>NC_090371.1:236020665-236333140 GCF_036365525.1 Heterodontus francisci
GGTACCTGGGATCCTGATGTTGTGGCCATTTCGGAGACATGGGTAGAGCAGGGGCAGGAATGGATGTTGCAGGTTCCGGGATTTAGATGTTTCACAAAGAACAGAGAAGAGGGTAAAAGAGGGGGGGGTGTGGCATTGTTAATCAAGGAAAGTATTACAGCGGCAGAAAGGACGTTTGAGGACTCGTCTACTGAGGTAGTCTGGGCCGAGGTTAGAAACAGGAGAGGAGAGGTCACCCTGTTGGGAGTTTTCTATAGACCTCCGAATAGTTCCAGAGATGTAGAGGAAAGGATAGTGAAGATGATTCTCGACAGGAGCGAGAGTAACAGGGTAGTGGTTATGGGGGACTTTAACTTTCCAAATATTGACTGGAAATACTATAGTTCGAGTACTTTAGATGGGTCTGTTTTTGTCCAGTGTGTGCAGGAGGGTTTTCTGACACAGTATGTGGACAGGCCAACCAGGGGCGATGCCACATTGGATTTGGTACTGGGTAATGAACCCGGCCAGGTGTTTGATTTAGATGTAGGTGAGCACTTTGGCGATAGTGATCACAATTCGGTTAGGTTTACCTTAGCGATGGGCAGGGACAGGTATATACCGCAGGGCAAGAATTATAGCTGGGGGAAAGGAAATTATGACGCGATTAGGCAAGATTTAGGATGTGTAGGATGGGGAAGGAAACTGCAGGGGATGGGCACAAACGAAATGTGGAGCTTATTCAAGGAGCAGCTAATGCGTGTCCTTGATAAGTATGTACCTGTCAGGCAGGGAGGAAGTTGTCGAGCAAGGGAGCCGTGGTTTACTCAAGAAGTTGAAGCGCTTGTCAAGAGGAAGAGGGCGGCTTATGTTAGGATGAGACGTGAAGGCTCAGTTAGGGCGCTTGAGAGTTACAAGCTAGCCAGGAAGGATCTAAAGGGAGGGCTAAGAAGAGCAAGGAGAGGACACGAGAAGTCATTGGCGGATAGGATCAAAGAAAACCCTAAGGCATTCTATAGGTATATCAGGAATAAACGAATGATAAGAGTTAGAACAGGGCCAATCAAGGATAATAGTGGGAAGTTGTGTGCGGAATCAGAGGAGATAGGGGAAGCGTTAAATGAATATTTTTCGTCAGTATTTACAGTAGAGAAAGAAAATGTTGCCGAGGAGATTACTGAGATACAGCCTACTAGGCTAGATGGGATTGAGATTCACAAGGAGGAGGTGTTAGCAATTTTGGAAAGAGTGAAAATAGATAAGTCCCCTGGGCCAGATGGGATTTATCCTAGGATTCTCTGGGAAGCCAGGGAGGAGATTGCAGAGCCGTTGTTGTTGATCTTTAAGTCGTCATTGTCGACAGGAGTAGTGCCGGAGGACTGGAGGATAGCAAATGTTGTCCCCTTGTTCAAGAAGGGGAGTAGAGACAGCCCTGGTAATTATAGACCTGTGAGCCTTACTTCGGTTGTGGGTAAAATGTTGGAAAAGGTTATAAGAGACAGGATTTATAATCATCTTGAAAAGAATAAGTTCATTTGCGATAGTCAGCACGGTTTTGTGAAAGGTAGGTCGTGCCTCACAAACCTTATTGAGTTTTTCGAGAAGGTGACCAAACAGGTGGATGAGGGTAAAGCCGTGGATGTGGTGTATATGGATTTCAGTAAGGCGTTTGATAAGGTTCCCCACGGTAGGCTATTGCAGAAAATACGCAAGTATGGGGTTGAAGGTGATTTAGAGCTTTGGATCAGAAATTGGCTAGCTGAAAGAAGACAGAGGGTGGTGGTTGATGGCAAATGTTCATCCTGGAGTTTAGTTACTAGTGGTGTACCGCAAGGTTCTGTTTTGGGGCCACTGCTGTTTGTCATTTTTATAAACGACCTGGATGAGGGTGTAGAAGGGTGGGTTAGTACATTTGCGGATGACACGAAGGTCGGTGGAGTTGTGGATAGTGTCGAAGGGTGTTGTAGGGTACAGAGGGACATAGATAGGCTGCAGAGCTGGGCTGAGAGATGGCAAATGGAGTTTAATGCGGAGAAGTGTGAGGTGATTCACTTTGGAAGGAGTAACAGCAATGCAGAGTACTGGGCTAATGGGAAGATTCTTGGTAGTGTAGATGAGCAGAGAGATCTTGGTATCCAGGTACATAAATCCCTGAAAGTTGCTACCCAGGTTAATAGGGCTGTTAAGAAGGCATATGGTGTGTTAGCCTTTATTAGTAGGGGGATCGAGTTTCAGAGCCACGGGGTCATGATGCAGCTGTACAAAACTCTGGTGAGGCCGCACCTGGAGTATTGCGTGCAGTTCTGGTCACCGCATTATAGGAAGGATGTCGAAGCTTTGGAAAGGGTGCAGAGGAGATTTACTAGGATGTTGCCTGGTATGGAAGGAAGGTCTTACGAGGAAAGGCTGAGGGACTTGGGGTTGTTTTCGTTAGAGAGAAGGAGGAGGAGAGGTGACTTAATAGAGACATACAAGATAATCAGAGGGTTAGATAGGGTGGATAGTGAGAGTCTTTTTCCTCGGATGAGGATGGCAAACACGAGGGGACATAGCTTTAAGTTGAGGGGTGAAAGATATAGGACAGATGTCAGAGGTAGTTTCTTTACGCAGAGAGTAGTAGGGGCGTGGAACGCCCTGCCTGCAACAGTAGTAGACTCGCCAACTTTAAGGGCATTTAAGTGGTCATTGGATAGACATATGGATGTAAATGGAATAGTGTAGGTCAGATGATCGGCGCAACATCGAGGGCAGAAGGGCCTGTACTGCGCTGTAATATTCTAATTCTAATTCTAAACTTCTCCAGGCACTGAATATGAATGGGGAAAACGTCTACAGTTTCTGAATCTGAATGGGGTAAAATTCCACAGGCACTGACTCTGCATGGGGTACACTTCCACAGGCAATGACTCTGCATGGGGTAAACTTTCAAAGGCACTGACTCTCACTGGGGTACAATTCCACAGGTACTGACTCTGAAAGGGGTAAACTTCCACAGGCACTGACTCTGAATGGTGTAAACTTCTACTGGCACTGCATCTGAATGGGGTAAACTTCTACAGGTACTGAATCTGAATAGGGTACACTTCCACAGGCACTGACTCTCACTGGGGGACACATCCACAGGCACTGAATCTGAATGGGGTAAACTTCCACAGGCACTGACTCTCACTTGGGTACACTTCTGCAGGCACTGACTCTCACTGGGGTACATTTCCACAGGCACTGACTCTCACTGGGGTACATTTCCACAGGCACTGACTCTCACTTGGGTACATTTCTGCAGGCATTGACTCTCACTTGGGTACACTTCTGCAGCCTCTGACTCTCACTGGAGTACATTTCCACAGGCATGACTCTCACAGGGATACATTTCCACTGGCACTGAATCTCACTGGGGTACACTTCTGCAGGCACTGAATCTGAATGGGGTAAACTTCTACAGGTACTGAATCTGAATGGGGAAAACTTCCACAAGCTCTGACTCTCACTGGGGTAAACTTCCACAGGCACTGACTCTGAATGGGGTAAACTTCCACAGGCACTGACTCTCACTGGGGTACACTTCCACAGGCACTGACTCTGAATGGGGTAAACTTCCACAGGCACTAAGTTTGAATGGGTTACACTGCCACAGGCACTGAATCTGAATGGGGTAAACTTCCACAGGCACTGATTCTGAATGGCGTAAACTTCTAGAGGCAATGACTCTCACTGGGCTTAACGTCCACAGGCACTGACTCTGAATGGGGTAAACTTCCACAGGCAAGGACTCTCACTGGGGTACACTTCCACAGGCACTGAATCTGAATGGGATAAACTTCCAGAGGCACCGACTCTCACTTGGGATCACTTCTTCAGGCACTGACTCTCAGTTGGGTACACTTCTACAGGCACTGACTCTCACTTGGGTACACTTCTGCAGGCACTGACTCTCACTGGTGTACCTTTCCACATGCACTGACTCTGAATGGGGTACACTTCTATAGGCAGTGACTCCTAATGGAGAGCCGCTCCCCAGCCACTGAATCTCACTGGGGTACACTTCAACAGGCACTGAATCTGAATGGTGTAAACGTCTGCAGGGACTGATGCTGAATGGGGTAAACTTCCACAGGCACTGACTCTCACTGGGGTACACTTCCACAGGCAATGACTCTCACTGGGGTACACGTCCAAAGGCACTGACTCAGAATGGGTTGAACATCCACAGGCACAGACTCTCACTGGGGTACACCTCCACAGGCACTGACTCTCACTGGGGTACACTTCCACAATCACTGAATCTGAATGGGGTAAACTTCTACAGGTACTGAATCTGAATGGCATAAACCTCCAGAGGCACTGACTCTCACTTGGGTACACTTCGACAGTCACTGACTCTCACTGGTGTACATTTCCACAGGCACAGATTCTCAATTGGGTACACTTCTACAGGTACTGAATCTGAATGGGGTAAACTTCCACAGGCACTGACTCTCTCTGGGGGACACATCCACAGGCACTGAATCTGCATGGGGTAAACTTCCACAGGCACTGACTCTCACTTGGGTACACTTCTACAGGCACTGACTCCCACTGGGGTACATTTCCCCAGGCACTGACTCTCACTGGGGTACATTTCCACAGGCACTGACTCTCACTTGGGTACACTTCTGCAGGCATTGACTCTCACTTAGGTACACTTCTGCATCCACTGACTCTCACTGGAGTACATTTCCACAGACATTGACTTTCACTGGGATACATTTCCACTGGCACTGAATCTCACTGTGGTTCACTTCTACAGGCACTGAATCTGAATGGGGTAAATTTCTACAGATACTGAATCTGAATGGGGAAAACTTCCACAGGCACTGAGTCTCACTGGGGTAAACTTCCACAGGCACTGACTCTGAATGGGGTAAACTTCCACAGGCACTGACTCTCACTGGGGTACACTTCCACAGGCACTGACTCTGAATGGGGTAAACTTTCACAGGCACTGATTCTGAATGGGGTAAACTTCCACAGGCAATGACTCTCACTGGGGTAAACGTCCACAGGCACTTACTCTCACTGGGGTACACTTCCACAGGCACTGAATCTGAATGTGTTAAACTTCCCCAGGCACTGACTCTGAATGGGTAAACTTCCACAGGCACTGACTCTGAATTGGTTACAGTTCCACAGGCAATGACTCTCAGTGGGGTACACTTCGACAGGCACTGACTCTGACTGGGGTACACTTCCACAGGCACTGTCTCTCACTGGGGTGCATTTCCACAGGCACTGACTCTGAATGGGGTAAACTTCCACAGGCACTGAATCTCACTGTAGTACTCTTACAAAGGCACTGACTCTGAATGGGGTAAACTTCCACAGGCACTGACACTCTCTCGGGTCCAGTTCCACAGGGACTGACTCTCACAGGGGTACACTTCGACAGGGACTAACTCTCACTGGGGTACACTTCCACAGGTACAGACTCTCACTGGGGTACACCTCTATCAGCACTGACTCTCTCTGGGTTACAATTCAACCCACACTGACTCGCACTGGGGTGCAGTCCCACAGGCTCTAACTGTCACTTGGGTACCGTTCCTTCGGCAGTGACTCGAACTGGGGTACACTTCTACAGGCACTGACTCCCACTTGGGTACACTTATACAGGCACTGACGCTCACTGGGGTACACTTCCACAGGTACTGACTCTGAATGGGGTAAACTTCCACAGGCAGTGACTCTGAATGGTGTAGACTTCTGCAGGCACTGAATCTGAATGGGGTAAACTTCGACAGGTACTGAATCTGAATGGGGCAAACGTCCACAGGCACTGACTCACACTGGGGGACACTTCCACAGGCACTGACTCTGAATGGGGTAAACTTCCACAGGCACTGACTCTCACTGGGGTGCAATTCCACAGGCACTGACTCTGAATGGGGTAAACCTCCACAGGCACTGACTCTCACTTGGGTACACTTCTACAGGCCCTGACTCTCACTCTGGTACATTTCCACAGGCACTGACTCACACTGGGGTACATTTCCACATGCACTGACTCTGAGTGGGGTACACTTCTATAGGCAGTGACTCCTAATGGAGAGCCGCACCCCTGCCACTGAATCTCACTGGGGCACACTTCTGCAGGCACTAACTGTCACTGGGGTTCACTTCCACAGGCACTGACTCTGAAAGGGGTAAACTTCCACAGGCACTGAATCTGAATGGGGTACACTTACACAGGCACTGACTCTGAATGGGGTAAACTTCTGCAGGCACTGAATATGAATGGGGAAAACGTCTACAGTTTCTGAATCTGAATTGGGTAAACTTCCACAGGCACTGACTCTCACTGGGGTACACTTCCACAGGCACTGACTCTGAATGGGTTAAACTTCCACAGGCACTGACTCTCTCTGGGGTACACTTCCACAGGTACTGACTCTCACTGGGGTAAACTTCCACAGGCACTGACTCTGAATGGGGTAAACTTCTGCAGGCACTGCATCTGAATGGGGTAAACTTCTACAGGTACTGAATCTGAATGGGGTAAACTTCCATAGGCACTGACTCTCTCTGGGGGACACATCCACAGGCACTGAATCTGAATGGGGTAAACTTCCACAGGCACTGACTCTCACTTGTGTACACTTCTACAGGCACTGACTCTCACTGGGGTACATTTCCCCAGGCACTGACTCTCACTGGGGTACATTTCCACAGGCACTGACTCTCACTTGGGTACACTTCTGCAGGCATTGACTCTCACTTGGGTACACTTCTGCAGCCAATGACTCTCACTGGAGTACATTTCCAAGGCATTGACTTTCACTGGGATACATTTCCACTGGCACTGAATCTCACTGGGGTTCACTTCGACAGACACTGAATCTGAATGGGGTAAACTTCTACAGATACTGAATCTGAATGGGGAAAACTTCCAAAGGCACTGAGTCTCACTGGGGTAAACTTCCACAGGCACTGACTCTGAATGGGGTAAACTTCCACAGGCACTGACTCTCACTGGGGTACACTTCCACAGGCACTGACTCTGAATGGGGTAAACTTCCACAGGCACTGAGTCTGAATGGGGTACACTGCCACAGGCACTGAATCTGAATGGGGTAAACTTCCACAGACACTGATTCTGAATGGCGTGAACTTCTAGAGGCAATGACTCTCACTGGGGTAAACGTCCACAGGCACTTACTCACACTGGGGTACACTTCCACAGGCACTGAATCTGAATGTGTTAAACTTCCCCAGGCACTGACTCTGAATGGGTAAACTTCCACAGGCACTGACTCTGAATTGGTTACAGTTCCACAGGCAATGACTCTCAGTGGGGTACACTTCGACAGGCACTGACTCTCACTGGTGTACACTTCCACAGGCACTGACTCTCACTTGGGTACACTTCTACAGGCCCTGACTCTCACTCTGGTACATTTCCACAGGCACTGACTCACACTGGGGTACATTTCCACATGCACTGTCTCTGAGTGGGGTACACTTCTATAGGCAGTGACTCCTAATGGAGAGCCGCACCCCTGCCACTGAATCTCACTGGGGCACACTTCTGCAGGCACTAACTGTCACTGGGGTTCACTTCCACAGGCACTGACTCTGAAAGGGGTAAACTTCCACAGGCACTGAATCTGAATGGGGTACACTTACACAGGCACTGACTCTGAATGGGGTAAACTTCTGCAGGCACTGAATATGAATGGGGAAAACGTCTACAGTTTCTGAATCTGAATTGGGTAAACTTCCACAGGCACTGACTCTCACTGGGGTACACTTCCACAGGCACTGACTCTGAATGGGTTAAACTTCCACAGGCACTGACTCTCTCTGGGGTACACTTCCACAGGTACTGACTCTCACTGGGGTAAACTTCCACAGGCACTGACTCTGAATGGGGTAAACTTCTGCAGGCACTGCATCTGAATGGGGTAAACTTCTACAGGTACTGAATCTGAATGGGGTAAACTTCCATAGGCACTGACTCTCTCTGGGGGACACATCCACAGGCACTGAATCTGAATGGGGTAAACTTCCACAGGCACTGACTCTCACTTGGGTACACTTCTACAGGCACTGACTCTCACTGGGGTACATTTCCCCAGGCACTGACTCTCACTGGGGTACATTTCCACAGGCACTGACTCTCACTTGGGTACACTTCTGCAGGCATTGACTCTCACTTGGGTACACTTCTGCAGCCAATGACTCTCACTGGAGTACATTTCCAAGGCATTGACTTTCACTGGGATACATTTCCACTGGCACTGAATCTCACTGGGGTTCACTTCGACAGACACTGAATCTGAATGGGGTAAACTTCTACAGATACTGAATCTGAATGGGGAAAACTTCCAAAGGCACTGAGTCTCACTGGGGTAAACTTCCACAGGCACTGACTCTGAATGGGGTAAACTTCCACAGGCACTGACTCTCACTGGGGTACACTTCCACAGGCACTGACTCTGAATGGGGTAAACTTCCACAGGCACTGAGTCTGAATGGGGTACACTGCCACAGGCACTGAATCTGAATGGGGTAAACTTCCACAGACACTGATTCTGAATGGCGTGAACTTCTAGAGGCAATGACTCTCACTGGGGTAAACGTCCACAGGCACTTACTCACACTGGGGTACACTTCCACAGGCACTGAATCTGAATGTGTTAAACTTCCCCAGGCACTGACTCTGAATGGGTAAACTTCCACAGGCACTGACTCTGAATTGGTTACAGTTCCACAGGCAATGACTCTCAGTGGGGTACACTTCGACAGGCACTGACTCTCACTGGTGTACACTTCCACAGGCACTGTCTCTCACTGGAGTACTCTTACACAGGCACTGACTCTGAATGGGGTAAACTTCTACAGGCACTGACACTCTCTCGGGTCCAGTTCCACAGGGATTGACTCTCACAGGGGTACACTTCTACAGGGACTAACTCTCACTGGGGTACACTTCCACAGGTACAGACTCTCACTGGGGTACACTTCTATCGGCACTGACTCTCTCTGGTTACAATTCAACCCACACGGACTCGCACTGGGGTGCAGTCCCACAGGCTCTAACTGTCACTTGGGTACCGTTCCCTAGGCAGTGACTCGAACTGGGGTACACTTCTACAGGCACTGACTCCCACTTGGGTACACTTATACAGGCACTGACTCTCACTTGGGTACACTTCTACAGGCACTGACTCTCACTGGGGTACATTTCCACAGGCACTGACTCTCACTTGGGTACACTTCTGCAGGCATTGACTCTCACTTGGGTACACTTCTGCAGCCACTGACTCTCACTGGAGTACATTTCCACAGGCATTGACTTTCACTGGGATACATTTCCACTGGCACTGAATCTCACTGGGGTTCACTTCTACAGACACTGAATCTGAATGGGGTAAACTTCTACAGATACTGAATCTGAATGGGGAAAACTTCCAAAGGCACTGATTCTCACTGGGGTAAACTTCCACAGGCACTGACTCTGAATGGGGTAAACTTCCACAGGCACTGACTCTCACTGGGGTACACTTCCACAGGCACTGACTCTGAATGGGGTAAACTTCCACAGGCACTGAGTCTGAATGGGGTACACTGCCACAGGCACTGAATCTGAATGGGGTAAACTTCCACAGGCACTGATTCTGAATGGCGTGAACTTCTAGAGGCAATGACTCTCACTGGGGTAAACGTCCACAGGCACTTACTCACACTGGGGTACACTTCCACAGGCACTGAATCTGAATGTGTTAAACTTCCCCAGGCACTGACTCTGAATGGGTAAACTTCCACAGGCACTGACTCTGAATTGGTTACAGTTCCACAGGCAATGACTCTCAGTGGGGTACACTTCGACAGGCACTGACTCTGACTGGGGTACACTTCCACAGGCACTGTCTCTCACTGGGGTACATTTCCACAGGCACTGACTCTGAATGGGGTAAACTTCCACAGGCACTGAATCTCACTGGAGTACTCTTACACAGGCACTGACTCTGAATGGGGTAAACTTCTACAGGCACTGACACTCTCTCGGGTCCAGTTCCACAGGGATTGACTCTCACAGGGGTACACTTCTACAGGGACTAACTCTCACTGGGGTTCACTTCCACAGGTACAGACTCTCACTGGGGTACACTTCTATCGGCACTGACTCTCTCTGGGTTACAATTCAACCCACACTGACTCGCACTGGGGTGCAGTCCCACAGGCTCTAACTGTCACTTGGGTACCGTTCCCTAGGCAGTGACTCGAACTGGGGTACACTTCTACAGGCACTGACTCCCACTTGGGTAAACTTATACAGGCACTGACGCTCACTGGGGTACACTTCCACAGGTACTGACTCTGAATGGGGTAAACTTCCACAGGCAGTGACTCTGAATGGTGTAAACTTCTGCAGGCACTGAATCTGAATGGGGTAAACTTCGACAGGTACTGAATCTGAATGGGGCAAACTTCCACAGGCACTGACTCACACTGGGGGACACTTCCACAGGCACTGACTCTGAATGGGGTAAACTTCCACAGGCACTGACTCTCACTGGGGTGCAATTCCATAGGCACTGACTCTGAATGGGGTAAACTTCCACAGGCACTGACTCTGAATGGGGTACAGTTCTACAGGCATTGACTCTCACTGGGGTACATTTCCACAGTGACTGACTCTCACTGGTGTACATTTCCACAGGCACAGATTCTCAATTGGGTAAACTTCTACGGGCACTGTCTCTCACTTGTGTAAACTTCTACATGCACTGACTCTCACTGCGGTACATTTCCACAGGCACTGACTCTCACTGGGGTACATTACCACATGCACTGACTCTCACTTGGGTACACCTCTACTGGCACTGACTCTCAATTGGGTACACTTCTACAGGCACTGACTCTCACTTGGGTACACTTCCAAAGGCCCTGACTCTCACTCGGGTACATTTCCACAGGCACTGACTCGCACTGGGGTACATTTTCACACGCACTGACTCTGAGTGGGGTACACTTACACAGGCACTGACTCTGAATGGGTTAGACTGCTCCAGGCACTGAATATGAATGGGGAAAACGTCTACAGTTTCTGAATCTGAATGGGGTAAAATTCCACAGGCACTGACTCTGCATGGGGTACACGTCCACAGGCAATGACTCTGCATGGGGTAAACTTCCAAAGGCACTGAATCTCACTGGGGTACAATTCCACAGGTACTGACTCTGAAAGGGGTAAACTTCCACAGGCACTGACTCTGAATGGTGTAAACTTCTACTGGCACTGCATCTGAATGGGGTAAACTTCTACAGGTACTGAATCTGAATGGGGTACACTTCCACAGGCACTGACTCTCACTGGGGGACACATCCACAGGCACTGAATCTGAATGGGGTAAACTTCCACAGGCACTGACTCTCACTTGGGTACACTTCTGCAGGCACTGACTCTCACTGGGGTACATTTCCACAGGCACTGACTCTCACTGGGGTACATTTCCACAGGCACTGACTCTCACTTCAGTACATTTCTGCAGGCATTGACTCTCACTTGGGTACACTTCTGCAGCTTCTGACTCTCACTGGAGTTCATTTCCACAGGCACTGACTCTCACAGGGATACATTTCCACTGGCACTGAATCTCACTGGGGTACACTTCTGCAGGCACTGAATCTGAATGGGGTAAACTTCTACAGGTACTGAATCTGAATGGGGAAAACTTCCACAAGCTCTGACTCTCACTGGGGTAAACTTCCACAGGCACTGACTCTGAATGGGGTAAACTTCCACAGGCACTGACTCTCACTGGGGTACACTTCCACAGGCACTGACTCTGAATGGGGTAAACTTCCACAGGCACTAAGTCTGAATGGGTTACACTGCCACAGGCACTGAATCTGAATGGGGTAAACTTCTAGAGGCAATGACTCTCACTGGGCTTAACGTCCACAGGCACTGACTCTGAATGGGGTAAACTTCCACAGGCAAAGACTCTCACTGGGGTACACTTCCACAGGCACTGAATCTGAATGGGATAAACTTCCAGAGGCACCGACTCTCACTTGGGATCACTTCTTCAGGCACTGACTCTCACTTGGGTACACTTCTACAGGCACTGACTCTCACTTGGGTACATTTCTGCAGGCACTGACTCTCACTGGTGTACCTTTCCACATGCACTGACTCTGAATGGGGTACACTTCTATCGGCAGTGACTTCTTCAGAACTTCTTCAGAACTGACAAATATTAGAAAAGTCACAGATTATAAACAAGTGAGGTGCCGGTGGGGCAAGAGATAACAAAGGAGAAGGTGCAGATTGGACCAGGCCACATAGCAGACCAAAAGGTCACAGAGAAAAGGCAAACAATATTGCTTTGTCTTTCTGCACACCATTAACATATTGTTTGCCTTTTCTCCGTGAACTTTTGGTCTGCAATGTGGCCTGGTCCAATCTGCACCTGCTCCTTTGTTATCTCTTGCCCCACCCCCACCTCACTTGTTTATAATCTGTGACTTTTCTAATATTTGTCAGTTCTGAAGAAGGGTCACTGACCCGAAACGGAAACTCTGCTTCTCTTTCCACAGAAGCTGCCAGACCTGCTGAGTGATTCCAGCATTTCTTGTTTCTGTTCCACAGGCACTGACCCTCACTTGGGTGCACTTCCACAGGCACTGACTCTCACTGTGGTACACTTCCACAGGCACTGATTCTCACTTGGGTACACTTCTTCAGGCACTGACTCTCACTGGGGTACATTTCCACAGGCACTGACTCTCACTAGGGTACATTTCCACAGGCACTGACTCTCACTTGGGTACACTTCTACAGGCACTGACTCTCACTTGGGTACACTTCTGCAAGCACTGACTCTCACTGGGGTACATTTCCACAGGCACTGACTCTCACTGGTGTACATTTCCACATGCACTGACTCTGAGTGGGGTACACTTCTACAGGCACTGAATCTGAATGGTGTAAACTTCTAGAGGTACTGAATCTGAAGGGGTAATCTTGCACAGGCACTGACTCTGACTGGGGTAAACTTCCACAGGCACTGACTCTCATTGGGGTACAGTTCCACAGGCACTGAGTCTCACTGGGGTACAATTACACATGCACTGACTCTGAATGGGGTAAACGTCCACAGGCACTGACTCTAACTGGGGTACACTTCGACAGGCACTGAATCTGAATCTGGTAAACTTCTACAGGTACTGAATCTGAATGGGGTAAACTTCCACAGGCACTGACTTTCACTGGGGTACATTTCCACAGGCACTGACTCTGAAAGGGTTAAACTTCCACAGGAACTGACTATCACTGGGGTACACTTCCACAGGCACTGACTCTCACTGGGGTACACTTACACAGGCACTGACTCGGAATGGGGAAAACTTCCAAAGGCACTGACTCTCACTGGGGTACACTTCCCCAGGCACTGACTCAGAATGGGGTAAACTTCCACAGGCACTGACTCTGAATGGGGTTAACTTCTACAGGCTCTGAATCTGAATTGGGTAAACTTCTACAGGTACTGAATCTGAATGGGGTAAACTTCCACAGGCACTGACTCTGAATGGGGTACACTTCCACAGGCATTGACCCTCACTTGGGTGCACTTCCACAGGCACTGACACTCACTGGGGTACACTTCCACAGGCACTGACTCTGAATGGGGTAAACTTCCACAGGCACTGAGTCTGAATGGGGTACACTGCCACAGGCACTGAATCTGAATGGGGTAAACTTCCACAGGCACTGATTCTAAATGGCGTGAACTTCCAGAGGCAATGACTCTCACTGGGGTAAACGTCCACAGGCACTTACTCTCACTGGGGTACACTTACACAGGCACTGAATCTGAATCTGTTAAACTTCCCCAGGCACTGACTCTGAATGGGTAAACTTCCACAGGCACTGACTCTGAATTGGTTACAGTTCCACAGGCAATGACTCTCAGTGGGGTACACTTCGACAGGCACTGACTCTGACTGGGGTACACTTCCACAGGCACTGTCTCTCACTGGGGTACATTTCCACAGGCACTGACTCTAAATGGGGTAAACTTCCACAGGCACTGAATCTCACTGGAGTACTCTTACACAGGCACTGACTCTGAATGGGGTAAACTTCCACAGGCACTGACACTCTCTCGGGTCCAGTTCCACAGGGATTGACTCTCACAGGGGTACACTTCTACAGGGACTAACTCTCACTGGGGTACACTTCCACAGGTACAGACACTCACTGGGGTACACTTCTATCGGCACTGACTCTCTCTGGGTTACAATTCAACCCACACTGACTCGCACTGGGGTGCAGTCCCACAGGCTCTAACTGTCACTTGGGTACCGTTCCCTAGGCAGTGACTCGAACTGGGGTACACTTATACAGGCACTGACGCTCACTGGGGTACACTTCCACAGGTACTGACTCTGAATGGGGTAAACTTCCACAGGCAGTGACTCTGAATGGTGTAAACTTCTGCAGGCACTGAATCTGAATGGGGTAAACTTCGACAGGTACTGAATCTGAATGGGGCAAACTTCCACAGGCACTGACTCACACTGGGGGACACTTCCACAGGCACTGACTCTGAATGGGGTAAACTTCCACAGGCACTGACTCCCACTGGGGTGCAATTCCACAGGCACTGACTCTGAATGGGGTAAACTTCCACAGGCACTGACTCTGAATGGGGTACAGTTCTACAGGCATTGACTCTCACTGGGGTACATTTCCACAGTGACTGACTCTCACTGGTGTACATTTCCACAGGCACAGATTCTCAATTGGGTACACTTCTACGGGCGCTGTCTCTCACTTGTGTACACTTCTACATGCACTGACTCTCACTGCGGTACATTTCCACAGGCACTGACTCTCACTGGGGTACATTACCACATGCACTGACTCTCACTGGGGTACATTACCACATGCACTGACTCTCACTTGGGTACACCTCTACTGGCACTGACTCTCAATTGGGTACACTTCTACAGGCACTGACTCTCACTTGGGTACACTTCCAAAGGCCCTGACTCTCACTCGGGTACATTTCCACAGGCACTGACTCGCACTGGGGTACATTTTCACACGCACTGACTCTGAGTGGGGTACACTTACACAGGCACTGACTCTGAATGGGTTAAACTTCTCCAGGCACTGAATATGAATGGGGAAAACGTCTACAGTTTCTGAATCTGAATGGGGTAAAATTCCACAGGCACTGACTCTGCATGCGGTACACGTCCACAGGCAATGACTCTGCATGGGGTAAACTTCCAAAGGCACTGAATCTCACTGGGGTACAATTCCACAGGTACTGACTCTGAAAGGGGTAAACTTCCACAGGCACTGACTCTGAATGGTGTAAACTTCTACTGGCACTGCATCTGAATGGGGTAAACTTCTACAGGTACTGAATCTGAATGGGGTACACTTCCACAGGCACTGACTCTCACTGGGGGACACATCCACAGGCACTGAATCTGAATGGGGTAAACTTCCACAGGCACTGACTCTCACTTGGGTACACTTCTGCAGGCACTGACTCTCACTGGGGTACATTTCCACAGGCACTGACTCTCACTGGGGTACATTTCCACAGGCACTGACTCTCACTTCGGTACATTTCTGCAGGCATTGACTCTCACTTGGGTACACTTCTGCAGCTTCTGACTCTCACTGGAGTACATTTCCACAGGCACTGACTCTCACAGGGATACATTTCCACTGGCACTGAATCTCACTGGGGTACACTTCTGCAGGCATTGAATCTGAATGGGGTAAACTTCTACAGGTACTGAATCTGAATGGGGAAAACTTCCACAAGCTCTGACTCTCACTGGGGTAAACTTCCACAGGCACTGACTCTGAATGGGGTAAACTTCCACAGGCACTGACTCTCACTGGGGTACACTTCCACAGGCACTGACTCTGAATGGGGTAAACTTCCACAGGCACTAAGTCTGAATGGGTTACACTGCCACAGGCACTGAATCTGAATGGGGTAAACTTCTAGAGGCACTGACTCTCACTGGGGTAAACTTCCACAGGCACTGACTCTGAATGGGGTAAACCTCCACAGGCACTGATTCTGAATGGCGTAAACTTCTAGAGGCAATGACTCTCACTGGGCTTAACGTCCACAGGCACTGACTCTGAATGGGGTAAACTTCCACAGGCAAAGACTCTCACTGGGGTACACTTCCACAGGCACTGAATCTGAATGGGATAAACTTCCAGAGGCACCGACTCTCACTTGGGATCACTTCTTCAGGCACTGACTCTCACTTGGGTACACTTCTACAGGCACTGACTCTCACTTGGGTACACTTCTGCAGGCACTGACTCCCACTGGTGTACCTTTCCACATTCACTGACTCTGAATGGGGTACACTTCTATCGGCAGTGACTTCTTCAGAACTTCTTCAGAACTGACAAATATTAGAAAAGTCACAGATTATAAACAAGTGAGGTGGGGGTGGGGCAAGAGATAACAAAGGAGAAGGTGCAGATTGGACCAGGCCACATAGCAGACCAAAAGGTCACAGAGAAAAGGCAAACAATATTGCTTTGTCTTTCTGCACACCATTAACATATTGTTTGCCTTTTCTCCGTGAACTTTTGGTCTGCAATGTGGCCTGGTCCAATCTGCACCTGCTCCTTTGTTATCTCTTGCCCCACCCCCACCTCACTTGTTTATAATCTGTGACTTTTCTAATATTTGTCAGTTCTGAAGAAGGGTCACTGACCCGAAACGGAAACTCTGCTTCTCTTTCCACAGATGCTACCAGACCTGCTGAGTGATTCCAGCATTGCTTGTTTCTGTTCCACAGGCACTGACCCTCACTTGGGTGCACTTCCACAGGCACTGACTCGCACTGTGGTACACTTCCACAGGCACTGATTCTCACTTGGGTACACTTCTTCAGGCACTGACTCTCACTGGGGTACATTTCCACAGGCACAGACTCTCACTAGGGTACATTTCCACAGGCACTGACTCTCACTTGGGTACACTTCTACAGGCACTGACTCTCTCTTGGGTACACTTCTGCAGGCACTGACTCTCACTGGGGTACATTTCCACAGGCACTGACTCTCACTGGTGTACATTTCCACATGCACTGACTCTGAGTGGGGTACACTTCTATAGGCACTGAATCTGAATGGTGTAAACTTCTAGAGGTACTGAATCTGAAGGGGTAAACTTGCACAGGTACTGACTCTGACTGGGGTAAACTTCCACAGCCACTGACTCTCACTGGGGTACAGTTCCACAGGCACTGACTCTAACTGGGGTACACTTCGACAGGCACTGAATCTGAATCTGGTAAACTTCTGCAGGTACTGAATCTGAATGGGGTAAACTTCCACAGGCACTGACTTTCACTGGGGTACATTTCCACAGGCACTGACTCTGAAAGGGTTAAACTTCCACAGTAACTGACTATCACTGGGGTACACTTCCACAGGCACTGACTCTCACTGGGGTACACTTACACAGGCACTGACTCGTGAATGGGGAAAACTTCCAAAGGCACTGACTCTCACTGGGGTACACTTCCCCAGGCACTGACTCTGAATGGGGTAAACTTCCACAGGCACTGACTCTGAATGGGGTTAACTTCTACAGGCTCTGAATCTGAATTGGGTAAACTTCTGCAGGTACTGAATCTGAATGGGGTAAACTTCCACAGGCACTGATTCTGAATGGGGTACACTTCCACAGGCATTGACCCTCACTTGGGTGCACTTCCACAGGCACTGACTCTCACTGGGGTACACTTCCAGAGGCATTGATTCTGAATGGGCTTATTCTTCCACAGGCACTGACTCTCACTGGGTTACACTTCCAGAGGCACTGACTCTCACTGGGGTACATTTTCACAGGCACTGACTCTCACTGGGGTACACTTCCACAGGCATTGAATCTGAATGGGGTAAACTTCCACAGGCACTGATTCTCACTTGGGTACACTTCTTCAGGCACTGACTCTCACTGGGGTACATTTCCACAGGCACTGACTCTCACTTGTGTACACTTCTACAGGCACTGACTCTCACTTGGGTACACTTCTGCAGGCACTAACTCTCACTGGGGTACATTTCCACAGGCACTGACTCTCACTGGTGTACATTTCCACATGCACTGACTCTGAGTGGGGTACACTTCTATAGGCACTGAATCTGAATGGTGTAAACTTCAAGAGGTACTGAATCTTAATGGGGTAAACTTCCACAGGCACTGACTTTTACTGGGGTACATTTCCACAGGCACTGAATCTGAATGTGGTAAACTTCTACAGGTACTGAATCTGAATGGGGTAAACTTCCACAGGCACTGACTTTCACTGGGGTACATTTCCACAGGCACTGACTCTGAATGGGTTAAACTTCCACAGGCACTGACTCTCACTGGGGTGCACTTCCACAGGCACTGACTCTCACTGGGGAACACTTACACAGGCACTGAATCGGAATGGGGAAAACTTCCAAAGGCACTGACTCTCACTGGGGTACACTTCCACAGGCACTGACTCTGAATGTGGTAAACTTCCACAGGCACTGACTCTGAATGGGGTTAACTTCTACAGGCTCTGAATCTGAATCGGGTAAACTTCTACAAGTACTGAATCTGAATGGGGTAAACTTCCACAGGCATCGAATCTCACTGGGGTACACTTACACAGGCACTGACTCTGAATTTGGTAAATTTCCAGAGGCACTGACACTCACTGAGGTACACTTCCACAGGCAATGAAACTGAATGGGGTAAACTTCCACAGGCACTGACTATGAATGGGGTAAACATCCACAGGTACTGACTCTGAATGGGGAAATCTTCCAGAGGCAATGACTCTAACTGGGGTACAATCCCACAGACACTGACTCTCACAGGGGGAGACTTCCACAGCCACTGACTCTGAATGGGGTACACTTCCACAGGCATTGACCCTCACTTGGGTGCACTTCCACAGGCACTGACTCTCACTGGGGTACACTTCCAGAGGCACTGACTCTGAATGGGGTAAACTTCCACAGACACTGACTCTCACTGGGGTACACTTCCAGAGGCACTGACTCTCACTGGGGTACATTTTCACAGGCACTGACTCTCACTGGGGGGCATTTCCACAGGCACTGACTGTCACTGGGGTACATTTCCACATGCACTGACTCTGAGTGGGGTACACTTCCATAGGCAGTGACTCCTAATGGTGAGCCGCTTCCCAGCCACTGAATCTCACTGGGGTACACTTCCACAGGCACTGACTCTCACAGGGGTACATTTCCACAGGCACTGACTCTGAATGTGGGAAACTTCCACAGGCACTGACTCTGCATGCGGTACACGTCCACAGGCAATGACTCTGCATGTGGTAAACTTCCAAAGGCACTGAATCTCACTGGGGTACAATTCCACAGGTACTGACTCTGAAAGGGGTAAACTTCCACAGGCACTGACTCTGAATGGTGTAAACTTCTACTGGCACTGCATCTGAATGGGGTAAACTTCTACAGGTACTGAATCTGAATGGGGTACACTTCCACAGGCACTGACTCTCACTGGGGGACACATCCACAGGCACTGAATCTGAATGGGGTAAACTTCCACAGGCACTGACTCTCACTTGGGTACACTTCTGCAGGCACTGACTCTCACTGGGGTACATTTCCACAGGCACTGACTCTCACTTCGGTACATTTCTGCAGGCATTGACTCTCACTTGGGTACACTTCTGCAGCTTCTGACTCTCACTGGAGTACATTTCCACAGGCACTGACTCTCACAGGGATACATTTCCACTGGCACTGAATCTCACTGGGGTACACTTCTGCAGGCACTGAATCTGAATGGGGTAAACTTCTACAGGTACTGAATCTGAATGGGGAAAACTTCCACAACCTCTGACTCTCACTGGGGTAAACTTCCACAGGCACTGACTCTGAATGGGGTAAACCTCCACAGGCACTGACTCTGAATGGGGTAAACTTCCACAGGCACTAAGTCTGAATGGGTTACACTGCCACAGGCACTGAATCTGAATGGGGTAAACTTCTAGAGGCACTGACTCTCACTGGGGTAAACTTCCACAGGCACTGACTCTGAATGGGGTAAACCTCCACAGGCACTGATTCTGAATGGCGTAAACTTCTAGAGGCAATGACTCTCACTGGGCTTAACGTCCACAGGCACTGACTCTGAATGGGGTAAACTTCCACAGGCAAAGACTCTCACTGGGGTACACTTCCACAGGCACTGAATCTGAATGGGATAAACTTCCAGAGGCACCGACTCTCACTTGGGATCACTTCTTCAGGCACTGACTCTCACTTGGGTACACTTCTACAGGCACTGACTCTCACTTGGGTACACTTCTGCAGGCAATGACTCCCACTGGTGTACCTTTCCACATTCACTGACTCTGAATGGGGTACACTTCTATCGGCAGTGACTTCTTCAGAACTTCTTCAGAACTGACAAATATTAGAAAAGTCACAGATTATAAACAAGTGAGGTGGGGGTGGGGCAAGAGATAACAAAGGAGAAGGTGCAGATTGGACCAGGCCACATAGCAGACCAAAAGGTCACAGAGAAAAGGCAAACAATATTGCTTTGTCTTTCTGCACACCATTAACATATTGTTTGCCTTTTCTCCGTGAACTTTTGGTCTGCAATGTGGCCTGGTCCAATCTGCACCTGCTCCTTTGTTATCTCTTGCCCCACCCCCACCTCACTTGTTTATAATCTGTGACTTTTCTAATATTTGTCAGTTCTGAAGAAGGGTCACTGACCCGAAACGGAAACTCTGCTTCTCTTTCCACAGATGCTACCAGACCTGCTGAGTGATTCCAGCATTTCTTGTTTCTGTTCCACAGGCACTGACCCTCACTTGGGTGCACTTCCACAGGCACTGACTCGCACTGTGGTACACTTCCACAGGCACTGATTCTCACTTGGGTACACTTCTTCAGGCACTGACTCTCACTGGGGTACATTTCCACAGGCACAGACTCTCACTAGGGTACATTTCCACAGGCACTGACTCTCACTTGGGTACACTTCTACAGGCACTGACTCTCACTTGGGTACACTTCTGCAGGCACTGACTCTCACTGGGGTACATTTCCACAGGCACTGACTCTCACTGGTGTACATTTCCACATGCACTGACTCTGAGTGGGGTACACTTCTATAGGCACTGAATCTGAATGGTGTAAACTTCTAGAGGTACTGAATCTGAAGGGGTAAACTTGCACAGGTACTGACTCTGACTGGGGTAAACTTCCACAGCCACTGACTCTCACTGGGGTACAGTTCCACAGGCACTGACTCTAACTGGGGTACACTTCGACAGGCACTGAATCTGAATCTGGTAAACTTCTGCAGGTACTGAATCTGAATGGGGTAAACTTCCACAGGCACTGACTTTCACTGGGGTACATTTCCACAGGCACTGACTCTGAAAGGGTTAAACTTCCACAGTAACTGACTATCACTGGGGTACACTTCCACAGGCACTGACTCTCACTGGGGTACACTTACACAGGCACTGACTCGTGAATGGGGAAAACTTCCAAAGGCACTGACTCTCACTGGGGTACACTTCCCCAGGCACTGACTCTGAATGGGGTAAACTTCCACAGGCACTGACTCTGAATGGGGTTAACTTCTACAGGCTCTGAATCTGAATTGGGTAAACTTCTGCAGGTACTGAATCTGAATGGGGTAAACTTCCACAGGCACTGATTCTGAATGGGGTACACTTCCACAGGCATTGACCCTCACTTGGGTGCACTTCCACAGGCACTGACTCTCACTGGGGTACACTTCCAGAGGCATTGATTCTGAATGGGCTTATTCTTCCACAGGCACTGACTCTCACTGGGGTACACTTCCAGAGGCACTGACTCTCACTGGGGTACATTTTCACAGGCACTGACTCTCACTGGGGTACACTTCCACAGGCATTGAATCTGAATGGGGTAAACTTCCACAGGCACTGATTCTCACTTGGGTACACTTCTTCAGGCATTGACTCTCACTGGGGTACATTTCCACAGGCACTGACTCTCACTTGTGTACACTTCTACAGGCACTGACTCTCACTTGGGTACACTTCTGCAGGCACTAACTCTCACTGGGGTACATTTCCACAGGCACTGACTCTCACTGGTGTACATTTCCACATGCACTGACTCTGAGTGGGGTACACTTCTATAGGCACTGAATCTGAATGGTGTAAACTTCAAGAGGTACTGAATCTTAATGGGGTAAACTTCCACAGGCACTGACTTTCACTGGGGTACATTTCCACAGGCACTGAATCTGAATGTGGTAAACTTCTACAGGTACTGAATCTGAATGGGGTAAACTTCCACAGGCACTGACTTTCACTGGGGTACATTTCCACAGGCACTGACTCTGAATGGGTTAAACTTCCACAGGGACTGACTCTCACTGGGGTGCACTTCCACAGGCACTGACTCTCACTGGGGAACACTTACACAGGCACTGAATCGGAATGGGGAAAACTTCCAAAGGCACTGACTCTCACTGGGGTACACTTCCACAGGCACTGACTCTGAATGTGGTAAACTTCCACAGGCACTGACTCTGAATGGGGTTAACTTCTACAGGCTCTGAATCTGAATCGGGTAAACTTCTACAAGTACTGAATCTGAATGGGGTAAACTTCCACAGGCATCGAATCTCACTGGGGTACACTTACACAGGCACTGACTCTGAATTTGGTAAATTTCCAGAGGCACTGACACTCACTGAGGTACACTTCCACAGGCAATGAAACTGAATGGGGTAAACTTCCACAGGCACTGACTACGAATGGGGTAAACATCCACAGGTACTGACTCTGAATGGGGAAATCTTCCAGAGGCAATGACTCTAACTGGGGTACAATCCCACAGACACTGACTCTCACAGGGGGAGACTTCCACAGCCACTGACTCTGAATGGGGTACACTTCCACAGGCATTGACCCTCACTTGGGTGCACTTCCACAGGCACTGACTCTCACTGGGGTACACTTCCAGAGGCACTGACTCTGAATGGGGTAAACTTCCACAGACACTGACTCTCACTGGGGTACACTTCCAGAGGCACTGACTCTCACTGGGGTACATTTTCACAGGCACTGACTCTCACTGGGGTGCATTTCCACAGGCACTGACTGTCACTGGGGTACATTTCCACATGCACTGACTCTGAGTGGGGTACACTTCCATAGGCAGTGACTCCTAATGGTGAGCCGCTTCCCAGCCACTGAATCTCACTGGGGTACACTTCCACAGGCACTGACTCTCACAGGGGTACATTTCCACAGGCACTGAATCTGAATGTGGGAAACTTCCACAGGCATTGACTCTCACAAGAGTACACTTCCACCGGCACTGAATCTGAATGGTGTAAACTTCTACAGGCACTGAATCAGAATGGGGTAAACATCCACAGGCACTGACTCTGAACTGCGTAAACTTCCACAGGCACTGACTCTGACTGGGGTACACTTCCACAGGCAATGACTCTCACTGGTGTACACTTCCGCAGGCACTGACTCAGAATGGGTTACACTTGCTCAGGCACTGACTCTCACTGGGGTACACTTCTACAGGCACTGAATCTGAATGTGGTAAACTTCTACAGTTACTGAATCTGAATGGGGTAAAATTCCACAGACACTGACTCTCACTGGGATACACTTCCACAGGCACTGACTCTGAATGGGGTAAACCTCCACAGGCACTGACTCTGATTGGTGTGCACTTCCACATGCACTGAATCTGAATGGGGTAAACATCCACAGGTACTGACACTGAATGGGGTAAACTTCCAGAGGCAATGATTCTCACTGGGGTACAATTCCTCAGGCACTGAGTCTCACTGGGGTACACTTCCACAGGCACCTACTCTGAATGGGGTAATCTTCCACAGGCAATGACTCTCAGTGGGGTACACTTCGATAGGCTAGGACACTTACTGGGGTAAATTTCCACAGGCACTGACTCTCAATGGAGTACACTTCCACAGGCACTGACGCTGAATGGGGTAAACTTCCACAGGCACTGACTCTCACTGGAGAACACATCCACAGGCACGGACTCTGAATGGGTTAAACTTCCAGAGGCACTGACTCTCACTGGGGTACACTTCCTCAGGCACTGAATCTGAATGGTTTAAACTTCCACAGGCACTGACTCTCACTCGGGTAAACTTCCACAGGCACTGACTCTCACTGGGGTTCACTTCCACAGGTACTGACACCGAATGGGGTAAACTTCCACAGGCAGTGACTCTGAAAGGGGTAGTCTTCTGCAGACACTGAATCTGAATGGGGTAAACTACTACAGGTACTGAATCTGCATGGGGTAAACTTCCACAGGCACTGACTCACACTGGGGGACACTTCCACAGGCACTGACTCTGAATGGGGCAAACTTCCACAGGCACTGACTCTGACTGGGGGACACTTCCACAGGTACTGACACTGGATGGGGTAAACTTCCACAGGCACTGACTCTGAATGGGGTAAACTTCCACAGGCACTGATTCTGAATGGCGTAAACTTCTAGAGGCAATGACTCTCACTGGGGTAAACGTCCACAGGCACTGACTCTGAATGGGGTAAACTTCCACAGGCACTGACACTCACTGGGGTACAAATCCACAGGCACTGAATCTGAATGGGGTAAACTTCCACAGGCACCGACTCTCACTTGGGATCTCTTCTTCAGGCACTGACTCTCACTTGGGTACACTTCTACAGGTTCTGACTCTCACTTGGGTACACTTCTGCAGGCACTGACTCTCACTGGTGTAACTTTCCACATGCACTGACTCTGAATGGAGTACACTTCGAGAGGCAAAGACTCCTAATGGAGAGCCGCTCCCCAGCCACTGAATCTCACTGGGGTGCACTTCTCGAGGCACTGACTCTCACAGGGGTACATTTCCACTGGCACTGAGTCTCACTGGGTACACTTCTACAGGCACTGAATCTGAATGTTGTAAACTTCTACAGGGACTGATGCTGTATGGGGTAAACTTACACAGGCACTGACTCTCACTGGGGTACACTTCCACAGGCAATGACTCTCACTGGGGTACACTTCCACAGGTAATGACTCTCACTGGGGTACACTTCCACATCCACTGACTCTGAATGGGTTAAACTTCCACAGGCACTGACACTCACTGGCGTACACTTCCACAGGCACTGACTCTCACTGGGGTACACTTCCACAGGAACTGAATCTGAATGGGGTGAACTTCTACAGGTACTGAATCTGAATGGCATAAACTTCCAGAGGCACTGACTCTCACTTGGGTGCACTTATACAGGCATTGACGCTCACTGGGGTACATTTCCACAGTCACTGACTCTCAATGGGTTACACTTGCACAGGCACTGACCTTTTATTGCAGCAGCTTTTTCGGGAGCAGAGAGTGAGCAAGTGAGCAGCTGGGAAGGTCAGTTTGAAAGTAAATTTAATTTCCTTTTGTTTTTCGGCGGAGGCCAGGGGGCTGCTGGTTAAGTAAAACACTATATATTTGGGCGGTTTAAAATAACTTTCCTTTCATTGCAGCAGCTTTTTCGGGAGCAGAGAGTGAGCAGCTGGGAAGGTCAGTTTGAAAGTAAATTTAATTTCCTTTTGTTTTTCGGCGGAGGCCAGGGGGCTGCTGGGTAAGTAAAACACTATATATTTGGGCGGTTTAAAATAACTTTCCTTTCATTGCAGCAGCTTTTTCGGGAGCAGAGAGTGAGCGAGTGAGCAGCTGGGAAGGTCAGTTTGAAAGTAAATTTAATTTCCTTTTGTTTGTCGGCGGAGGCCAGGGGGCTGCTGGGTAAGTAAAACACTATATATTTGGGCGGTTTAAAATAACTTTCCTTTCATTGCAGCAGCTTTTTCGGGAGCAGAGAGTGAGCGAGTGAGCAGCTGGGAAGGTCAGTTTGAAAGTAAATTTAATTTCCTTTTGTTTTTCGGCGGAGGCCAGGGGGCTGCTGGGTAAGTAAAACACTATATATTTGGGCGGTTTAAAATAACTTTCCTTTCATTGCAGCAGCTTTTTCGGGAGCAGAGAGTGAGCGAGTGAGCAGCTGGGAAGATCAGTTTGAAAGTAAATGTAATTTCCTTTTGTTTTTCGGCGGAGGCCAGGGGGCTGCTGGATAAGTAAAACACTATATATTTGGGCGGTTTAAAATAACTTTCCTTTCATTGCAGCAGCTTTTTCGGGAGCAGAGAGTGAGCAGCTGGGAAGGTCAGTTTGAAAGTAAATTTAATTTCCTTTTGTTTTTCGGCGGAGGCCAGGGGGCTGCTGGGTAAGTAAAACAATATATATTTGGGCGGTTTAAAATAACTTTCCTTTCATTGCAGCAGCTTTTTCGGGAGCAGAGAGTGAGCGAGTGAGCAGCTGGGAAGGTCAGTTTGAAAGTAAATTTAATTTCCTTTTGTTTTTTGGCGGAGGCCAGGGGGCTGCTGGGTAAGTAAAACACTATATATTTGGGCGGTTTAAAATAACTTTCCTTTCATTGCAGCAGCTTTTTCGGGAGCAAAGAGTGAGCAGCTGGGAAGGTCAGTTTGAAAGTAAATTTAATTTCCTTTAGTTTTTCGGCGGAGGCCAGGGGGCTGCTGGGTAAGTAAAACACTATATATTTGGGCGGTTTAAAATAACTTTCCTTTCATTGCAGCAGCTTTTTCGGGAGCAGAGAGTGAGCAGCTGGGAAGGTCAGTTTGAAAGTAAATTTAATTTCCTTTTGTTTTTCGGCGGAGGCCAGGGGGCTGCTGGGTAAGTAAAACACTATATATTTGGGCGGTTTAAAATAACTTTCCTTTCATTGCAGCAGCTTTTTCGGGAGCAGAGAGTGAGCAGCTGGGAAGGTCAGTTTGAAAGTAAATTTAATTTCCTTTTGTTTGTCGGCGGAGGCCAGGGGGCTGCTGGGTAAGTAAAACACTATATATTTGGGCGGTTTAAAATAACTTTCCTTTCATTGCAGCAGCTTTTTCGGGAGCAGAGAGTGAGCAGCTAGGAAGGTCAGTTTGAAAGTAAATTTAATTTCCTTTTGTCTTTCGGCGGAGGCCAGGGGGCTGCTGGGTAAGTAAAACACTATATATTTGGGCGGTTTAAAATAACTTTCCTTTCATTGCAGCAGCTTTTTCGGGAGCAGAGAGTGAGCGAGTGAGCAGCTGGGAAGGTCAGTTTGAAAGTAAATTTAATTTCCTTTTGTTTTTCGGCGGAGGCCAGTGGGCTGCTGGGTAAGTAAAACACTATATATTTGGGCGGTTTAAAATAACTTTCGTTTCATTGCAGCAGCTTTTTCGGGAGCAAAGAGTGAGCAGCTGGGAAGGTCAGTTTGAAAGTAAATTTAATTTCCTTTAGTTTTTCGGCGGAGGCCAGGGGGCTGCTGGGTAAGTAAAACACTATATATTTGGGCGGTTTAAAATAACTTTCCTTTCATTGCAGCAGCTTTTTCGGGAGCAGAGAGTGAGCAGCTGGGAAGGTCAGTTTGAAAGTAAATTTAATTTCCTTTTGTTTTTCGGCGGAGGCCAAGGGGCTGCTGGGTAAGTAAAACACTATATATTTGGGCGGTTTCTGAACCCGAGACACCACACTTGTCGTGTCTCCCAGCCGCCCTCCTCCTCTAACCAAAAAAAAAAGGACTCGTTGGGGTGTTTATAAGGTAAGGCTCTTTCGATTTCTCTGGTTTTATTGTGATTGGTAAAAACTTGTCGTTCCTTTTTCATTTAACTAAGTTAAGCTTAAGATTAAAAATGGCAGGAGATCTCAGACCCGTGTCATGCTCCTCTTGCTCAATGTGGGAGCTCAGGGACACGGCTGATGTCCCTGACTCCTTCACGTGCAGGAAGTGTGTCCAACTGCAGCTTTTGTTAGACCGCATGACGGCTCTCGAGCTGCGGATGGACTCACTTTGGAGCATGCGCGATGCTGAGGAGGTCGTGGATAGCACGTTTAGTGAATTGGTCACACCGCAGATTAGGATTGCTGTGGGAGAAAGGGAATGGGTGACCAAAAGGCAGAGAAAGAGCAGGCAGGCAGCGCAGGAGTCCCCTGCGGTCATCTCCCTCCAAAACAAGTATACCGTTTTGGATACTGTTCGGGGAGATGGCTCACCAGGGAAAGGCAGCAGTAGCCAGGTCCATGGCACCGTGGCTGGCTCTGCTGTTCAGAAGGGCGGGAAAAAGAGTGGAAGGCTATAGTCGTAGGGGATTCGATTGTAAGGGGAGTAGATAGGCGCTTCTGTGGTCGAAAACGAGACTCCCGAATGGGATGTTGCCTCCCAGGTGCACGGGTCAGGGATGTCTCAGATCGGCTGCAGAACATTCTAAAGAGGGAGGGTGAACAGCCAGTTGTCATTGTGCACATAGGCACTAATGATATAGGTAAAAAACGGGATGAGGTCCAACAAGCAGAGTTTAGGGAGTTAGGAGCCAAGTTAAAAAGTAGGACCTCAGGTAGTAATCTCAGGATTACTACCAGTGCCACGTGATAGTCAGAGTAAAAATGAAAGAATAGTCAGGATGAATGCGTGGCTTGAGAGATGGTGCAGGAAGGAGGGGTTCAGATTTTTGGGACATTGGGACCAGTTCTGGGGGAGGTGGGACTATTACAAATTGGACGGTCTACACCTGGGCCGGACTGGAACCAATGTCCTTGGAGTTGCTTTTGCTAACGCTGTTGGGGAGGGTTTAAACTAATGTGGCAGGGGGATGGGAACCAATTGAGGTCAGTTGACAGTAAGGAGGTAGTAACAAAAGCCTGTAAGGAACTAGATAATGAAGTCTGTGTGACTAAGGGGAAGAACAGGCAGGGAGCAGATGATGAATAAAAAGGGACTGGTGGTCTGAGGTGCATTTGTTTTAATGCAAGAAGTGTAGTAGGTAAGGCAGATGAACTTGGGGCTTGGATTAGTACCTGGGAGTATGATGTTATTGCTATTACTGAGACTTGGTTGAGGGAAGGGCATGATTGGCAACTAAATATCCCAGGATGTCGATGCTTCAGGCGAAATAGAGAGGGAGGTAAAAGGGGTGGAGGAGTTGCATTACTGGTCAAAGAGGATATCACAGCTGTGCTGAAGGAGGGCACTATGGAGGACTCGAGCAGTGAGGCAATATGGACAGAACTCAGAAATAGGAAGGGTGCGGTAACAATGTTGGGGCTGTAGTACAGGCCTCCCAACAGTGAGCGTGAGATAGAGGTACAAATATGTAAACAGATTATGGAAAGATGTAGGAGCAACAGGGTGGTGGTGATAGGAGATTTTAATTTTCCCAACATTGACTGGGATTCGCTTAGTGTTAGAGGTCCAAATGGAGCAGAATTTGTAAGGAGCATCCAGGAAGGTTTTCTAGAGCAGTATGTAAATAGTCCAACTCGGGAAGTGGCCATACTGGACCTGGTGTTGGGGAATGAGCCCGGCCAGGTTGTTGAAGTTTCAGTAGGGGACTACTTTGGGAATAGTGATCACAATTCCGTAAGCTTTAAAATACTCATGGACAAAGACGAGAGTGGTCCTAAAGGAAGAGTGCTAAATTGGGGGAAGGCCAACTATACCAAAATTCGGCAGGAGCTGGGAAATGTAGATTGGGAGCAGCTGTTTGAAGGTAAATCCACATGTGATATGTGGGAGGCTTTTAAAGAGAGGTTGATTAGCGTTCAGGAGAGACATGTTCCTGTGAAAATGAGGGATAGAAATGGCAAGATGAGGGAACCATGGATGACAGGTGAAATTGTGAGACTAGCTAAGAGGAAAAAGGAAGCATACATAAGGTGTAGGCGGCTGATGAAAGACGAAGCTTTGAAAGAATATCGGGAATGTAGGACCAATCTGAAACGAGGAATTAAGAGGGCTAAAAGGGGTCATGAAATATCTTTAGCAAACAGGGTTAAGGAAAATCCCAAAGCCTTTTATTCATATATAAGGAGAAAGAGGGTAACTAGAGAAAGGATTGGCCCACTAAAGGACAAAGGAGGAATGTTATGCTTGGACTCAGAGAAAATGGGTGAGATTCTAAATGAGTACTTTACATCGGTATTCACCGAGGAGAGGGACATGACGGATGTTGAGGTTAGGAACAGATGTTTCATTACTCCAGGTCAAGTCGGCATAAGGAGGGAGGAAGTGTTGGGTGTTCTAAAGGGCATTAAGGTGGACAAGTCCTCAGGTCCGGATGGGATCGATCCCAGGTTACTGAGGGAAGCGAGAGAGGAAATAGCTGGGGCCTTAACAGATATCTTTGCAGCATCCTTAAACACGGGTGAGGTCCCGGAGGACTGGAGAATTGCTAATGTTGTCCCCTTGTTTAAGAAGGGTAGCAGGGATAATCCAGGTAATTATAGACCGGTGAGCCTGACGTCAGTGGTAGGGAAGCTGCTGGAGAAGATACTGAGGGAAAGGATCTATTCCCATTTGGAAGAAAATGGGCTCATCAGTGATAGGCAACATGGTTTTGTGCAGGGAAGGTCATGTCTTACCAACTTAATAGAATTCTTTGAGGAAGTGACAAAGTTGATTGATGAGGGAAGGGCTGTCGATGTCATATACATGGACTTCAGTAAGGCGTTTGATAAGGTTCCCCATGGCAGGCTGATGGAGAAAGTGAAGGCGCTTGGGGTCCAAGGTGTGCTAGCTAGATGGATAAAGAACTGGCTGGGCAACAGGAGACAGAGAGTAGTAGTGGAAGAGAGTTTGTCAAAATGGAGACGTGTGACCAGTGGTGTTCCACAGGGATCCGTGCTGGGACCACTGTTGTTTGTGATATACATTAATGATTTGGAGGAAAGTATAGGTGGACTGATTAGCAAGTTTGCAGACGACACTAAGATTGGTGGAGTAGCAGATAGTGAAGGGGACTGTCAGAGAATACAGCAGAATATAGATAGATTGGAGAGTTGGGCAGAGAAATGGCAGATGGAGTTCAATCAGGGCAAATGCGAGGTGATGCATTTTGGAAGATCCAATTCAAGAGTGAACTATACAGTAAATGGAAACGTCCTGGGGTAAATTGATGTCCAGAGAGATTTGGGTGTTCAGGTCCACTGTTCCCTGAAGGTGGCAACGCAGGTAAATAGAGTGGTCAAGAAGGCATACGGCATGCTTTCCTTCATCGGACGGGGCATTGAGTACAAGAGTTGGCAGGTCATGTTACAGTTGTATAGGACTTTGGTTCGGCCACATTTGGAATACTGCGTACAGTTCTGGTCGCCACATTATCAAAAGGATGTGGATGCTTTGGAGAGGGTGCAGAGGCGGTTCACCAGGATGTTGCCTGGTATGGAGGGCGCTAGCTATGAAGAGAGGTTGAGCAGGTTAGGATTATTTTCATTAGAAAGACGGAGGTTGAGGGGGGACCTGATTGAGGTGTACAAAATCATGAGAGGTATAGACAGGGTGGATAGCAAGAGGCTTTTTCCCAGAGTGGGGGTTTCAATTACTAGAGGACACGAGTTCAAAGTGAAAGGGGAAATGTTTAGGGGGGATATGCGTGGAAAGTTCTTTACGCAGAGGGTGGTGGGCACCTGGAACGCGTTGCCAGTGGAGGTGGTAGACGCGAGCATGATGGAGTCTTTTCAGATGTATCCAGACAGATACATGAATGGGCAGGAAGAAAAGAGATACTGAACCTTAGAAAATAGGCGACATGTTTAGAGAGGATCTGGATCGGCGCAGGCTTGGAGGGCCGAAGGGCCTGTTCCTGTGCTGTAATTATATTTGTTCTCTGTTCTTTGTTCACTGGTGTTCATTTCCACAGGCACAGATTCTCAATTGGGTACACTTCTACAGGCACTGACTCTCACTTGGGTACACATCTACAGGCCCTGATTCTCACTCGGGTACATTACCACATGCATTGACTCACACTGGGGTACATTTCCACATGCACTGACTCTGAGTGGGGTACACTTCTATAGGCAGTGACTCCTAATGGAGAGCCGCTCCCCTGCCACTGTATCTCACTGGGGTACACTTCCACAGGCACTGACTCTCACTGGGGTACACTTACACAGGCACTGACTCTGTATGGGGTAAACTTCCAAAGGCACTGCATCTGAATGGGGTAAGCTTCTGCAGGTACTGAATCTGAATGGGGTAAACTTCCACAGGCACTGACTCTCACTGGGGGACACATCAATAGACACTGAATCTGAATGGGGTAAACTTCCACAGGCACTGACTCTCACTGAGGGACACATCAATAGACACTGAATCTGAATGGGGTGAACTTCCACAGGCACTGACTCTCACTGGGGTACATTTCCACAGGCACTGACACACACTTGGGTGCACTTCTGCAGGCATTGACTTTCACTTGGGTACACTTCTGCAGCCTCTGACTCTCATTGGAGTCGATTTCCACAGGCACTGACTCTCACAGGGATACATTTCCACGGGCACAGAGTCTCACTGGGGTTCACTTCTACAGGCACTGAATCTGAATGGGGTAAACTTCTACAGGTACTGAAACTGAATGGGGAAAACTTCCACAGGCACTGACTCTAACTCGGGTACTCTTCCACAGGCACTGAATCTCACTGGGGGACACTTCCACAGGCACTGACTCTGAATGGCGTAAACTTCCACAGGCACTGACACTCACTGGGGTACACTTCCACAGGCACTGAATCCGAATGGAGTAAACTTACACAGGCACTTACTCTCACTGGGGTAAACTTCCACGGGCACTGACTCTCACAGGGGTACATTTCCACTGGCACTGAATCTCACTGGGGTACACTTCCACAGGCACTGAATCTGAATGGGGTACACTTCCACAGGCACTGACTCTGAATGGGGTACACTTCCACAGGCACTGACTCTGAATAGGGTAAACTTCCACAGGCACTGATTCTGAATAGGGTACACTGCCACAGGCACTGAGTCTGAATGGGGTAAACTTCCACAGGCACTGATTCTGAATAGCGTAAACTTCTAGAGGCAATGAATCTCACTGGGATAAACATCCACAGGCACTGACTCTGAATGGGGTAAACTTCCACAGGCACTGACTCTCACTGGGGTACACTTCCACAGGCACTGAATCTGAATGGTGTAAACTTCCACAGGCACCGACTCTCACTTGGGATCACTTCTTCAGACACTGACTCTCACTTGGGTACACTTCTACAGGCACTGACTCTCACTTGGATATACTTCTGCAGGCACTGACTCTCACTGGTGTACCTTTCCACATGCACTGACTCTGAATGGGGTACACTTCTATAGGCACTGAATCTGAATGGTGTAAACTTCTACAGGGACTGAAGCTGCATGGGGCAAACTTCCACAGGCACTGACTCTCACTGGGGCAAACTTCCACAGGCACTGACTCTAAATGGGGTAAACTTCCACAGGCACTGACTCTGAATGGGGTACACTTCCACAGGCACTGACTCTGAATGGGGTACACTTCCACAGGCACTGACTCTGAATGGGGTACACTTCCACAGGCACTGACTCTGAATGGGGTACACTTCCACACGCACTGAATCTGAATGGGGTAAACTTCTACAGGTACTGAATCTGAATGGTGTAAACTTCCACAGGCACTGACTCTCACTGGGGTACACTTCCACAGGCACTGACTCTGAATGGGGTAAACTTCCACAGGCACTGACTCACACTGGGGGACACTTCCGCAGGCACTGATTCTGAAAGGGGTAAACTTCCACAGGCCCTGACTCTCATTGGGGGGCACTTCCACAGGCACTGACTCTGAATGGGGCAAACTTCCACAGGCATTGACTCTGAATGGGGCAAACTTCCACAGGCACTGACTCTCACTGGGGTACACTTCCACAGGCACCGACTCTGAATGGCGTAAACTTCCACAGGTACTGACTCTGAACGGGGTAAACTTCCAGAGGCAATGACTCGAACTGTGGTACACTTCCACAGGCACTGACTCGGAATGGGGGAAACTTCCAGAGGCAATGACTCGAACTGTGGTACACTTCCACAGGTACTGACACTGAATGGGGTAAACTTCCACAGGCACTGAAATAAAAGCAGAATACTGCGGATGCTGGAAATCTGAAACAAAAACAAGAAATGCTGGAATCACTCAGCAGGTCTGGCAGCATCTGTGGAAAGAGAAGCAGAGTTAACGTTTCGGGTCAGTGACCCTTCTTCGGAACTGACAAATATTAGAGAAGTCACAGATTATAAACAAGTGAGGTGGGGGTGGGGCAAGAGATAACAAAGGAGAAGGTGCAGATTGGACCAGGCCACATAGCTGACCAAAAGGTCAAGGAGAAAAGGCAAACAATATTGCTTTGTCTTTCAACACACCATTATCATATTGCTTGCCTTTTCTCCGTGAACCTTTGGTCAGCTATGTGGCCTGGTTCAATCTGCACCTTCTCCTTTGTTATCTCTTGCCCCACCCCCACCTCACTTGTTTATAATCTGTGACTTTTCTAATATTTGTCAGTTCCGAAGAAGGGTCACTGACCCGAAACGTTAACTCTGCTTCTCTTTCAAAGAACAAAGAACAAAGAACAAAGATAATTACAGCACAGGAACAGGCCCTTCGGCCCTCCAAGCCTGCGCCGATCCAGATCCTCTCTCTAAACATGTCGCCTATTTTCTAAGCTTCTGTATCTCTTTTCTTCCTGCCCATTCATGTATCTGTCTAGATACATCTTAAAAGACTCCATCGTGCCCGCATCTACCACCTCCGCTGGCAATGCGTTCCAGGTGCCCACCACCCTCTGCGTAAAAAACTTTCCACGCATATCCCCCCTAAACTTTTCCCCTTTCACTTTGAACTCGTGTCCTCTAGTAATTGAAACCCCCACTCTGGGAAAAAGCTTCTTGCTATCCACCGTGTCTATACCTCTCATGATTTTGTACACCTCAATCAGGTCCCCCCTCAACCTCCGTCTTTCTAATGAAAATAATCCTAATCTGCTCAACCTCTCTTCATAGCTAGCGCCCTCCATACCAGGCAATATCCTGGTGAACCTCCTCTGCACCCTCTCCAAAGCATCCACATCCTTTTGATAATGTGGCGACCAGAACTGTACGCAGTATTCCAAATGTGGCCGAACCAAAGTCCTATACAACTGTAACATGACCTGCCAACTCTTGTACTCAATGCCCCGTCCGATGAAGGAAAGCATGCCGTATGCCTTCTTGACCACTCTATTTACCTGCGTTGCCACCTTCAGGGAACAGTGGACCTGAACACCCAAATCTCTCTGGACATCAATTTTCCCCAGGACTTTTCCATTTACTGTATAGTTCACTCTTGAATTGGATCTTCCAAAATGCATCACCTCGCATTTGCCCTGATTGAACTCCATCTGCCATTTCTCTGCCCAACTCTCCAATCTATCTATATTCTGCTGTATTCTCTGACAGTCCCCTTCACTATCTGCTACTCCACCAATCTTAGTGTCGTCTGCAAATTTGCTAATCAGTCCACCTATACTTTCCTCCAAATCATTAATGTATATCACAAACAACAGTGGTCCCAGCACGGATCCCTGTGGAACACCACTGGTCACACGTCTCCATTTTGAGAAACTCCCTTCTACTGCTACTCTCTGTCTCCTGTTGCCCAGCCAGTTCTTTATCCATCTAGCTAGTACACCTTGGACCCCAAGCGCCTTCACTTTCTCCATCAGCCTGCCATGGGGAACCTTATCAAACGCCTTACTGAAGTCCATGTATATGACATCGACAGCCCTTCCCTCATCAATCAACTTTGTCACTTCCTCAAAGAATTCTATTAAGTTGGTAAGACATGACCTTCCCTGCACAAAACCATGTTGCCTATCACTGATGAGCCCATTTTCTTCCAAATGGGAATAGATCCTATCCCTCAGTATCTTCTCCAGCAGCTTCCCTACCACTGACGTCAGGCTCACCGGTCTATAATTACCTGGATTATCCCTGCTACCCTTCTTAAACAAGGGGACAACATTAGCAATTTTCCAGTCCTCCGGGACCTCACCCGTGTTTAAGGATGCTGCAAAGATATCTGTTAAGGCCCAAGCTATTTCCTCTCTCGCTTCCCTCAGTAACCTGGGATAGATCCCATCCGGACCTGGGGACCTGTCCACCTTAATGCCCTTTAGAATACCCAACACTTCCTCCCTCCTTATGCCGACTTGACCTAGAGTAATCAAACATCTGTTCCTAACCTCAACATCCGTCATGTCCCTCTCCTCGGTGAATACCGATGCAAAGTACTCGTTTAGAATCTCACCCATTTTCTCTGAGTCCAAGCATAACATTCCTCCTTTGTCCTTTAGTGGGCCAATCCTTTCTCTAGTTACCCTCTTTCTCCTTATATATGAATAAAAGGCTTTGGGATTTTCCTTAACCCTGTTTGCTAAAGATATTTCATGACCCCTTTTAGCCCTCTTAATTCCTCGTTTCAGATTGGTCCTACATTCCCGATATTTCAAAGCTTCGTCTTTCATCAGCCGCCTAGACCTTATGTATGCTTCCTTTTTCCTCTTAGCTAGTCTCACAATTTCACCTGTCATCCATGGCTCCCTAATCTTGCCATTTCTATCCCTCATTTTCACAGGAACATGTCTCTCCTGCACGCTAATCAACCTCTCTTTAAAAGCCTCCCACATATCACATGTGGATTTACCTTCAAACAGCTGCTCCCAATCTACATTTCCCAGCTCCTGCCGAATTTTGGTATAGTTGGCCTTCCCCCAATTTAGCACTCTTCCTTGAGGACCACTCTCGTCTTTCTCCATGAGTATTTTAAAGCTTACGGAATTGTGATCACTATTCCCAAAGTAGTCCCCTATTGAAACTTCAACAACCTGGCCGGGCTCATTCCCCAACACCAGGTCCAGTATGGCCCCTTCCCGAGTTGGACTATTTACATACTGCTCTAGAAAACCCTCCTGGATGCTCCTTACAAATTCTGCTCCATCTGGACCTCTAACATTAAGCGAATCCCAGTCAATGTTGGGAAAATTAAAATCTCCTATCACCACCACCCTGTTGCTCCTACATCTTTCCATAATCTGTTTACATATTTGTACCTCTATCTCACGCTCGCTGTTGGGAGGCCTGTAGTACAGCCCCAACATTGTTACCGCACCCTTCCTATTTCTGAGTTCTGTCCATATTGCCTCACTGCTCGAGTCCTCCATAGTGCCCTCCTTCAGCACAGCTGTGATATCCTCTTTGACCAGTAATGCAACTCCTCCACCCCTTTTACCTCCCTCTCTATCCCGCCTGAAGCATCGATATCCTAGGATATTTAGTTGCCAATCATGCCCTTCCCTCAACCAAGTCTCAGTAATAGCAATAACATCATACTCCCAGGTACTAATCCAAGCCCTAAGTTCATCTGCCTTACCAACTACACTTCTTGCATTAAAACAAATGCACCTCAGACCACCAGTCCCTTTATATTCATCATCTGCTCCCTGCCTGCTCTTCCCCTTAGTCACACTGACTTCATTATCTAGTTCCTTACAGGCTTTTGTTACTACCTCCTTACTGTCAACTGACCTCAATTGGTTCCCATCCCCCTGCCACATTAGTTTAAACCCTCCCCAACAGCGTTAACAAAAGCACCTCCAAGGACATTGGTTCCAGTCCGGCCCAGGTGTAGACCATCCAATTTGTAATAGTCCCACCTCCACCAGAACCGGTCCCAATGTCCCAAAAATCTGAACCCCTCCTTCCTGCACCATCTCTCAAGCCACGCATTCATCCTGACTATTCTTTCATTTTTACTCTGACTATCACGTGGCACTGGTAGTAATCCTGAGATTACTACCTCTGAGGTCCTACTTTTTAACTTGGCTCCTAACTCCCTAAACTCTGCTTGTAGGACCTCATCCCGTTTTTTACCTATATCATTAGTGCCTATGTGCACAATGACAACTGGCTGTTCACCCTCCCCCTTTAGAATGTTCTGCAGCCGATCTGAGACGTCCCTGACCCGTGCACCTGGGAGGCAACATACCATTCGGGAGCCTCGTTTTCGACCACAGAACCGCCTATCTACTCCCCTTACAATCGAATCCCCTACGACTATAGCCCTTCCACTCTTTTTCCCGCCCTTCTGAACAGCAGAGCCAGCCACGGTGCCATGGACCTGGCTACTGCTGCCTTCCCCTGGTGAGCCATCTCCCTCAACAGTATCCAAAACGGTATACTTGTTTTGGAGGGAGATGACCGCAGGGGACTCCTGCGCTGCCTTCCTGCTCTTTCTCTGCCTTTTGGTCACCCATTCCCTTTCTCCCTCAGCAATCCTAATCTGCGGTGTGACCAATTCACTAAACGTGCTATCCACGATCTCCTCAGTATCGCGCATGCTCCAAAGTTAGTCCATCCGCAGCTCGAGAGCCGTCATGCGGTCTAACAAGAGCTGCAGCTGGACACACTTCCTGCACGTGAAGGAGTCAGGGTCATTAGCCATGTCCCTGAGCTCCCACACTGAGCAAGAGGAGCATGATACGGGTCTGAGATCTCCTGCCATTTTTAATCTTAAGTTTAAACTTAGTTAAATGAAAAAGGAACGAAAAGTTTTTACCAATCACAATAAAACCAGAGAAATCGAAAAAGCCTTACCTTATAAACACCCCACCGAGTCCTTTTTTTTGGTTAGAGGAGGAGGGCGGCTGGGAGACACGACAAGTGTGGTGTCTCGGGTTCAGAAACCGCCCAAATATATAGTGTTTTACTTACCCAGCAGCCCCCTGGCCTCCGCCGAAAAACAAAAGGTATTTAAATTTACTTTCAAACTGACTTTCCCAGCTGCTCACTCGCTGACACGCTGCTCCCGAAAAAGCTGCTGCACTGAAAGGCTTTCCACAGATGCTGCCAGACCTGCTGAGTGATTCCAGCATTTCTTGTTTTTGTTCCACAGGCACTGACCCTCACTTGGGTGCACTTCCACAGGCACTGACTCTCAATGGGGCACACTTCCACAGGCACTGACTTTGAATGGGGTAAACTTCCACAGGCACTGACTCTCACTTGGGTACCCTTCTTCAGGCACTGACTCTCACTGGGGTACATTTCCACAGGCACTGACTCTCACTGGGGTACACTTCTGCAGGCACTGACTCTGAATGGGGTACACTTACACAGGCACTGACTCTGAATGGGGTACACTTACACAGGCACTGAATATGAATGGGGTAAACGTGTACAGTTTCTGAATCTGAATGGGGTAAACTTCCACAGGCACTGACTCTCACTGGGGTACACTTACACAGGCACTGACTCTGTATGGGGTAAACTTCCAAAGGCACTGACTCTCAATGTGGTACACTTCCACAGGTACTGACTCTCACTGGGGTAAACTTCTACAGGCACTGCATCTGAATGGGGTAAACTTCTACAGGCACTGCATCTGAATGGGGTAAGCTTCTGCAGGTACTGAATCTGAATGGGGTAAACTTCCACAGGCACTGACTCTCATAGGGGACACATCAATAGACACTGTATCTGTTTGGGGTAAACTTCCACAGGCACTGACTCTCACTTGGGTACACTTACACAGGCACTGACTCTCACTTGGGTACACTTACACAGGCACTGACTCTCACTGGGGTACATTTCCACAGGCACTGACTCTCACTGGGGTACATTTCCACAGGCACTGACTCTCACTTGGGTCCACTTCTGCAGGCATTGACTCTCTACTTGGGTACACTTCTGCAGCCTCTGACTCTCACTGGAGTACATTTCCACAGGCACTGACACTCACAGGGATACATTTCCACTGGCACAGAATCTCACTGGGGTTCACTTCTACAGGCACTGAATCTCACTGGGGTACACTTACACAGGCACTGACGCTGTATGGGGTAAACTTCCAAAGGCACTGACTCTCACTGTGGTACACTTCCACATTTACTAACTCTCACTGGGGTAAACTTCTACAGGCACTGCATCTGAATGGGGTAAACTTCTACAGGCACTGCATCTGAATGGGGTAAGCTTCTGCAGGTACTGAATCTGAATGGGGTAAACTTCCACAGGCACTGACTCTCACTGGGGGACACATCAATAGACACTGAATCTGTTTGGGGTAAACTTCCACAGGCACTGACTTTCACTTGGGTAAACTTCCACAGGCACTGACTCTCACTTGGGTACACTTCCACAGGCACTGACTCTCACTGGGGTACATTTCCACAGGCACTGACTCTCACTGGGGTACATTTCCACAGGCACTGACTCTCACTTGGGTACACTTCTGCAGCCTCTGACTCTCACTTGGGTACACTTCTGCAGCCTCTGACTCTCACTGGAGTACATTTCCACAGGCACTGACTCTCACAGGGATACATTTCCACAGGCACTGACTCTCACAGGGATACATTTCCACTGGCACAGAATCTCACTGGGGTTAACTTCTACAGGCACTGAATCTGAATGGGGTAAGCTTCTACAGGTACTGAATCTGAATGTGGAAAACATCCACAGGCACTGACTCTCACTGGGGTACACTTCCACAGGCACTGACTCTGAATGGGGTACACTTCCAAAGGCACTGACTCTCACTGGGGTACACTTCCACAGGCACTGACTCTGAATGGGGTAAACTTCCACAGGCACTGATTATGAATGGCATAAACTTCTAGAGGCAATTACCCTCACTGGGGTAAACGTCCACAGGCACTGGCTCTCACTCGGGTACTCTTCCACAGGCACTGAATCTCACTGGGGGACACTTCCAGTGGCACTGACTCTGAATGGGGTAAACTTCCACAGGCACTGTCTCTCACTGGAGTGCACTTCCACAGTCAATGACTCTCACTGGGGTACACTTCCACAGGCACTGACTCTGAATGTGATAAACTTCCACAGGCACTGACTCTCACTGGGGTAAACATCCACAGGCACTGACTCTCACTGGGGTACACTTCCACAGGCACTGAATCTCACTGGGTTACACTGACACAGGCACTGATTCGGAATGGGGAAAACTTCCAAAGGCACTGTCTCTCACTGGGGTACACTTCCACAGGCACTGACTATGAATGGGGTAAACTTCCACAGGCACTGGCTCTGAATGGGTGTAACTTCGACAGGCTCTGAATCTGAATGGGGTAAACTTCTACAGGTACTGAATCTGAATGGGGTAAACTTCCACAGGCACTGAATCTCACTGGGGTACACTTACACAGGCACTGACTATGAATGGGGTAAACTTCCACAGGCACTGACTCTGAATGGGGTTAACTTCGACAGGCTCTGAATCTGAATGAGGTAAACTTCTACAGGTACTGAATCTGAATGGGGTAAACTTCCACAGGCACTGAATCTCACTGGGGTACACTTACACAGGCACTGACTCTGAATGGGGTAAACTTCCACAGGCACTGACTCTCACTGGGGTACACTTCCACAGGCACTGACTCTGAATGGGGTAAACTTCCACAGGCACTGACACTGAATGGGGTAAACATCCACAGGTACTGAGTCTAAATGGGGTAATCTTCCAGAGGCAATGACACTAACTGGGGTACACTCCCACAGGCACTGACTCTCACAGGGGAACACTTCCACTGCCACTGACTCTGAATGGGGTACACTTCCACAGGCATTGACGCTCACTTGGGTGCACTTCCACAGGCACTGACTCTCACTGGGGTAAACTTCCAGAGGCACTGACTCTCACTGGGGTACACTTCTACAGGCACTGAGTCTCACAGGGGTACATTTCCACTGGCACTGATTCTCACTGGGTACACTTCTACAGGCACTGAATCTGAATGGTGTAAACTTCTACAGGGACTGAAGCTGAATGGGGTAAACTTCCACAGGCACTGACTCTCATTGGGGTAAACTTCCACAGGCACTGACTCTAAATGGGGTAAACTTCCACAGGCACTGACTCTCACTGGGGTACACTTCCACAGGCAGTGACTCTGAATGGGGTAAACTTCCACAGGCAATGACTCTGAGTGGCGTAAACTTCCAAAGGCACTGACTCTCACTGGGGTACACTTCCACAGGCACTGACTCTGAATGGGTTAAAAATCCACAGGCACTGACTCTTACTGGGGTACTCTTCCACAGGCACTGACTCTCACTGGGGTACACTTACACAGGCACTGAATCTGAATGGGGTAAACTTCCAAAGGCACTGACACTCACTTGGGTACACTTCTGCAGGCACTGACTCTCACTTGGGTACGTTTTTACAGGCACTGACTCTCCCTGGGTGCATTTCCACAGGCACTGACCCTCACTTGGGTGCTCTTCCACAGGCACTGACTCTGAATTGGGTAAACTTCCACAGGCACTGACTGTCACTGGGGTACACTTCCACAGGGACTGACTCTGAATGGGGTAAACTTCCACAGGCACTGACTCTCACTGGGGGACACTTCCACAGGCACTGAATCTGAATGGGGTAAACTTCCACAGGCACCGACTCTCACTTGGGATCACTTCTTCAGGCACTGACTCTCACTTGGGTACACTTCTTCAGGCACTGACTCTCACTTGGGTACACGTCTGCAGGCACTGACTCTAACTGGTGTACCTTTCCACATGCACTGACTCTGAATGGGATACACTTCTATAGGCAGTGACTCCTAATGGAGAGCCTCTCCCCAGCCACTGAATCTCACTGGGGTACACTTCTACAGGCACTGACTCTCACAGGGGTACATTTCCACTGGCACTGATTCTCACTGGGTACACTTCTACAGGCACTGAATCTGAATGGTGTAAACTTCTACAGGGACTGAAGCTGAATGGGGTAAACTTCCACAGGCACTGACTCTCACTGGGGTAAACTTCCACAGGCACTGACTCTAAATGGGGTAAACTTCCACAGGCACTGACTCTCACTGGGGTACACTTCCACAGGCAGTGACTCTGAATGGGGTAAACTTCCACAGGCACTGACTCTGTATGGGTTACGCTTCCACACGCACTGAATCTGAATGGGGTAAACTTCTACAGGTACTGAATCTGAATGGGGTAAACTTCCTCAGGCACTGACTCTCACTGGGGTACATTTCCATAGGCACTGACTCTGAATGGGGTAAACTTCCACAGGCACTGACTCTCACTGGGGTACACTTCCACAGGCACTGACTCTCACTGGGGTACACTTACACAGGCACTGACTCTGAGTGGGGTAAACTTCTACAGGTACTGAATCTGCATGGGGTAAACTTCCACAGGCACTGACTCTCACTGGAGTGCACTTCCACAGTCAATGACTCTCACTGGGGTACACTTCCACATGCACTGACTCTGAATGGGATACACTTCTATAGGCAGTGACTCCTAATGGAGAGCCGCTCCCCAGCCACTGAATCTCACTGGGGTACACTTCTACAGGCACTGAGTCTCTCAGGGGTACATTTCCACTGGCACTGATTCTCACTGGGTACACTTCTACAGGCACTGAATCTGAATGGCGTAAACTTCTACAGGGACTGAAGCTGAATGGGGTAAACTTCCACAGGCACTGACTCTCACTTCGGTACATTTCTGCAGGCATTGACTCTCACTTGGGTACACTTCTGCAGCTTCTGACTCTCACTGGAGTACATTTCCACAGGCACTGACTCTCACAGGGATACATTTCCACAGGCACTGACTCTCACAGGGATACATTTCCACTGGCACAGAATCTCACTGGGGTTCACTTCTACAGGCACTGAATCTGAATGGGGTAAGCTTCTACAGGTACTGAATCTGAATGTGGAAAACATCCACAGGCACTGACTCTCACTGGGGTACACTTCCACAGGCACTGACTCTGAATGGGGTACACTTCCAAAGGCACTGACTCTCACTGGGGTACACTTCCACAGGCACTGACTCTGAATGGGGTAAACTTCCACAGGCACTGATTATGAATGGCATAAACTTCTAGAGGCAATTACCCTCACTGGGGTAAACGTCCACAGGCACTGGCTCTCACTCGGGTACTCTTCCACAGGCACTGAATCTCATGGGGGACACTTCCAGTGGCACTGACTCTGAATGGGGTAAACTTCCACAGGCACTGTCTCTCACTGGAGTGCACTTCCACAGTCAATGACTCTCACTGGGGTACACTTCCACAGGCACTGACTCTGAATGTGATAAACTTCCACAGGCACTGACTCTCACTGGGGTAAACATCCACAGGCACTGACTCTCACTGGGGTACACTTCCACAGGCACTGAATCTCACTGGGTTACACTGACACAGGCACTGATTCGGAATGGGGAAAACTTCCAAAGGCACTGTCTCTCACTGGGGTACACTTCCACAGGCACTGACTATGAATGGGGTAAACTTCCACAGGCACTGACTCTGAATGGGGTTAACTTCGACAGGCTCTGAATCTGAATGGGGTAAACTTCTACAGGTACTGAATCTGAATGGGGTAAACTTCCACAGGCACTGAATCTCACTGGGGTACACTTACACAGGCACTGACTATGAATGGGGTAAACTTCCACAGGCACTGACTCTGAATGGGGTTAACTTCGACAGGCTCTGAATCTGAATGAGGTAAACTTCTACAGGTACTGAATCTGAATGGGGTAAACTTCCACAGGCACTGAATCTCACTGGGGTACACTTACACAGGCACTGACTCTGAATGGGGTAAACTTCCACAGGCACTGACTCTCACTGGGGTACACTTCCACAGGCACTGACTCTGAATGGGGTAAACTTCCACAGGCACTGACACTGAATGGGGTAAACATCCACAGGTACTGAGTCTAAATGGGGTAATCTTCCAGAGGCAATGACACTAACTGGGGTACACTCCCACAGGCACTGACTCTCACAGGGGAACACTTCCACTGCCACTGACTCTGAATGGGGTACACTTCCACAGGCATTGACGCTCACTTGGGTGCACTTCCACAGGCACTGACTCTCACTGGGGTAAACTTCCAGAGGCACTGACTCTCACTGGGGTACACTTCTACAGGCACTGAGTCTCACAGGGGTACATTTCCACTGGCACTGATTCTCACTGGGTACACTTCTACAGGCACTGAATCTGAATGGTGTAAACTTCTACAGGGACTGAAGCTGAAAGGGGTAAACTTCCACAGGCACTGACTCTCATTGGGGTAAACTTCCACAGGCACTGACTCTAAATGGGGTAAACTTCCACAGGCACTGACTCTCACTGGGGTACACTTCCACAGGCAGTGACTCTGAATGGGGTAAACTTCCACAGGCAATGACTCTGAGTGGGGTAAACTTCCAAAGGCACTGACTCTCACTGGGGTACACTTCCACAGGCACTGACTCTGAATGGGTTAAACATCCACAGGCACTGACTCTTAATGGGGTACTCTTCCACAGGCACTGACTCTCACTGGGGTACACTTACACAGGCACTGAATCTGAATGGGGTAAACTTCCAAAGGCACTGACACTCACTTGGGTACACTTCTGCAGGCACTGACTCTCACTTGGGTACGTTTTTACAGGCACTGACTCTCCCTGGGTGCATTTCCACAGGCACTGACCCTCACTTGGGTGCTCTTCCACAGGCACTGACTCTGAATTGGGTAAACTTCCACAGGCACTGACTGTCACTGGGGTACACTTCCACAGGGACTGACTCTGAATGGGGTAAACTTCCACAGGCACTGACTCTCACTGGGGGACACTTCCACAGGCACTGAATCTGAATGGGGTAAACTTCCACAGGCACCGACTCTCACTTGGGATCACTTCTTCAGGCACTGACTCTCACTTGGGTACACTTCTTCAGGCACTGACTCTCACTTGGGTACACGTCTGCAGGCACTGACTCTAACTGGTGTACCTTTCCACATGCACTGACTCTGAATGGGATACACTTCTATAGGCAGTGACTCCTAATGGAGAGCCTCTCCCCAGCCACTGAATCTCACTGGGGTACACTTCTACAGGCACTGACTCTCACAGGGGTACATTTCCACTGGCACTGATTCTCACTGGGTACACTTCTACAGGCACTGAATCTGAATGGTGTAAACTTCTACAGGGACTGAAGCTGAATGGGGTAAACTTCCACAGGCACTGACTCTCACTGGGGTAAACTTCCACAGGCACTGACTCTAAATGGGGTAAACTTCCACAGGCACTGACTCTCACTGGGGTACACTTCCACAGGCAGTGACTCTGAATGGGGTAAACTTCCACAGGCACTGACTCTGTATGGGTTACGCTTCCACACGCACTGAATCTGAATGGGGTAAACTTCTACAGGTACTGAATCTGAATGGGGTAAACTTCCTCAGGCACTGACTCTCACTGGGGTACATTTCCAAAGGCACTGACTCTGAATGGGGTAAACTTCCACAGGCACTGACTCTCACTGGGGTACACTTCCACAGGCACTGACTCTCACTGGGGTACACTTACACAGGCACTGACTCTGAGTGGGGTAAACTTCTACAGGTACTGAATCTGCATGGGGTAAACTTCCACAGGCACTGACTCTCACTGGAGTGCACTTCCACAGTCAATGACTCTCACTGGGGTACACTTCCACATGCACTGACTCTGAATGGGATACACTTCTATAAGCAGTGACTCCTAATGGAGAGCCGCTCCCCAGCCACTGAATCTCACTGGGGTACACTTCTACAGGCACTGAGTCTCTCAGGGGTACATTTCCACTGGCACTGATTCTCACTGGGTACACTTCTACAGGCACTGAATCTGAATGGCGTAAACTTCTACAGGGACTGAAGCTGAATGGGGTAAACTTCCACAGGCACTGACTCTCACTTCGGTACATTTCTGCAGGCATTGACTCTCACTTGGGTACACTTCTGCAGCTTCTGACTCTCACTGGAGTACATTTCCACAGGCACTGACTCTCACAGGGATACATTTCCACAGGCACTGACTCTCACAGGGATACATTTCCACTGGCACAGAATCTCACTGGGGTTCACTTCTACAGGCACTGAATCTGAATGGGGTAAGCTTCTACAGGTACTGAATCTGAATGTGGAAAACATCCACAGGCACTGACTCTCACTGGGGTACACTTCCACAGGCACTGACTCTGAATGGGGTACACTTCCAAAGGCACTGACTCTCACTGGGGTACACTTCCACAGGCACTGACTCTGAATGGGGTAAACTTCCACAGGCACTGATTATGAATGGCATAAACTTCTAGAGGCAATTACCCTCACTGGGGTAAACGTCCACAGGCACTGGCTCTCACTCGGGTACTCTTCCACAGGCACTGAATCTCACTGGGGGACACTTCCAGTGGCACTGACTCTGAATGGGGTAAACTTCCACAGGCACTGTCTCTCACTGGAGTGCACTTCCACAGTCAATGACTCTCACTGGGGTACACTTCCACAGGCACTGACTCTGAATGTGATAAACTTCCACAGGCACTGACTCTCACTGGGGTAAACATCCACAGGCACTGACTCTCACTGGGGTACACTTCCACAGGCACTGAATCTCACTGGGTTACACTGACACAGGCACTGATTCGGAATGGGGAAAACTTCCAAAGGCACTGTCTCTCACTGGGGTACACTTCCACAGGCACTGACTATGAATGGGGTAAACTTCCACAGGCACTGACTCTGAATGGGGTTAGCTTCGACAGGCTCTGAATCTGAATGGGGTAAACTTCTACAGGTACTGAATCTGAATGGGGTAAACTTCCACAGGCACTGAATCTCACTGGGGTACACTTACACAGGCACTGACTATGAATGGGGTAAACTTCCACAGGCACTGACTCTGAATGGGGTTAACTTCGACAGGCTCTGAATCTGAATGAGGTAAACTTCTACAGGTACTGAATCTGAATGGGGTAAACTTCCACAGGCACTGAATCTCACTGGGGTACACTTACACAGGCACTGACTCTGAATGGGGTAAACTTCCACAGGCACTGACTCTCACTGGGGTACACTTCCAAAGGCACTGACTCTGAATGGGGTAAACTTCCACAGGCACTGACACTGAATGGGGTAAACATCCACAGGTACTGAGTCTAAATGGGGTAATCTTCCAGAGGCAATGACACTAACTGGGGTACACTCCCACAGGCACTGACTCTCACAGGGGAACACTTCCACTGCCACTGACTCTGAATGGGGTACACTTCCACAGGCATTGACGCTCACTTGGGTGCACTTCCACAGGCACTGACTCTCACTGGGGTAAACTTCCAGAGGCACTGACTCTCACTGGGGTACACTTCTACAGGCACTGAGTCTCACAGGGGTACATTTCCACTGGCACTGATTCTCACTGGGTACACTTCTACAGGCACTGAATCTGAAAGGTGTAAACTTCTACAGGGACTGAAGCTGAATGGGGTAAACTTCCACAGGCACTGACTCTCATTGGGGTAAACTTCCACAGGCACTGACTCTAAATGGGGTAAACTTCCACAGGCACTGACTCTCACTGGGGTACACTTCCACAGGCAGTGACTCTGAATGGGGTAAACTTCCACAGGCAATGACTCTGAGTGGGGTAAACTTCCAAAGGCACTGACTCTCACTGGGGTACACTTCCACAGGCACTGACTCTGAATGGGTTAAACATCCACAGGCACTGACTCTTACTGGGGTACTCTTCCACAGGCACTGACTCTCACTGGGGTACACTTACACAGGCACTGAATCTGAATGGGGTAAACTTCCAAAGGCACTGACACTCACTTGGGTACACTTCTGCAGGCACTGACTCTCACTTGGGTACGTTTTTACAGGCACTGACTCTCCCTGGGTGCATTTCCACAGGCACTGACCCTCACTTGGGTGCTCTTCCACAGGCACTGACTCTGAATTGGGTAAACTTCCACAGGCACTGACTGTCACTGGGGTACACTTCCACAGGGACTGACTCTGAATGGGGTAAACTTCCACAGGCACTGACTCTCACTGGGGGACACTTCCACAGGCACTGAATCTGAATGGGGTAAACTTCCACAGGCACCGACTCTCACTTGGGATCACTTCTTCAGGCACTGACTCTCACTTGGGTACACTTCTTCAGGCACTGACTCTCACTTGGGTACACGTCTGCAGGCACTGACTCTAACTGGTGTACCTTTCCACATGCACTGACTCTGAATGGGATACACTTCTATAGGCAGTGACTCCTAATGGAGAGCCTCTCCCCAGCCACTGAATCTCACTGGGGTACACTTCTACAGGCACTGACTCTCACAGGGGTACATTTCCACTGGCACTGATTCTCACTGGGTACACTTCTACAGGCACTGAATCTGAATGGTGTAAACTTCTACAGGGACTGAAGCTGAATGGGGTAAACTTCCACAGGCACTGACTCTCACTGGGGTAAACTTCCACAGGCACTGACTCTAAATGGGGTAAACTTCCACAGGCACTGACTCTCACTGGGGTACACTTCCACAGGCAGTGACTCTGAATGGGGTAAACTTCCACAGGCACTGACTCTGTATGGGTTACGCTTCCACACGCACTGAATCTGAATGGGGTAAACTTCTACAGGTACTGAATCTGAATGGGGTAAACTTCCTCAGGCACTGACTCTCACTGGGGTACATTTCCATAGGCACTGACTCTGAATGGGGTAAACTTCCACAGGCACTGACTCTCACTGGGGTACACTTCCACAGGCACTGACTCTCACTGGGGTACACTTACACAGGCACTGACTCTGAGTGGGGTAAACTTCTACAGGTACTGAATCTGCATGGGGTAAACTTCCACAGGCACTGACTCTCACTGGAGTGCACTTCCACAGTCAATGACTCTCACTGGGGTACACTTCCACATGCACTGACTCTGAATGGGATACACTTCTATAGGCAGTGACTCCTAATGGAGAGCCGCTCCCCAGCCACTGAATCTCACTGGGGTACACTTCTACAGGCACTGAGTCTCTCAGGGGTACATTTCCACTGGCACTGATTCTCACTGGGTACACTTCTACAGGCACTGAATCTGAATGGCGTAAACTTCTACAGGGAGTGAAGCTGAATGGGGTAAACTTCCACAGGCACTGACTCTCACTGGGGTAAACTTCCACAGGCACTGACTCTAAATGGGGTAAACTTCCACAGGCACTGACTCTCACTGGGGTACACTTCCACAGGCAGTGACTCTGAATGGGGTAAACTTCCACAGGCAATGACTCGGAGTGGGGTAAACTTCCAAAGGCACTGACTCTCACTGGGGTACACTTCCACAGGCACTGACTCTGAATGGGTTAAACATCCACAGGCACTGACTCTTACTGGGGTACTCTTCCACAGGCACTGACTCTCACTGGGGTACACTTCCACAGGCACTGAATCTGAATGGGGTAAACTTCCACAGGCACTGACTCTCACTGGGGGACACTTCCACAGGCACTGAATCTGAATGGGGTAAACTTCCACAGGCACCGACTCTCACTTGGGATCACTTCTTCAGGCACTGACTCTCACTTGGGTACACTTCTACAGGCACTGACTCTCACTTGGGTACACGTCTGCAGGCACTGACTCTAACTGGTGTACCTTTCCACATGCACTGACTCTGAATGGGATACACTTCTATAGGCAGTGACTCCTAATGGAGAGCCTCTCCCCAGCCACTGAATCTCACTGGGGTACACTTCTACAGGCACTGACTCTCACAGGGGTACATTTCCACTGGCACTGATTCTCACTGGGTACACTTCTACAGGCACTGAATCTGAATGGTGTAAACTTCGACAGGGACTGAAGCTGAATGGGGTAAACTTCCACAGGCACTGACTCTCACTGGGGTAAACTTCCACAGGCAATGACTCTAAATGGGGTAAACTTCCACAGGCACTGACTCTCACTTGGGTACACTTCCACAGGCAGTGACTCTGAATGGGGTAAACTTCCACAGGCACTGACTCTGTATGGGTTACGCTTCCACACGCACTGAATCTGAATGGGGTAAACTTCTACAGGTACTGAATCTGAATGGGGTAAACTTCCTCAGGCACTGACTCTCACTGGGGTACATTTCCATAGGCACTGACTCTAAATGGGGTAAACTTCCACAGGCACTGACTCTCACTGGGGTACACTTCCACAGGCAGTGACTCTGAATGGGGTAAACTTCCACAGGCAATGACTCTGAGTGGGGTAAACTTCCAAAGGCACTGACTCTCACTGGGGTACACTTCCACAGGCACTGACTCTGAATGGGTTAAACATCCACAGGCACTGACTCTTACTGGGGTACTCTTCCACAGGCACTGACTCTCACTGGGGTACACTTACACAGGCACTGACTCTGAGTGGGGTAAACTTCCAAAGGCACTGAATCTCACTGGGGTACACTTCACAGGCACTGACTGTGAATGGGGTAAACTTCCACAGGTACTGACTCTGAAAGGGGTTAACATCTACTGAATCTGAATGGGGTACATTTCCACTGGCACTGAATCTGAATGGGGTAAACTGCTACAGGTACCGACTCTCACTTGGGATCACTTCTTCAGGCACTGACTCTCACTTGGGTACACTTCTACAGGCACTGACTCTCACTTGGGTATACTTCTGCAGGCACTGACTATCACTGGTGTACCTTTACAAATGCACTGACTGTGAATGGGATACACTGCTATAGGCAGTGACTCCTAATGGAGAGCCGCGCCCCAGCCACTGAATCTCACTGGGGTACACTTCTACAGAGACTGACTCTCACAGGGGTACATTTCCACTGGCACTGACTCTCACTGGGTACACTTCGACAGGCACTGAATCTGAATGGTGTAAACTTCTACAGGGACTGAAGCTGAATGGGGTAAACTTCCACAGGCACTGACTCTCACTGGGGTAAACTTCCACAGGCACTGGCTCTAAATGGGGTAAACTTCCACAGGCACTGACTCTCACTGGGGTACACTTCCACAGGAGCTGACTCTGAATGGGGTAAACTTCCACAGGCACTGACTCTGAATGGTGTCCACTTCCACAGGCACTGAATCTGAATGGGGTAAACTTCTACAGGTACTGAATCTGAATGGGGTATACTTCCACAGGCACTGACTCTCACAGGGGAACATTTCCACAGGCACTGACTCTGAATGGGGTATACTTCCACAAGCACTGACTCTCACTGGGGTACACTTGACAGGTACTGTCTCTGAACGGGTTAAACATCCACAGGCACTGACTCTCACTGGGGTACACTTCCACAGGCACTGACTCTCACTGGGGTACAATTACACAGGCACTGACTCTGAGTGGGGTAAACTTCCAAAGGCACTGACTCTCACTGGGGTACACTTCCACAGGCACTGACTCTGAATGGGGTAAACTTCCACAGGCACTGACTCTGAATGTGGTTAACTTCTACTGGCTCTGAATCTGAATGGGGCACATTTCCACAGGCACTGAATCTGAATGGGGTAAACTTCTGCAGGTACTGAATCTGAATGGTGAAAACTTCGACAGGTACTCAATCTGAATGGGGTAAACTTCTACAGGCACTGAATCTGAATGGTGTAAACTTCTACAGGTACTGAATCTTAATGGGCTAAACTTCCACAGGCACTGACTCTGAATGGGGTAAACTTCCACAGGCACTGTCTCTCACTGGAGTGCACTTCCACAGTCAATTACTCTCACTGGGGTACACTTCCACAGGCACTGACTCTGAATGTGATAAACTTCCACAGGCACTGACTCTCACTGGGGTAAACTTCCACAGGCACTGACTCTGAATGGTTTAAACTTCCACAGGCACTGACTCTCACTGGTGTAAACTTCCACAGGCACTGACACTGAATGGGGTAAACGTCCACATGCAGTGACTCTGAAAGGGGTAATCTTCTACAGACACTGAATCTGAATGGGGTAAACTTCTACAGGTACTGAATCTGCATGGGGTAAACTTCCACAGGCACTGACTCACACTGGGGGACACTTCCACAGGCACTGTCTCTGAAAGGGGTAAACATCCACAGGCACTGACTCTCACTGGGGTGCACTTCCACAAGCACTGACTCTGAATGGGGCAAACTTCCACAGGCACTGACTCTCACTGGGGTACACTTCCACAGGCACTGAATCTGAATGGCGTAAACATCCACAGGTACTGACTCTGAATGGGGTAAACTTCCAGAGGCAATGGCTCTCACTGGGGTACACTTCCACAGGCACTGACTCCCACTGGGGAACACTTCCACAGGCACTGACTCTGAATGGGGTAAACTTCCACAGGCACTGAAATAAAAGCAAAATACTGCGGATGCTGGAAATCTGAAACAAAAACAAGAAATGCTGGAATCACTCAGCAGGTCTGGCAGCATCTGTGGAAGGAGAAGCAGAGTTAACGTTTCGGGTCAGTGACCCTTCTTCGGAACTGACAAATATTAGAAAAGTCACAGATTATAAACAAGTGAGGTCGGTGTGGGGCAAGAGATAACAAAGGAGAAGGTGCAGATTGGACCAGGCCACATAGCAGACCAAAAGGTCACAGAGAAAAGGCAAACAATATTGCTTTGTCTTTCTGCACACCATTAACATATTGTTTGCCTTTTCTCCGTGAACTTTTGGTCAGCTATGAGGCCTGGTCCAATCTGCACCTGCTCTTTTGTTATCTCTTGCCCCACCCCCACCTCACTTGTTTATAATCTGTGACTTTTCTAATATTTGTCAGTTCCGAAGAAGGGTCACTGTCCTGAAACATAAACTCTGCTTCTCTTTCCACAGATGCTGCCAGACCTGCTGAGTGATTCCAGCATTTCTTGTTTTTGTTCCACAGGCACTGACCCTCACTTGGGTGCACTTCCACAGGCACTGAATCTGAATGGGGTAAACTTCCACAGGCACTGATTCTCACTTGGGTACACTTCTTCAGGCACTGACTCTCACTGGGGTACATTTCCACAGGCACTGACTCTGAATGGGGTATACTTCCACAGGCACTGACTCTCACTGGGGCACACTTGACAGGCACTGTCTCTGAATGGGTTAAACATCCACAGGCACTGACTCTCACTGGGGTACACTTCCACAGGCACTGACTCTCACTGGGGTACACTTCCACAGGCACTGACTCTGAATGGGGTAAACTTCCACAGGCACTGACTCTGAATGGGGTTAACTTCTACTGGCTCTGAATCTGAATGGGGCACATTTCCACAGGCACTGAATCTGAATGGGGTAAACTTCTGCAGGTACTGAATCTGAATGGTGAAAACTTCGACAGGTACTCAATCTGAATGGGGTAAACTTCTACAGGCACTGAATCTGAATGGTGTAAACTTCTACAGGTACTGAATCTTAATGGGCTAAACTTCCACAGGCACTGACTCTGAATGGGGTAAACTTCCACAGGCACTGTCTCTCACTGGAGTGCACTTCCACAGTCAATTACTCTCACTGGGGTACACTTCCACAGGCACTGACTCTGAATGTGATAAACTTCCACAGGCACTGACTCTCACTGGGGTAAACTTCCACAGGCACTGACACTGAATGGTTTAAACTTCCACAGGCACTGACTCTCACTGGTGTAAACTTCCACAGGCACTGACACTGAATGGGGTAAACGTCCACATGCAGTGACTCTGAAAGGGGTAATCTTCTACAGACACTGAATCTGAATGGGGTAAACTTCTACAGGTACTGAATCTGCATGGGGTAAACTTCCACAGGCACTGACTCACACTGGGGGACACTTCCACAGGCACTGTCTCTGAAAGGGGTAAACATCCACAGGCACTGACTCTCACTGGGGTGCACTTCCACAAGCACTGACTCTGAATGGGGCAAACTTCCACAGGCACTGACTCTCACTGGGGTACACTTCCGCAGGCACTGAATCTGAATGGCGTAAACATCCACAGGTACTGACTCTGAATGGGGTAAACTTCCAGAGGCAATGGCTCTCACTGGGGTACACTTCCACAGGCACTGACTCCCACTGGGGAACACTTCCACAGGCACTGACTCTGAATGGGGTAAACTTCCACAGGCACTGAAATAAAAGCAAAATACTGCGGATGCTGGAAATCTGAAACAAAAACAAGAAATGCTGGAATCACTCAGCAGGTCTGGCAGCATCTGTGGAAGGAGAAGCAGAGTTAACGTTTCGGGTCAGTGACCCTTCTTCGGAACTGACAAATATTAGAAAAGTCACAGATTATAAACAAGTGAGGTCGGTGTGGGGCAAGAGATAACAAAGGAGAAGGTGCAGATTGGACCAGGCCACATAGCAGACCAAAAGGTCACAGAGAAAAGGCAAACAATATTGCTTTGTCTTTCTGCACACCATTAACATATTGTTTGCCTTTTCTCCGTGAACTTTTGGTCAGCTATGAGGCCTGGTCCAATCTGCACCTGCTCTTTTGTTATCTCTTGCCCCACCCCCACCTCACTTGTTTATAATCTGTGACTTTTCTAATATTTGTCAGTTCCGAAGAAGGGTCACTGTCCTGAAACATAAACTCTGCTTCTCTTTCCACAGATGCTGCCAGACCTGCTGAGTGATTCCAGCATTTCTTGTTTTTGTTCCACAGGCACTGACCCTCACTTGGGTGCACTTCCACAGGCACTGAATCTGAATGGGGTAAACTTCCACAGGCACTGATTCTCACTTGGGTACACTTCTTCAGGCACTGACTCTCACTGGGGTACATTTCCACAGGCACTGACTCTGAATGGGGTATACTTCCACAGGCACTGACTCTCACTGGGGCACACTTGACAGGCACTGTCTCTGAATGGGTTAAACATCCACAGGCACTGACTCTCACTGGGGTACACTTCCACAGGCACTGACTCTCACTGGGGTACAATTACACAGGCACTGACTCTGAGTGGGGTAAACTTCCAAAGGCACTGACTCTCACTGGGGGACACTTCCACAGGCACTGACTCTGAATGGGGTAAACTTCCACAGGCACTGACTCTGAATGGGGTTAACTTCTACTGGCTCTGTATCTGAATGGGGCACATTTCCACAGGCACTGAATCTGAAAGGGGGAAACTTCTGCAGGTACTGAATCTGAATGGTGTAAACATCTACAGGTACTCAATCTGAATGGGGTTAACTTCTACAGGCACTGAATCTGAATGGTGTAAACCTCTACAGGTACGGAATCTTAATGGGCTAAACTACCACAGGCACTGACTCTGAATGGGGTAAACTTCCACAGGCACTGTCTCTCACTGGAGTGCACTTCCACAGTCAATGACTCTCACAGGGGTACACTTCCACAGGCACTGACTCTGAATGTGATAAACTTCCACAGGCACTGACTCTTACTGGGGTAAACTTCCACAGGCACTGACTCTGAATGGGTTAAACTTCCACAGGCACTGACTCTCACTGGTGTAAACTTCCACAGGCACTGACACTGAATGGGGTAAACGTCCACATGCAGTGACTCTGAAAGGGGTAATCTTCTACAGACACTGAATCTGAATGGGGTAAACGTTTACAAGTACTGAATCTGCATGGGGTAAACTTCCACAGGCACTGACTCTGAATGTGGTTAACTTCTACTGGCTCTGAATCTGAATGGGGCACATTTCCACAGGCACTGAATCTGAATGGGGTAAACTTCTGCAGGTACTGAATCTGAATGGTGAAAACTTCGACAGGTACTCAATCTGAATGGGGTAAACTTCTACAGGCACTGAATCTGAATGGTGTAAACTTCTACAGGTACTGAATCTTAATGGGCTAAACTTCCACAGGCACTGACTCTGAATGGGGTAAACTTCCACAGGCACTGTCTCTCACTGGAGTGCACTTCCACAGTCAATTACTCTCACTGGGGTACACTTCCACAGGCACTGACTCTGAATGTGATAAACTTCCACAGGCACTGACTCTCACTGGGGTAAACTTCCACAGGCACTGACTCTGAATGGTTTAAACTTCCACAGGCACTGACTCTCACTGGTGTAAACTTCCACAGGCACTGACACTGAATGGGGTAAACGTCCACATGCAGTGACTCTGAAAGGGGTAATCTTCTACAGACACTGAATCTGAATGGGGTAAACTTCTACAGGTACTGAATCTGCATGGGGTAAACTTCCACAGGCACTGACTCACACTGGGGGACACTTCCACAGGCACTGTCTCTGAAAGGGGTAAACATCCACAGGCACTGACTCTCACTGGGGTGCACTTCCACAAGCACTGACTCTGAATGGGGCAAACTTCCACAGGCACTGACTCTCACTGGGGTACACTTCCACAGGCACTGAATCTGAATGGCGTAAACATCCACAGGTACTGACTCTGAATGGGGTAAACTTCCAGAGGCAATGGCTCTCACTGGGGTACACTTCCACAGGCACTGACTCCCACTGGGGAACACTTCCACAGGCACTGACTCTGAATGGGGTAAACTTCCACAGGCACTGAAATAAAAGCAAAATACTGCGGATGCTGGAAATCTGAAACAAAAACAAGAAATGCTGGAATCACTCAGCAGGTCTGGCAGCATCTGTGGAAGGAGAAGCAGAGTTAACGTTTCGGGTCAGTGACCCTTCTTCGGAACTGACAAATATTAGAAAAGTCACAGATTATAAACAAGTGAGGTCGGTGTGGGGCAAGAGATAACAAAGGAGAAGGTGCAGATTGGACCAGGCCACATAGCAGACCAAAAGGTCACAGAGAAAAGGCAAACAATATTGCTTTGTCTTTCTGCACACCATTAACATATTGTTTGCCTTTTCTCCGTGAACTTTTGGTCAGCTATGAGGCCTGGTCCAATCTGCACCTGCTCTTTTGTTATCTCTTGCCCCACCCCCACCTCACTTGTTTATAATCTGTGACTTTTCTAATATTTGTCAGTTCCGAAGAAGGGTCACTGTCCTGAAACATAAACTCTGCTTCTCTTTCCACAGATGCTGCCAGACCTGCTGAGTGATTCCAGCATTTCTTGTTTTTGTTCCACAGGCACTGACCCTCACTTGGGTGCACTTCCACAGGCACTGAATCTGAATGGGGTAAACTTCCACAGGCACTGATTCTCACTTGGGTACACTTCTTCAGGCACTGACTCTCACTGGGGTACATTTCCACAGGCACTGACTCTGAATGGGGTATACTTCCACAGGCACTGACTCTCACTGGGGCACACTTGACAGGCACTGTCTCTGAATGGGTTAAACATCCACAGGCACTGACTCTCACTGGGGTACACTTCCACAGGCACTGACTCTCACTGGGGTACACTTCCACAGGCACTGACTCTGAATGGGGTAAACTTCCACAGGCACTGACTCTGAATGGGGTTAACTTCTACTGGCTCTGAATCTGAATGGGGCACATTTCCACAGGCACTGAATCTGAATGGGGTAAACTTCTGCAGGTACTGAATCTGAATGGTGAAAACTTCGACAGGTACTCAATCTGAATGGGGTAAACTTCTACAGGCACTGAATCTGAATGGTGTAAACTTCTACAGGTACTGAATCTTAATGGGCTAAACTTCCACAGGCACTGACTCTGAATGGGGTAAACTTCCACAGGCACTGTCTCTCACTGGAGTGCACTTCCACAGTCAATTACTCTCACTGGGGTACACTTCCACAGGCACTGACTCTGAATGTGATAAACTTCCACAGGCACTGACTCTCACTGGGGTAAACTTCCACAGGCACTGACACTGAATGGTTTAAACTTCCACAGGCACTGACTCTCACTGGTGTAAACTTCCACAGGCACTGACACTGAATGGGGTAAACGTCCACATGCAGTGACTCTGAAAGGGGTAATCTTCTACAGACACTGAATCTGAATGGGGTAAACTTCTACAGGTACTGAATCTGCATGGGGTAAACTTCCACAGGCACTGACTCACACTGGGGGACACTTCCACAGGCACTGTCTCTGAAAGGGGTAAACATCCACAGGCACTGACTCTCACTGGGGTGCACTTCCACAAGCACTGACTCTGAATGGGGCAAACTTCCACAGGCACTGACTCTCACTGGGGTACACTTCCGCAGGCACTGAATCTGAATGGCGTAAACATCCACAGGTACTGACTCTGAATGGGGTAAACTTCCAGAGGCAATGGCTCTCACTGGGGTACACTTCCACAGGCACTGACTCCCACTGGGGAACACTTCCACAGGCACTGACTCTGAATGGGGTAAACTTCCACAGGCACTGAAATAAAAGCAAAATACTGCGGATGCTGGAAATCTGAAACAAAAACAAGAAATGCTGGAATCACTCAGCAGGTCTGGCAGCATCTGTGGAAGGAGAAGCAGAGTTAACGTTTCGGGTCAGTGACCCTTCTTCGGAACTGACAAATATTAGAAAAGTCACAGATTATAAACAAGTGAGGTCGGTGTGGGGCAAGAGATAACAAAGGAGAAGGTGCAGATTGGACCAGGCCACATAGCAGACCAAAAGGTCACAGAGAAAAGGCAAACAATATTGCTTTGTCTTTCTGCACACCATTAACATATTGTTTGCCTTTTCTCCGTGAACTTTTGGTCAGCTATGAGGCCTGGTCCAATCTGCACCTGCTCTTTTGTTATCTCTTGCCCCACCCCCACCTCACTTGTTTATAATCTGTGACTTTTCTAATATTTGTCAGTTCCGAAGAAGGGTCACTGTCCTGAAACATAAACTCTGCTTCTCTTTCCACAGATGCTGCCAGACCTGCTGAGTGATTCCAGCATTTCTTGTTTTTGTTCCACAGGCACTGACCCTCACTTGGGTGCACTTCCACAGGCACTGAATCTGAATGGGGTAAACTTCCACAGGCACTGATTCTCACTTGGGTACACTTCTTCAGGCACTGACTCTCACTGGGGTACATTTCCACAGGCACTGACTCTGAATGGGGTATACTTCCACAGGCACTGACTCTCACTGGGGCACACTTGACAGGCACTGTCTCTGAATGGGTTAAACATCCACAGGCACTGACTCTCACTGGGGTACACTTCCACAGGCACTGACTCTCACTGGGGTACAATTACACAGGCACTGACTCTGAGTGGGGTAAACTTCCAAAGGCACTGACTCTCACTGGGGGACACTTCCACAGGCACTGACTCTGAATGGGGTAAACTTCCACAGGCACTGACTCTGAATGGGGTTAACTTCTACTGGCTCTGTATCTGAATGGGGCACATTTCCACAGGCACTGAATCTGAAAGGGGGAAACTTCTGCAGGTACTGAATCTGAATGGTGTAAACATCTACAGGTACTCAATCTGAATGGGGTTAACTTCTACAGGCACTGAATCTGAATGGTGTAAACCTCTACAGGTACGGAATCTTAATGGGCTAAACTACCACAGGCACTGACTCTGAATGGGGTAAACTTCCACAGGCACTGTCTCTCACTGGAGTGCACTTCCACAGTCAATGACTCTCACAGGGGTACACTTCCACAGGCACTGACTCTGAATGTGATAAACTTCCACAGGCACTGACTCTTACTGGGGTAAACTTCCACAGGCACTGACTCTGAATGGGTTAAACTTCCACAGGCACTGACTCTCACTGGTGTAAACTTCCACAGGCACTGACACTGAATGGGGTAAACGTCCACATGCAGTGACTCTGAAAGGGGTAATCTTCTACAGACACTGAATCTGAATGGGGTAAACGTTTACAAGTACTGAATCTGCATGGGGTAAACTTCCACAGGCACTGACTCTCACTGGGGTAAACTTCCACAGGCACTGACTCTAAATGGGGTAATCTTCCACAGGCACTGACTCTCACTGGGGAACACTTCCACAGGCACTGACTCTGAATGGGGTAAACTTCCACAGGCACTGACTCTGTATGGGTTACACTTCCACACGCACTGAATCTGAATGGGGTAAACTTCCACAGACACTGACTCTCACTGGGGTACACTTACACAGGCACTGACTCTGAGTGGGGTAAACTTCCAAAGGCACTGACTCTCACTGGGGTACACTTCCACAGGCACTGACTCTGAATGGGTTAAACATCCACAGGCACTGACTCTTACTGGGGTACACATCCACAGGCACTGACTCTCACTGGGGTACACTTGCACAGGCACTGACTCTGAGTGGGGTAAACTTCCAAAGGCACTGACTCTCACTGGGGTACACTTCCACAGGCACTGACTCTGAATGGGGTAAACTTCCACAGGTACTGACTCTGAATGGGGTTAACATCTACTGGCTCTGAATCTGAATGGGGTACATTTCCACAGGCACTGAATCTGAATGGGGTAAACTGCTACAGGTACCGACTCTCACTTGGGATCACTTCTTCAGGCACTGACTCTCACTTGTGTCCACTTCTACAGGCACTGACTGTCACTTGGTACACTTCTGCAGGCACTGACTCTCGCTGGTGTACCTTTCCAAATGCACTGACACTGAATGGGATACACTGCTCTAGGCAGTGACTCCTATTGGAGAGTCGCGCCCCAGCCACTGAATCGCACTGGGGTACACTTCTACCGGGAATGACTCTCACAGGGGTACATTTCCACTGGCACTGACTCTCACAGGGTACACTTCGACAGGCACTGAATCTGAATGGTGTAAACTTCTACAGGGACTGAAGCTGAATGGGGTAAACTTCAACAGGCACTGACTCTCACTGGGGTAAACTTCCACAGGCACTGACTCTAAATGGGGTAAACTTAAACAGGCACTGATTCTCACTGGGGTACACTTCCACAGGAACAGACTCTGAATGGGGTAAACTTCCACAGGCACTGACTCTGAATGGGGTACACTTCCACAAGCACTGAATCTGAATGGGGAAAACTTCTACAGGTACTGAATCTGAATGGGGTAAACTTCCACAGGCACTGACTCTCACAGGGGAACATTTCCACAGGCACTGACTCTGAATGGGGTATACTTCCACAGGCACTGACTCTCACTGGGGTACACTTGACAGGCACTGTCTTTGAATGGGTTAAACATCCACAGGCACTGACTCTCACTGGGGTACACTTCCACAGGCAGTGACTCTCACTGGGGTACAATTACACAGGCACTGACTCTGAGTGGGGTAAACTTCCAAAGGCACTGACTCTCACTGGGGTACACTTCCACAGGCACTGACTCTGAATGGGGTTAACTTCTACTGGCTCTGTATCTGAATGGGGCACATTTCCACAGGCACTGAATCTGAATGGGGTAAACTTCTGCAGGTACTGAATCTGAATGGTGTAAACCTCTACAGGTACTCAATCTGAATGGGGTTAACTTCTACAGGCACTGAATCTGAATGGTGTAAACTTCTACAGGTACTGAATCTTAATGGGCTAAACTTCCACAGGCACTGACTCTGAATGGGGTAAACTTCCACAGGCATTGTCTCTCACTGGAGTGCACTTCCACAGTCAATGACTCTCACTGGGGTACACTTCCACAGGCACTGACTCTGAATGTGATAAACTTCCACAGGCACTGACTCTCACTGGGGTAAACTTCCACAGGCACTGACTCTCACTGGGGTAAACTTCCACAGGCACTGACACTGAATGGGGTAAACGTCCACATGCAGTGACTCTGAAAGGGGTAATCTTCTACAGACACTGAATCTGAATGGGGTAAACTTCTACAGGTACTGAATCTGCATGGGGTAAACTTCCACAGGCACTGACTCACACTGGGGGACACTTCCACAGGCACTGTCTCTGAAAGGGGTAAACTTCCACAGGCACTGACTCTCACTGGGGTGCACTTCCACAAGCACTGACTCTGAATGGGGCAAACTTCCACAGGCACTGACTCTCACTGGGGTACACTTCCGCAGGCACTGAATCTGAATGGCGTAAACATCCACAGGTACTGACTCTGAATGGGGTAAACTTCCAGAGGCAATGGCTCTCACTGGGGTACACTTCCACAGGCACTGACTCCCACTGGGGAACACTTCCACAGGCACTGACTCTGAATGGGGTAAACTTCCACAGGCACTGAAATAAAAGCAAAATACTGCGGATGCTGGAAATCTGAAACAAAAACAAGAAATGCTGGAATCACTCAGCAGGTCTGGCAGCATCTGTGGAAGGAGAAGCAGAGTTAACGTTTCGGGTCAGTGACCCTTCTTCGGAACTGACAAATATTAGAAAAGTCACAGATTATAAACAAGTGAGGTCGGTGTGGGGCAAGAGATAACAAAGGAGAAGGTGCAGATTGGACCAGGCCACATAGCAGACCAAAAGGTCACAGAGAAAAGGCAAACAATATTGCTTTGTCTTTCTGCACACCATTAACATATTGTTTGCCTTTTCTCCGTGAACTTTTGTTCAGCTATGAGGCCTGGTCCAATCTGCACCTGCTCTTTTGTTATCTCTTGCCCCACCCCCACCTCACTTGTTTATAATCTGTGACTTTTCTAATATTTGTCAGTTCCGAAGAAGGGTCACTGTCCTGAAACATAAACTCTGCTTCTCTTTCCACAGATGCTGCCAGACCTGCTGAGTGATTCCAGCATTTCTTGTTTTTGTTCCACAGGCACTGACCCTCACTTGGGTGCACTTCCACAGGCACTGAATCTGAATGAGGTAAACTTCCACAGGCACTGATTCTCACTTGGGTACACTTCTTCAGGCACTGACTCTCACTGGGGTACATTTCCACAGGCACTGACTCTGAATGGGGTATACTTCCACAGGCACTGACTCTCACTGGGGCACACTTGATAGGCACTGTCTCTGAATGGGTTAAACATCCACAGGCACTGACTCTCACTGGGGTACACTTCCACAGGCACTGACTCTCACTGGGGTACAATTACACAGGCACTGACTCTGAGTGGGGTAAACTTCCAAAGGCACTGACTCTGAATGGGGTTAACTTCTACTGGCTCTGTATCTGAATGGGGCACATTTCCACAGGCACTGAATCTGAATGGGGTAAACTTCTGCAGGTACTGAATCTGAATGGTGTAAACATCTACAGGTACTCAATCTGAATGGGGTTAACTTCTACAGGCACTGAATCTGAATGGTGTAAACCTCTACAGGTACGGAATCTTAATGGGCTAAACTTCCACAGGCACTGACTCTGAATGGGGTAAACTTCCACAGGCACTGTCTCTCACTGGAGTGCACTTCCACAGTCAATGACTCTCACTGGGGTACACTTCCACAGGCACTGACTCTGAATGTGATAAACTTCCACAGGCACTGACTCTCACTGGGGTAAACTTCCACAGGCACTGACTCTCACTGGGGTAAACTTCCACAGGCACTGACACTGAATGGGGTAAACGTCCACATGCAGTGACTCTGAAAGGGGTAATCTTCTACAGACACTGAATCTGAATGGGGTAAACTTCTACAGGTACTGAATCTGCATGGGGTAAACTTCCACAGGCACTGACTCACACTGGGGGACACTTCCACAGGCACTGTTTCTGAAAGGGGTAAACTTCCACAGGCACTGACTCTCACTGGGGTACACTTCCACAGGCACTGACTCTGAATGGGGTAAACTTCCACAGGCACTGACTCTGAATGGGGTTAACTTCTACTGGCTCTGAATCTGAATGGGGCACATTTGCACAGGCACTGAATCTGAATGGGGTAAACTTCTGCAGGTACTGAATCTGAATGGTGTAAACTTTTACAGGTACTCAATCTGAATGGGGTTAACTTCTACAGGCACTGAATCTGAATGGTGTAAACTTCTACAGGTACTGAATCTTAATGGGCTAAACTTCCACAGGCACTGACTCTGAATGGGGTAGATTTCCACAGGCACTGTCTCTCACTGGAGTTCACTTCCACATTCAATGACTCTCACTGGGGTACACTTCCACAGGCACTGACTCTGAATGTGATAAACTTCCACAGGCACTGACTCTCACTGGGGTAAACTTCCACAGGCACTGACTCTCACTGGGGTAAACTTCCACAGGCACTGACACTGAATGGGGTAAACGTCCACATGCAGTGACTCTGAAAGGGGTAATCTTCTACAGACACTGAATCTGAATGGGGTAAACTTCTACAGGTACTGAATCTGCATGGGGTAAACTTCCACATGCACTGAGTCACACTGGGGGACACTTCCACAGGCACTGTCTCTGAAAGGGGTAAACTTCCACAGGCACTGACTCTCACTGGGGTGCACTTCCACAAGCACTGACTCTGAATGGGGGAAACTTCCACAGGCACTAACTCTCACTGGGGTACACTTCCGCAGGCACTGACTCTGAATGGGGTAAACTTCCAGAGGCAATGGCTCTCACTGGGGTACACTTCCACAGGCACTGACTCCCACTGGGGGACACTTCCACAGGCACTGACTCTGAATGGGGTAAACTTCCATCGGCACTGAAATAAAAGCAAAATACTGCGGATGCTGGAAATCTGAAACAAAAACAAGAAATGCTGGAATCACTCAGCAGGTCTGGCAGCATCTGTGGAAAGAGAAGCTGAGTTAACGTTTCGGGTCAGTGACCCTTCTTCGGAACTGACAAATATTAGAAACGTCACAGATTATAAACAAGTGAGGTCGGGGTGGGGCAAGAGATAACAAAGGAGAAGGTGCAGATTGGACCAGGCCACATAGCAGACCAAAAGGTCACAGAGAAAAGGCAAACAATATTGCTTTGTCTTTCTGCACACCATTAACATATTGTTTGCCTTTTCTCCGTGAACATTTGGTCAGCTATGAGGCCTGGTCCAATCTGCACCTGCTCTTTTGTTATCTCTTGCCCCACCCCCACCTCACTTGTTTATAATCTGTGACTTTTATTATATTTGTCAGTTCCGAAGAAGGGTCACTGACCTGAAACGTAAACACTGCTTCTCTTTCCACAGATACTGCCAGACCTGCTGAGTAATTCCAGCATTTCTTGTTTTTGTTCCACAGGCACTGACCCTCACTTGGGTGCACTTCCACAGGCACTGAATCTGAATGGGGTAAACTTCCACAGGCACTGATTCTCACTTGGGTACACTTCTTCAGGCACTGACTCTCACTGGGGTACATTTCCACAGGCACTGACTCTCACTGGGGTACATTTCCACAGGCACTGACTCTCACTGGTGTACATTTCCAGATGCACTGACTCTGAGTGGGGTACACTTCTATCGGCACTGAATCTGAATGGTGTAAACTTCAAGAGGTACTGAATCTGAATGGGGTAAACTTGCAGAGGCACTGACTCTGAATGGGGTAAACTTCCACAGGCACTGACTCTCACTGGAGTACACTTCCATATGCATTGACTCTGAATGGGGTAAACTTTTAGAATTAGAATTAGAATATTACAGCGCAGTACAGGCCCTTCGGCCCTCGATGTTGCGCCGATCATCTGACCTACACTATTCCATTTACATCCATATGTCTATCCAATGACCACTTAAATGCCCTTAAAGTTGGCGAGTCTACTACTGTTGCAGGCAGGGCGTTCCACGCCCCTACTACTCTCTGCGTAAAGAAACTACCTCTGACATCTGTCCTATATCTTTCACCCCACAACTTAAAGCTATGTCCCCTCGTGTTTGCCATCCTCATCCGAGGAAAAAGACTCTCACTATCCACCCTATCTAACCCTCTGATTATCTTGTATGTCTCTATTAAGTCACCTCTCCTCCTCCTTCTCTCTAACGAAAACAACCCCAAGTCCCTCAGCCTTTCCTCGTAAGACCTTCCTTCCATACCAGGCAACATCCTAGTAAATCTCCTCTGCACCCTTTCCAAAGCTTCGACATCCTTCCTATAATGCGGTGACCAGAACTGCACGCAATACTCCAGGTGCGGCCTCACCAGAGTTTTGTACAGCTGCATCATGACCCCGTGGCTCTGAAACTCGATCCCCCTACTAATAAAGGCTAACACACCATATGCCTTCTTAACAGCCCTATTAACCTGGGTAGCAACTTTCAGGGATTTATGTACCTGGATACCAAGATCTCTCTGCTCATCTACACTACCAAGAATCTTCCCATTAGCCCAGTACTCTGCATTGCTGTTACTCCTTCCAAAGTGAATCACCTCACACTTCTCCGCATTAAACTCCATTTGCCATCTCTCAGCCCAGCTCTGCAGCCTATCTATGTCCCTCTGTACCCTACAACACCCTTCGACACTATCCACAACTCCACCGACCTTCGTGTCATCCGCAAATGTACTAACCCACCCTTCTACACCCTCATCCAGGTCGTTTATAAAAATGACAAACAGCAGTGGCCCCAAAACAGAACCTTGCGGTACACCACTAGTAACTAAACTCCAGGATGAACATTTGCCATCAACCACCACCCTCTGTCTTCTTTCAGCTAGCCAATTTCTGATCCAAAGCTCTAAATCACCTTCAACCCCATACTTGCGTATTTTCTGCAATAGCCTACCGTGGGGAACCTTATCAAACGCCTTACTGAAATCCATATACACCACATCCACGGCTTTACCCTCATCCACCTGTTTGGTCACCTTCTCGAAAAACTCAATAAGGTTTGTGAGGCACGACCTACCTTTCACAAAACCGTGCTGACTATCGCAAATGAACTTATTCTTTTCAAGATGATTATAAATCCTGTCTCTTATAACCTTTTCCAACATTTTACCCACAACCGAAGTAAGGCTCACAGGTCTATAATTACCAGGGCTGTCTCTACTCCCCTTCTTGAACAAGGGGACAACATTTGCTATCCTCCAGTCCTCCGGCACTACTCCTGTCGACAATGACGACTTAAAGATCAACAACAACGGCTCTGCAATCTCCTCCCTGGCTTCCCAGAGAATCCTAGGATAAATCCCATCTGGCCCAGGGGACTTATCTATTTTCACTCTTTCCAAAATTGCTAACACCTCCTCCTTGTGAATCTCAATCCCATCTAGCCTAGTAGGCTGTATCTCAGTAATCTCCTCGGCAACATTTTCTTTCTCTACTGTAAATACTGACGAAAAATATTCATTTAACGCTTCCCCTATCTCCTCTGATTCCGCACACAACTTCCCACTATTATCCTTGATTGGCCCTGTTCTAACTCTTATCATTCGTTTATTCCTGATATACCTATAGAATGCCTTAGGGTTTTCTTTGATCCTATCCGCCAATGACTTCTCGTGTCCTCTCCTTGCTCTTCTTAGCCCTCCCTTTAGATCCTTCCTGGCTAGCTTGTAACTCTCAAGCGCCCTAACTGAGCCTTCACGTCTCATCCTAACATAAGCCGCCCTCTTCCTCTTGACAAGCGCTTCAACTTCTTGAGTAAACCACGGCTCCCTTGCTCGACAACTTCCTCCCTGCCTGACAGGTACATACTTATCAAGGACACGCATTAGCTGCTCCTTGAATAAGCTCCACATTTCGTTTGTGCCCATCCCCTGCAGTTTCCTTCCCCATCCTACACATCCTAAATCTTGCCTAATCGCGTCATAATTTCCTTTCCCCCAGCTATAATTCTTGCCCTGCGGTATATACCTGTCCCTGCCCATCGCTAAGGTAAACCTAACCGAATTGTGATCACTATCGCCAAAGTGCTCACCTACATCTAAATCAAACACCTGGCCGGGTTCATTACCCAGTACCAAATCCAATGTGGCATCGCCCCTGGTTGGCCTGTCCACATACTGTGTCAGAAAACCCTCCTGCACACACTGGACAAAAACAGACCCATCTAAAGTACTCGAACTATAGTATTTCCAGTCAATATTTGGAAAGTTAAAGTCCCCCATAACCACTACCCTGTTACTCTCGCTCCTGTCGAGAATCATCTTCACTATCCTTTCCTCTACATGTCTGGAACTATTCGGAGGTCTATAGAAAACTCCCAACAGGGTGACCTCTCCTCTCCTGTTTCTAACCTCGGCCCAGACTACCTCAGTAGACGAGTCCTCAAACGTCCTTTCTGCCGCTGTAATACTTTCCTTGATTAACAATGCCACACCCCCCCCTCTTTTACCCTCTTCTCTGTTCTTTGTGAAACATCTAAATCCCGGAACCTGCAACATCCATTCCTGCCCCTGCTCTACCCATGTCTCCGAAATGGCCACAACATCAGGATCCCAGGTACCAACCCATGCTGCAAGCTCACCCACCTTATTCCGGATGCTCCTGGCGTTGAAGTAGACACACTTTAAACCAAGTTCTTGCTTGCCAGTGCCCTCTTGCGTCCCTGTAACCTTATCCCCTACCTCACTACTCTCAACAGCCTGGACACTGGCACTGCAATTTAGGTTCCCATTCCCCTGCTGATTTAGTTTAAACCCCCCCGAAGAGCACTAACAAATCTCCCCCCCAGGATATTGGTACCCCTCTGGTTCAGGTGAAGACCATCCTGTTTGTAGAGGTCCCACCTACCCCAGAAAGAGCCCCAATTATCCAGGAAACCAAAACCCTCCCTCCTACACCATCCCTGCAGCCACGTGTTCAACTCCTCTCTCTCCCTATTCCTCTCTTCGCTAGCACGTGGCACAGGCAACAACCCAGAGATAACAACTCTGGTTGTTCTCGCTCTAAGCTTCCACCCTAGCTCCCTGAATTTCTGCCTTAAATCCCCATGTCTCTTCCTACCTATGTCGTTGGTGCCTATGTGGACCACGACTTGGGGGTGCTCCCCCTCCCCCTTAAGGATCCCAAAAACACGATCGGAGACATCACGTACCCTGGCACCTGGGAGGCAACACACCAACCGTGAGTCTCTCTCGTTCCCACAGAACCTCCTATCTGTTCCCCTAACTATGGAGTCCCCAATGACTAATGCTCTGCTCCTCTTCCCTTTTCCCTTCTGAGCAACAGGGACAGACTCTGTGCCAGAGACCTGCACCCCATTGCTTACCCCTGGTAAGTCGTCCCCCCCAACAGTATCCAAAACGGTATACCTATTGTTGAGGGAAACGGCCACAGGGGATCCCTGCACTGCCTGCTGGTTCCCTTTCCTTCCCCTGACGGTAACCCATCTACCTACTTCTTTTACCTGAGGTGTGACTGCCTCCCTATAACTCCTGTCAATAATCCCCTCCGCCTCCCGAATGATCCGAAGTTCATCCAGCTCCAGCTCCAGTTCCCTAACGCGGTCTGCGAGGAGCTGGAGTTGGGTGCACTTCCCGCAGATGCAGTCAGCAGGGACACTCTTGGCGACCCCTACCTCCCACATTCTGCAGGAGGAACATACAACTGCCTTTACCTCCATTCCCACTATTCTAGATTCCCAATAAATCTACTGAAAAACCAAACGAAAAAAAAAGTCAAAACTTGTTCGCTTAGCAATCCGACGGACTGAAGTTTTAAATAAAAAGCTTACCTTATCAACACCCTAGAGTCCTTTTTTTTGGTTAGAGGAGGAGGGTGGGTGGGAGACACTACACGTGTAGTGTCTCGGGTACTGCCACTGCCCAAATAAATAGTTTTCCCCTACCCAGCAGTCCCCGGTCCTCCGAAACAAAAAAGGGATTAACTTGTAACTTACTGAAATTGACCGCTCAGCTGAAAGTCCGCTCCGCACCCCGTTCTATCAAGGCTGCTCCTCGCAAAAGACAAAGATTTTAAAACTGCCCAAATAAATAGTTTTCCCCTACCCAGCAGTCCCCGGTCCTCCGAAACAAAAAAGGGATTAACTTGTAACTTACTGAAATTGACCGCTCAGCTGAAAGTCCGCTCCGCACCCCGTTCTATCAAGGCTGCTCCTCGCAAAATACAAAGATTTTAAAACTGCCCAAATAAATAGTTTTCCCCTACCCAGCAGTCCCCGGTCCTCCGAAACAAAAAAGGCACTGGCTCTAACTGGGGTACACTTCGACAGGCACTGAATCTGAATGTGGTAAACTTCTACAGGTACTGAATCTGAATGGGGTGCATTTCCACAGGCACTGACTCGGAATGGGGAAAACTTCCAAAGGCAATGTCTCTCACTGGGGTACACTTCCACAGGCACTGACTCTTAATGGGGTTAACTTCCACAGGCACTGACTCTGAATGGGGTTAATTCTACAGGCTCTGACTTTCGCTGGGGTACATTTCCACAGGCACTGACTCTGAATGGGTTAAACTTCCACAGGCACTGACTCTCACTGGGGTACACTTCCACAGGCACTGAATCTCACTGGGGTACACTTACACAGGCACTGATTCGGAATGGGGAAAACTTCCAAAGGCACTGACTCTCACTGGGGTGCACTTCCACAGGCACTGAATATGAATGGGGTAAACGTCCACAGGCACTGACTGTGAATGGAGGTTAACTTCTCCAGGCTCTGAATCTGAATGGGGTAAACTTCTACAGGTACTGAATCTGAATGGGGTAAACGTCCACAGGCACTGAATCTCACTGGGGTACACTTACACAGGCACTGACTCTGAATGGGGTAAACTTCCACAGACACTGACTCTCACTGGGGTACACTTCCACAGGCACTGACTCTGAATGGGGCCAACTTCCACAGGCACTGACACCGAATGTTGTAAACATCCACAGGTACTGACTCTGAATGGGGTAATCTTCCAGAGGCAATGACACGAACTGGTGTACACTCCCACAGGCACTGACTCTCACAGGGGGACACTTCCACTGCCACTGACTCTGAATGGGGTAAACTTCCACAGGCATTTTCCCTCACTTGGGTGCATTTCCACAGGCACTGACTCTCACTGGGGTACACTTGACAGGCACTGTCTCTGAATGGGTTAAACATCCACAGGCACTGACTCTCACTGGGGTACACTTCCACAGGCACTGACTCTCACTGGGGTACAATTACACAGGCACTGACTCTGAGTGGGGTAAACTTCCAAAGGCACTGACTCGCACTGGGGTACACTTCCACAGGCACTGACTCTCACTGGGGTACACTTCCACATGCATTGACTCTGAATGCGGTAAAATTCCACAGGCACTGACTCTAACCGGGGTACACTTCGACAGGCACAGAATCTGAATGTGGTAAACTTCTACAGGTACTGAATCTGAATGCGGTAAACTTCCACAGGCACTGACTCTCACTGGGGTACACTTCCACATGCATTGACTCTGAATGCGGTAAAATTCCACAGGCACTGACTCTAACCGGGGTACACTTCGACAGGCACAGAATCTGAATGTGGTAAACTTCTACAGGTACTGAATCTGAATGCGGTAAACTTCCACAGGCACTGACTCTCACTGGGGTACATTTCCACAGGCACTGACTCTCACGGGGGTGCACTTACACAGGCACTGACTCTGAATGGGGTAAACTTCCAAAGGCAATGACTCTCACTGGGGAACACTTCCACAGGCACTGACTCTGAATGGGGTTAACTTCCACAGGCACTGACTCTCACTGGGGTACACTTCCACAGGCACTGAATCTCACTGGGGTACACTTACACAGGCACTGATTCGGAATGGGGAAAACTTCCAAAGGCACTGACTCTCACAGGGGGACACTTCCACTGCCACTGACTCTGAATGGGGTAAACTTCCACAGGCATTTTCCCTCACTTGGGTGCGTTTCCACAGGCACTGACTCTCACTGGGGTACACTTGACAGGCACTGTCTCTGAATGGGTTAAACATCCACAGGCACTGACTCTCACTGGGGTACACTTCCACAGGCACTGACTCTCACTGGGGCACAATTACACAGGCACTGACTCTGAGTGGGGTAAACTTCCAAAGGCACTGACTCTCACTGGGGTACACTTCCACAGGCACTGACTCTGAATGGGGTAAACTTCCACAGGCACTGACTCTCACTGGGGTATACTTGACAGGCACTGTCTCTGAATGGGTTAAACATCCACAGGCACTGACTCTCACTGGGGTACACTTCCACAGGCACTGTCTCTCACTGGGGTACAATTACACAGGCACTGACTCTGAGTGGGGTAAACTTCCAAAGGCACTGACTCTCACTGGGGTACACTTCCACAGGCACTGACTCTGAATGGGGTAAACTTCCACAGGCACTGACTCTGAATGGGGTTAACTTCTACTGGCTCTGAATCTGAATGGGGCACATTTGCACAGGCACTGAATCTGAATGGGGTAAACTTCTGCAGGTACTGAATCTGAATGGTGTAAACTTTTACAGGTACTCAATCTGAATGGGGTTAACTTCTACAGGCACTGAATCTGAATGGTGTAAACTTCTACAGGTACTGAATCTTAATGGGCTAAACTTCCACAGGCACTGACTCTGAATGGGGTAGATTTCCACAGGCACTGTCTCTCACTGGAGTTCACTTCCACATTCAATGACTCTCACTGGGGTACACTTCCACAGGCACTGACTCTGAATGTGATAAACTTCCACAGGCACTGACTCTCACTGGGGTAAACTTCCACAGGCACTGACTCTCACTGGGGTAAACTTCCACAGGCACTGACACTGAATGGGGTAAACGTCCACATGCAGTGACTCTGAAAGGGGTAATCTTCTACAGACACTGAATCTGAATGGGGTAAACTTCTACAGGTACTGAATCTGCATGGGGTAAACTTCCACATGCACTGAGTCACACTGGGGGACACTTCCACAGGCACTGTCTCTGAAAGGGGTAAACTTCCACAGGCACTGACTCTCACTGGGGTGCACTTCCACAAGCACTGACTCTGAATGGGGGAAACTTCCACAGGCACTAACTCTCACTGGGGTACACTTCCGCAGGCACTGACTCTGAATGGGGTAAACTTCCAGAGGCAATGGCTCTCACTGGGGTACACTTCCACAGGCACTGACTCCCACTGGGGGACACTTCCACAGGCACTGACTCTGAATGGGGTAAACTTCCATCGGCACTGAAATAAAAGCAAAATACTGCGGATGCTGGAAATCTGAAACAAAAACAAGAAATGCTGGAATCACTCAGCAGGTCTGGCAGCATCTGTGGAAAGAGAAGCTGAGTTAACGTTTCGGGTCAGTGACCCTTCTTCGGAACTGACAAATATTAGAAACGTCACAGATTATAAACAAGTGAGGTCGGGGTGGGGCAAGAGATAACAAAGGAGAAGGTGCAGATTGGACCAGGCCACATAGCAGACCAAAAGGTCACAGAGAAAAGGCAAACAATATTGCTTTGTCTTTCTGCACACCATTAACATATTGTTTGCCTTTTCTCCGTGAACATTTGGTCAGCTATGAGGCCTGGTCCAATCTGCACCTGCTCTTTTGTTATCTCTTGCCCCACCCCCACCTCACTTGTTTATAATCTGTGACTTTTATTATATTTGTCAGTTCCGAAGAAGGGTCACTGACCTGAAACGTAAACACTGCTTCTCTTTCCACAGATACTGACAGACCTGCTGAGTAATTCCAGCATTTCTTGTTTTTGTTCCACAGGCACTGACCCTCACTTGGGTGCACTTCCACAGGCACTGAATCTGAATGGGGTAAACTTCCACAGGCACTGATTCTCACTTGGGTACACTTCTTCAGGCACTGACTCTCACTGGGGTACATTTCCACAGGCACTGACTCTCACTGGGGTACATTTACACATGCATTGACTCTGAATGGGGTAAACATCCACAGGCACTGACTCTAACTGGGGTACACTTCGACAGGCACTGAATCTGAATGTGGTAAACTTCTGCAGGTACTGAATCTGAATGGGGTAAACTTCCACAGGCACTGACTTTCACTGGGGTACATTTCCAGATGCACTGACTCTGAGTGGGGTACACTTCTACAGGCACTGACTCTGAATGTGTTAAACTTCCACAGGCACTGACTCTCACTGGGGTACACTTCCACAGGCACTGACTCTGAATGGGGTTAACTTCTACAGGCTCTGACTTTCACTGGGGTACACTTCCACAGGCACTGAATCTCACTGGGGTACACTTACACAGGCACTGATTCGGAATGGGGAATACTTCCAAAGGCACTGACTCTCACTGGGGTGCACTTCCACAGGCACTGACGATGAATGGGGTAAACGTCCACAGGCACTGACTGTGAATGGAGGTTAACTTCTACAGGCTCTGAATCTCAATGGGGTAAACTTCTACAGGTACTGAATCTGAATGGGGTAAACTTCCACAGGCACTGAATCTCACTGGGGTACACTTACACAGGCACTGACTCTGAATGGCGTAAACTTCCACAGGCACTGACTCTCACTGGGGTACACTTCCACAGGCCCTGACTCTGAATGGGGTCAACTTCCACAGGCACTGACACTGAATGGGGTAAACATCCACAGGTACTGACTCTGAATGGGGTAATCTTCCAGAGGCAATGACACGAAATGGTGTACACTCCCACAGGCACTGACTCTCACAGGGGGACACTTCCACTGCCACTGACTCTGAATGGGGTAAACTTCCACAGGCATTTTCCCTCAATTGGGTGCATTTCCACAGGCACTGACTCTCACTGGGGTACACTTCCAGAGGAACTGACTCAGAATGGGGTAAACTTCCACAGACACTGACTCTCACTGGGGTACACTTCAAGAGGCACAGACTCTGAATGGGGTAAACTTCCACAGGCACTGACGCTCACTGGGGTAAACTTCCACAGGCACTGAATCTGAATGGGGTAAACTTCCACAGGCACTGATTCTCACTTGGGTACACTTCTTCAGGCACTGACTCTCACTGGGGTACATTTCCACAGGCACTGACTCTCACTTGGGTACACTTCTACAGGCACTGACTCTCACTTGGGTACACTTCTGCAGGCACTGACTCTCACTGGGGTACATTTCCACAGGCACTGACTCTCACTGGTGTACATTTCCAGATGCACTGACTCTGAGTGGGGTACACTTCTATCGGCACTGAATCTGAATGGTGTAAACTTCAAGAGGTACTGAATCTGAATGGGGTAAACTTGCACAGGCACTGACTCTGAATGGGGTAAACTTCCACAGGCACTGACTCTCACTGGGGTACACTTCCACATGCATTGACTCTGAATGGGGTAAACTTCCACAGGCACTGACTCTAACTGGGGTACACTTCGACAGGCACTGAATCTGAATGTGGTAAACTTCTACAGGTACTGAATCTGAATGGGGTAAACTTCCACAGGCACTGACTTTCACTGGGGTGCATTTCCACAGGCACTGACTCTCACTGGGGTACACTTCTACAGGCACTGACTCTGAATGTGTTAAACTTCCACAGGCACTGACTCTCACTGGGGTACACTTCCACAGGCACTGACTCTCACGGGGGTGCACTTACACAGGCACTGACTCGGAATGGGGAAAACTTCCAAAGGCAATGACTCTCACTGGGGTACACTTCCACAGGCTCTGACTCTGAATGGGGTTAACTTCCACAGGCACTCACTCTGAATGGGGTTAATTCTACAGGCTCTGACTTTCACTGGGGAACATTTCCACAGGCACTGACTCTGAATGGGTTAAACTTCCACAGGCACTGACTCTCACTGGGGTACACTTCCACAGGCACTGAATCCCACTGGGGTACACTTACACAGTCACTGATTCGGAATGGGGAAAACTTCCAAAGGCACTGACTCTCACTGGGGTGCACTTCCACAGGCACTGAATATGAATGGGGTAAACGTCCACAGGCACTGAATCTCACTGGGGTACACTTACACAGGCACTGACTCTGAATGGGGTAAACTTCCACAGATACTGACTCTCACTGGAGTACACTTCCACAGGCACTGACTCTGAATGGGGTAAACTTCCACAGGCACTGATTCTCACTTGGGTACACTTCTTCAGGCACTGACTCTCACTGGGGTACATTTCCACAGGCACTGACTCTCACTTGGGTACACTTCTACAGGCACTGACTCTCACTTGGGTACACTTCTGCAGGCACTGACTCTCACTGGGGTACATTTCCACAGGCACTGACTCTCACTGGTGTACATTTCCAGATGCACTGACTCTGAGTGGGGTACACTTCTATCGGCACTGAATCTGAATGGTGTAAACTTCAAGAGGTACTGAATCTGAATGGGGTAAACTTGCACAGGCACTGACTCTGAATGGGGTAAACTTCCACAGGCACTGACTCTCACTGGGGTACACTTCCACATGCATTGACTCTGAATGGGGTAAACTTCCACAGGCACTGACTCTAACTGGGGTACACTTCGACAGGCACTGAATCTGAATGTGGTAAACTTCTACAGGTACTGAATCTGAATGGGGTAAACTTCCACAGGCACTGACTTTCACTGGGGTGCATTTCCACAGGCACTGACTCTCACTGGGGTACACTTCTACAGGCACTGACTCTGAATGTGTTAAACTTCCACAGGCACTGACTCTCACTGGGGTACACTTCCACAGGCACTGACTCTCACGGGGGTGCACTTACACAGGCACTGACTCGGAATGGGGAAAACTTCCAAAGGCAATGACTCTCACTGGGGTACACTTCCACAGGCTCTGACTCTGAATGGGGTTAACTTCCACAGGCACTGACTCTGAATGGGGTTAATTCTACAGGCTCTGACTTTCACTGGGGAACATTTCCACAGGCACTGACTCTGAATGGGTTAAACTTCCACAGGCACTGACTCTCACTGGGGTACACTTCCACAGGCACTGAATCCCACTGGGGTACACTTACACAGTCACTGATTCGGAATGGGGAAAACTTCCAAAGGCACTGACTCTCACTGGGGTGCACTTCCACAGGCACTGAATATGAATGGGGTAAACGTCCACAGGCACTGAATCTCACTGGGGTACACTTACACAGGCACTGACTCTGAATGGGGTAAACTTCCACAGATACTGACTCTCACTGGAGTACACTTCCACAGGCACTGACTCTGAATGGGGTCAACTTCCACAGGCACTGACACTGAATGTTGTAAACATCCACAGGTACTGACTCTGAATGGGGTAATCTTATAGAGGCAATGACACGAACTGGTGTACACTCCCACAGGCACTGACTCTCACAGGGGGACACTTCCACTGCCACTGACTCTGAATGGGGTAAACTTCCACAGGCATTTTCCCTCACTTGGGTGCATTTCCACAGGCACTGACTCTCACTGGGGTACACTTGACAGGCACTGTCTCTGAATGGGTTAAACATCCACAGGCACTGACTCTCACTGGGGTACACTTCCACAGGCACTGACACTCACTGGGGTACAATTACACAGGCACTGACTCTGAGTGGGGTAAACTTCCAAAGGCACTGACTCGCACTGGGGTACACTTCCACAGGCACTGACTCTCACTGGGGTACACTTCCACATGCATTGACTCTGAATGGGGTAAACTTCCACAGGCACTGACTCTAACTGGGGTACACTTCGACAGGCACAGAATCTGAATGTGGTAAACTTCTACAGGTGCTGAATCTGAATGGGGTAAAATTCCACAGGCACTGACTTTCACTGGGGTACATTTCCACAGGCACTGAATCTCACTGGGGTACACTTCTACAGGCACTGACTCTGAATGTGTTAAACTTCCACAGGCACTGACTCTCACTGGGGTACACTTCCACAGGCACTGACTCTTACGGGGGTGCACTTACACAGGCACTGACTCTGAATGGGGTAAACTTCCAAAGGCAATGAGTCTCACTGGGGTACACTTCCACAGGCACTGACTCTGAATGGGGTTAACTTCCACAGGCACTGACTCTCACTGGGGTACACTTCCACAGGCACTGAATCTCACTGGGGTACACTTACACAGGCACTGTATCGGAATGGGGAAAACTTCCAAAGGCACTGACTCTCACAGGGGGACACTTCCACTGCCACTGACTCTGAATGGGGTAAACTTCCACAGGCATTTTCCCTCACTTGGGTGCATTTCCACAGGCACTGACTCTCACTGGGGTACACTTGACAGGCACTGTCTCTGAATGGGTTAAACATCCACAGGCACTGACTCTCACTGGGGTACACTTCCACAGGCACTGACTCTCACTGGGGTACAATTACACAGGCACTGACTCTGAGTGGGGTAAACTTCCAAAGGCACTGACTCTCACTGGGGTACACTTCCACAGGCACTGACTCTGAATGGGGTAAACTTCCACAGGCACTGACTCTGAATGGGGTTAACTTCTACTGGCTCTGAATCTGAATGGGGCACATTTCCACAGGCACTGAATCTGAATGGGGTAAACTTCTGCAGGTACTGAATCTGAATGGTGTAAACTTCTACAGGTACTCAATCTGAATGGGGTTAACGTCTGCAGGCACTGAATCTGAATGGTGTAAACTTCTACAGGTACTGAATCTTAATGGGCTCAACTTCCACAGGCACTGACTCTGAATGGGGTAAACTTCCACAGGCACTGTCTCTCACTGGAGTGCACTTCCACATTCAATGACTCTCACTGGGGTACACTTCCACAGGCACTGACTCTGAATGTGATAAACTTCCACAGGCACTGACTCTCACTGGGGTAAACTTCCACAGGCACTGACTCTCACTGGGGTAAACTTCCACAGGCACTGACACTGAATGGGGTAAACGTCCACATGCAGTGACTCTGAAAGGGGTAATCTTCTACAGACACTGAATCTGAATGGGGTAAACTTCTACAGGTACTGAATCTGCATGGGGTAAACTTCCACATGCACTGTTTCACACTGGGGGACACTTCCACAGGCACTGTCTCTGAAAGGGGTAAACTTCCACAGGCACTGACTCTCACTGGGGTGCACTTCCACAAGCACTGACTCTGAATGGGGCAAACTTCCACAGGCACTAACTCTCACTGGGGTACACTTCCACAGGCACTGAATCTGAATGGCGTAAACATCCACAGGTACTGACTCTGAATGGGGTAAACTTCCAGAGGCAATGGCTCTCACTGGGGTACACTTCCACAGGCACTGACTCCCACTGGGGGACACTTCCACAGGCACTGACTATGAATGGGGTAAACTTCCATCGGCACTGAAATAAAAGCAAAATACTGCGGATGCTGGAAATCTGAAACAAAAACAAGAAATGCTGGAATCACTCAGCAGGTCTGGCAGCATCTGTGGAAAGAGAAGCAGAGTTAACGTTTCGGGTCAGTGACCCTTCTTCGGAACTGACAAATATTAGAAAAGTCACAGATTATAAACAAGTGAGGTCGGGGTGGGGCAAGAGATAACAAAGGAGAAGGTGCAGATTGGACCAGGCCACATAGCAGACCAAAAGGTCACAGAGAAAAGGCAAACAATATTGCTTTGTCTTTCTGCACGCCATTAACATATTGTTTGCCTTTTCTCCGTGAACATTTGGTCAGCTATGAGGCCTGGTCCAATCTGCACCTGCTCTTTTGTTATCTCTTGCCCCACCCCCACCTCACTTGTTTATAATCTGTGACTTTTCTAATATTTGTCAGTTCCGAAGAAGGGTCACTGACCTGAAACGTAAACTCTGCTTCTCTTTCCACAGATGCTGCCAGACCTGCTGAGTAATTCCAGCATTTCTTGTTTTTGTTCCACAGGCACTGACCCTCACTTGGGTGCACTTCCACAGGCACTGAATCTGAATGGGGTAAACTTCCACAGGCACTGATTCTCACTTGGGTACACTTCTTCAGGCACTGACTCTCACTGGGGTACATTTCCACAGGCACTGACTCTCACTGGGGTACATTTACACATGCATTGACTCTGAATGGGGTAAACATCCACAGGCACTGACTCTAACTGGGGTTCACTTCGACAGGCACTGAATCTGAATGTGGTAAACTTCTACAGGTACTGAATCTGAATGGGGTAACCTTCCACAGGCACTGACTTTCACTGGGGTACATTTCCAGATGCACTGACTCTGAGTGGGGTACACTTCTACAGGCACTGACTCTGAATGTGTTAAACTTCCACAGGCACTGACTCTCACTGGGGTACACTTCCACAGGCACTGACTCTGAATGGGGTTAACTTCTACAGGCTCTGACTTTCACTGGGGTACACTTCCACAGGCACTGAATCTCACTGGGGTACACTTACACAGGCACTGATTCGGAATGGGGAATACTTCCAAAGGCACTGACTCTCACTGGGGTGCACTTCCACAGGCACTGACTATGAATGGGGTAAACGTCCACAGGCACTGACTGTGAATGGAGGTTAACTTCTACAGGCTCTGAATCTCAATGGGGTAAATTTCTACAGGTACTGAATCTGAATGGGGTAAACTTCCACAGGCACTGACTCTCACTGGGGTACACTTCCACATGCATTGACTCTGAATGGGGTAAACTTCCACAGGCACTGACTCTAACTGGGGTACACTTCGACAGGCACTGACTCTGAATGGGGTAAACTTCCACAGGCACTGACTCTCACTGGGGTACACTTCCACATGCATTGACTCTGAATGGGGTAAACTTCCACAGGCACTGACTCTAACTGGGGTACACTTCGACAGGCACTGAATCGGAATGTGGTAAACTTCTACAGGTACTGAATCTGAATGGGGTAAACTTCCACAGGCACTGACTTTCACTGGGGTGCATTTCCACAGGCACTGACTCTCACTGGGGTACACTTCTACAGGCACTGACTCTGAATGTGTTAAACTTCCACAGGCACTGACTCTCACTGGGGTACACTTCCAAAGGCACTGACTCTCACGGGGGTGCACTTACACAGGCACTGACTCGGAATGGGGAAAACTTCCAAAGGCAATGACTCTCACTGGGGTACACTTCCACAGGCACTGACTCTGAATGGGGTTAACTTCCACAGGCACTGACTCTGAATGTGGTTAATTCTACAGGCTCTGACTTTCACTGGGGAACATTTCCACAGGCACTGACTCTGAATGGGTTAAACTTCCACAGGCACTGACTCTCACTGGGGTGCACTTCCACAGGCACTGAATCCCACTGGGGTACACTTACACAGGCACTGATTCGGAATGGGGAAAACTTCCAAAGGCACTGACTCTCACTGGGGTGCACTTCCACAGGCACTGAATATGAATGGGGTAAACGTCCACATGCACTGACTGTGAATGGAGGTTAACTTCTACAGGCTCTGAATCTGAATGGGGTAAACTTCTACAGGTACTGAATCTGAATGGGGTAAACGTCCACAGGCACTGAATCTCACTGGGGTACACTTACACAGGCACTGACTCTGAATGGGGTAAACTTCCACAGACACTGACTCTCACTGGAGTACACTTCCACAGGCACTGACTCTGAATGGGGTCAACTTCCACAGGCACTGACACTGAATGTTGTAAACATCCACAGGTACTGACTCTGAATGGGGTAATCATATAGAGGCAATGACACGAACTGGTGTACACTCCCACAGGCACTGACTCTCACAGGGGGACACTTCCACTGCCACTGACTCTGAATGGGGTAAACTTCCACAGGCATTTTCCCTCACTTGGGTGCATTTCCACAGGCACTGACTCTCACTGGGGTACACTTGACAGGCACTGTCTCTGAATGGGTTAAACATCCACAGGCACTGACTCTCACTGGGGTACAATTACACAGGCACTGACTCTGAGTGGGGTAAACTTCCAAAGGCACTGACTCGCACTGGGGTACACTTCCACAGGCACTGACTCTCACTGGGGTACACTTCCACATGCATTGACTCTGAATGGGGTAAACTTCCACAGGCACTGACTCTAACTGGGGTACACTTCGACAGGCACTGACTCTGAATGGGGTAAACTTCCACAGGCACTGACTCTCACTGGGGTACACTTCCACATGCATTGACTCTGAATGGGGTAAACTTCCACAGGCACTGACTCTAACTGGGGTACACTTCGACAGGCACTGAATCGGAATGTGGTAAACTTCTACAGGTACTGAATCTGAATGGGGTAAACTTCCACAGGCACTGACTTTCACTGGGGTGCATTTCCACAGGCACTGACTCTCACTGGGGTACACTTCTACAGGCACTGACTCTGAATGTGTTAAACTTCCACAGGCACTGACTCTCACTGGGGTACACTTCCAAAGGCACTGACTCTCACGGGGGTGCACTTACACAGGCACTGACTCGGAATGGGGAAAACTTCCAAAGGCAATGACTCTCACTGGGGTACACTTCCACAGGCACTGACTCTGAATGGGGTTAACTTCCACAGGCACTGACTCTGAATGTGGTTAATTCTACAGGCTCTGACTTTCACTGGGGAACATTTCCACAGGCACTGACTCTGAATGGGTTAAACTTCCACAGGCACTGACTCTCACTGGGGTGCACTTCCACAGGCACTGAATCCCACTGGGGTACACTTACACAGGCACTGATTCGGAATGGGGAAATCTTCCAAAGGCACTGACTCTCACTGGGGTGCACTTCCACAGGCACTGAATATGAATGGGGTAAACGTCCACATGCACTGACTGTGAATGGAGGTTAACTTCTACAGGCTCTGAATCTGAATGGGGTAAACTTCTACAGGTACTGAATCTGAATGGGGTAAACGTCCACAGGCACTGAATCTCACTGGGGTACACTTACACAGGCACTGACTCTGAATGGGGTAAACTTCCACAGACACTGACTCTCACTGGAGTACACTTCCACAGGCACTGACTCTGAATGGGGTCAACTTCCACAGGCACTGACACTGAATGTTGTAAACATCCACAGGTACTGACTCTGAATGGGGTAATCATATAGAGGCAATGACACGAACTGGTGTACACTCCCACAGGCACTGACTCTCACAGGGGGACACTTCCACTGCCACTGACTCTGAATGGGGTAAACTTCCACAGGCATTTTCCCTCACTTGGGTGCATTTCCACAGGCACTGACTCTCACTGGGGTACACTTGACAGGCACTGTCTCTGAATGGGTTAAACATCCACAGGCACTGACTCTCACTGGGGTACAATTACACAGGCACTGACTCTGAGTGGGGTAAACTTCCAAAGGCACTGACTCGCACTGGGGTACACTTCCACAGGCACTGACTCTCACTGGGGTACACTTCCACATGCATTGACTCTGAATGGGGTAAACTTCCACAGGCACTGACTCTAACTGGGGTACACTTCGACAGGCACAGAATCTGAATGTGGTAAACTTCTACAGGTGCTGAATCTGAATGGGGTAAACTTCTACAGGCACTGACTTTCACTGGGGTACATTTCCACAGGCACTGAATCTCACTGGGGTACACTTCTGCAGGCACTGACTCTGAATGTGTTAAACTTCCACAGGCACTGACTCTCACTGGGGTACACTTCCACAGGCACTGACTCTCACGGGGGTGCACTTACACAGGCACTGACTCTGAATGGGGTAAACTTCCAAAGGCAATGAGTCTCACTGGGGTACACTTCCACAGGCACTGACTCTGAATGGGGTTAACCTCCACAGGCACTGACTCTCACTGGGGTACACTTCCACAGGCACTGAATCTCACTGGGGTACACTTACACAGGCACTGATTCGGAATGGGGAAAACTTCCAAAGGCACTGACTCTCACAGGGGGACACTTCCACTGCCACTGACTCTGAATGGGGTAAACTTCCACAGGCATTTTCCCTCACTTGGGTGCATTTCCACAGGCACTGACTCTCACTGGGGTACACTTGACAGGCACTGTCTCTGAATGGGTTAAACATCCACAGGCACTGACTCTCACTGGGGTACACTTCCACAGGCACTGACTCTCACTGGGGTACAATTACACAGGCACTGACTCTGAGTGGGGTAAACTTCCAAAGGCACTGACTCTCACTGGGGTTCACTTCCACAGGCACTGACTCTGAATGGGGTAAACTTCCACAGGCACTGACTCTGAATGGGGTTAACTTCTACTGGCTCTGAATCTGAATGGGGCACATTTCCACAGGCACTGAATCTGAATGGGGTAAACTTCTGCAGGTACTGAATCTGAATGGTGTAAACTTCTACAGGTACTCAATCTGAATGGGGTTAACTTCTGCAGGCACTGAATCTGAATGGTGTAAACTTCTACAGGTACTGAATCTTAATGGGCTCAACCTCCACAGGCACTGACTCTGAATGGGGTAAACTTCCACAGGCACTGTCTCTCACTGGAGTACACTTCCACATTCAATGACTCTCACTGGGGTACACTTCCACAGGCACTGACTCTGAATGTGATAAACTTCCACAGGCACTGACTCTCACTGGGGTAAACTTCCACAGGCACTGACTCTCACTGGGGTAAACTTCCACAGGCACTGACACTGAATGGGGTAAACGTCCACATGCAGTGACTCTGAAAGGGGTAATCTTCTACAGACACTGAATCTGAATGGGGTAAACTTCTACAGGTACTGAATCTGCATGGGGTAAACTTCCACATGCACTGTTTCACACTGGGGGACACTTCCACAGGCACTGTCTCTGAAAGGGGTAAACTTCCACAGGCACTGACTCTCACTGGGGTGCACTTCCACAAGCACTGACTCTGAATGGGGCAAACTTCCACAGGCACTGACTCTCACTGGGGTACACTTCCGCAGGCACTGAATCTGAATGGCGTAAACATCCACAGGTACTGACTCTGAATGGGGTAAACTTCCAGAGGCAATGGCTCTCACTGGGGTACACTTCCACAGGCACTGACTCCCACTGGGGGACACTTCCACAGGCACTGACTCTGAATGGGGTAAACTTCCATCGGCACTGAAATAAAAGCAAAATACTGCGGATGCTGGAAATCTGAAACAAAAACAAGAAATGCTGGAATCACTCAGCAGGTCTGGCAGCATCTGTGGAAAGAGAAGCAGAGTTAACGTTTCGGGTCAGTGACCCTTCTTCGGAACTGACAAATATTAGAAAAGTCACAGATTATAAACAAGTGAGGTCGGGGTGGGGCAAGAGATAACAAAGGAGAAGGTGCAGATTGGACCAGGCCACATAGCAGACCAAAAGGTCACAGAGAAAAGGCAAACAATTGTGCTTTGTCTTTCTGCACGCCATTAACATATTGTTTGCCTTTTCTCCGTGAACATTTGGTCAGCTATGAGGCCTGGTCCAATCTGCACCTGCTCTTTTGTTATCTCTTGCCCCACCCCCACCTCACTTGTTTATAATCTGTGACTTTTCTAATATTTGTCAGTTCCGAAGAAGGGTCACTGACCTGAAACGTAAACTCTGCTTCTCTTTCCACAGATGCTGCCAGACCTGCTGAGTAATTCCAGCATTTCTTGTTTTTGTTCCACAGGCACTGACCCTCACTTGGGTGCACTTCCACAGGCACTGAATCTGAATGGGGTAAACTTCCACAGGCACTGATTCTCACTTGGGTACACTTCTTCAGGCACTGACTCTCACTGGGGTACATTTCCACAGGCACTGACTCTCACTGGGGTACATTTACACATGCATTGACTCTGAATGGGGTAAACATCCACAGGCACTGACTCTAACTGGGGTTCACTTCGACAGGCACTGAATCTGAATGTGGTAAACTTCTACAGGTACTGAATCTGAATGGGGTAACCTTCCACAGGCACTGACTTTCACTGGGGTACATTTCCAGATGCACTGACTCTGAGTGGGGTACACTTCTACAGGCACTGACTCTGAATGTGTTAAACTTCCACAGGCACTGACTCTCACTGGGGTACACTTCCACAGGCACTGACTCTGAATGGGGTTAACTTCTACAGGCTCTGACTTTCACTGGGGTACACTTCCACAGGCACTGAATCTCACTGGGGTACACTTACACAGGCACTGATTCGGAATGGGGAATACTTCCAAAGGCACTGACTCTCACTGGGGTGCACTTCCACAGGCACTGACTATGAATGGGGTAAACGTCCACAGGCACTGACTGTGAATGGAGGTTAACTTCTACAGGCTCTGAATCTCAATGGGGTAAATTTCTACAGGTACTGAATCTGAATGGGGTAAACTTCCACAGGCACTGACTCTCAATGGGGTACACTTCCACATGCATTGACTCTGAATGGGGTAAACTTCCACAGGCACTGACTCTAACTGGGGTACACTTCGACAGGCACTGACTCTGAATGGGGTAAACTTCCACAGGCACTGACTCTCACTGGGGTACACTTCCACATGCATTGACTCTGAATGGGGTAAACTTCCACAGGCACTGACTCTAACTGGGGTACACTTCGACAGGCACTGAATCGGAATGTGGTAAACTTCTACAGGTACTGAATCTGAATGGGGTAAACTTCCACAGGCACTGACTTTCACTGGGGTGCATTTCCACAGGCACTGACTCTCACTGGGGTACACTTCTACAGGCACTGACTCTGAATGTGTTAAACTTCCACAGGCACTGACTCTCACTGGGGTACACTTCCAAAGGCACTGACTCTCACTGGGGTGCACTTACACAGGCACTGACTCGGAATGGGGAAAACTTCCAAAGGCAATGACTCTCACTGGGGTACACTTCCACAGGCACTGACTCTGAATGGGGTTAACTTCCACAGGCACTGACTCTGAATGTGGTTAATTCTACAGGCTCTGACTTTCACTGGGGAACATTTCCACAGGCACTGACTCTGAATGGGTTAAACTTCCACAGGCACTGACTCTCACTGGGGTGCACTTCCACAGGCACTGAATCCCACTGGGGTACACTTACACAGGCACTGATTCGGAATGGGGAAAACTTCCAAAGGCACTGACTCTCACTGGGGTGCACTTCCACAGGCACTGAATATGAATGGGGTAAACGTCCACATGCACTGACTGTGAATGGAGGTTAACTTCTACAGGCTCTGAATCTGAATGGGGTAAACTTCTACAGGTACTGAATCTGAATGGGGTAAACGTCCACAGGCACTGAATCTCACTGGGGTACACTTACACAGGCACTGACTCTGAATGGGGTAAACTTCCACAGACACTGACTCTCACTGGAGTACACTTCCACAGGCACTGACTCTGAATGGGGTCAACTTCCACAGGCACTGACACTGAATGTTGTAAACATCCACAGGTACTGACTCTGAATGGGGTAATCATATAGAGGCAATGACACGAACTGGTGTACACTCCCACAGGCACTGACTCTCACAGGGGGACACTTCCACTGCCACTGACTCTGAATGGGGTAAACTTCCACAGGCATTTTCCCTCACTTGGGTGCATTTCCACAGGCACTGACTCTCACTGGGGTACACTTGACAGGCACTGTCTCTGAATGGGTTAAACATCCACAGGCACTGACTCTCACTGGGGTACACTTCCACAGGCACTGACTCTCACTGGGGTACATTTACACAGGCACTGACTCTGAGTGGGGTAAACTTCCAAAGGCACTGACTCGCACTGGGGTACACTTCCACAGGCACTGACTCTCACTGGGGTACACTTCCACATGCATTGACTCTGAATGGGGTAAACTTCCACAGGCACTGACTCTAACTGGGGTACACTTCGACAGGCACAGAATCTGAATGTGGTAAACTTCTACAGGTGCTGAATCTGAATGGGGTAAACTTCTACAGGCACTGACTTTCACTGGGGTACATTTCCACAGGCACTGAATCTCACTGGGGTACACTTCTGCAGGCACTGACTCTGAATGTGTTAAACTTCCACAGGCACTGACTCTCACTGGGGTACACTTCCACAGGCACTGACTCTCACGGGGGTGCACTTACACAGGCACTGACTCTGAATGGGGTAAACTTCCAAAGGCAATGAGTCTCACTGGGGTACACTTCCACAGGCACTGACTCTGAATGGGGTTAACCTCCACAGGCACTGACTCTCACTGGGGTACACTTCCACAGGCACTGAATCTCACTGGGGTACACTTACACAGGCACTGATTCGGAATGGGGAAAACTTCCAAAGGCACTGACTCTCACAGGGGGACACTTCCACTGCCACTGACTCTGAATGGGGTAAACTTCCACAGGCATTTTCCCTCACTTGGGTGCATTTCCACAGGCACTGACTCTCACTGGGGTACACTTGACAGGCACTGTCTCTGAATGGGTTAAACATCCACAGGCACTGACTCTCACTGGGGTACACTTCCACAGGCACTGACTCTCACTGGGGTACAATTACACAGGCACTGACTCTGAGTGGGGTAAACTTCCAAAGGCACTGACTCTCACTGGGGTTCACTTCCACAGGCACTGACTCTGAATGGGGTAAACTTCCACAGGCACTGACTCTGAATGGGGTTAACTTCTACTGGCTCTGAATCTGAATGGGGCACATTTCCACAGGCACTGAATCTGAATGGGGTAAACTTCTGCAGGTACTGAATCTGAATGGTGTAAACTTCTACAGGTACTCAATCTGAATGGGGTTAACTTCTGCAGGCACTGAATCTGAATGGTGTAAACTTCTACAGGTACTGAATCTTAATGGGCTCAACCTCCACAGGCACTGACTCTGAATGGGGTAAACTTCCACAGGCACTGACTCTCACTGGAGTACACTTCCACATTCAATGACTCTCACTGGGGTACACTTCCACAGGCACTGACTCTGAATGTGATAAACTTCCACAGGCACTGACTCTCACTGGGGTAAACTTCCACAGGCACTGACTCTCACTGGGGTAAACTTCCACAGGCACTGACACTGAATGGGGTAAACGTCCACATGCAGTGACTCTGAAAGGGGTAATCTTCTACAGACACTGAATCTGAATGGGGTAAACTTCTACAGGTACTGAATCTGCATGGGGTAAACTTCCACATGCACTGTTTCACACTGGGGGACACTTCCACAGGCACTGTCTCTGAAAGGGGTAAACTTCCACAGGCACTGACTCTCACTGGGGTGCACTTCCACAAGCACTGACTCTGAATGGGGCAAACTTCCACAGGCACTGACTCTCACTGGGGTACACTTCCGCAGGCACTGAATCTGAATGGCGTAAACATCCACAGGTACTGACTCTGAATGGGGTAAACTTCCAGAGGCAATGGCTCTCACTGGGGTACACTTCCACAGGCACTGACTCCCACTGGGGGACACTTCCACAGGCACTGACTCTGAATGGGGTAAACTTCCATCGGCACTGAAATAAAAGCAAAATACTGCGGATGCTGGAAATCTGAAACAAAAACAAGAAATGCTGGAATCACTCAGCAGGTCTGGCAGCATCTGTGGAAAGAGAAGCAGAGTTAACGTTTCGGGTCAGTGACCCTTCTTCGGAACTGACAAATATTAGAAAAGTCACAGATTATAAACAAGTGAGGTCGGGGTGGGGCAAGAGATAACAAAGGAGAAGGTGCAGATTGGACCAGGCCACATAGCAGACCAAAAGGTCACAGAGAAAAGGCAAACAATTGTGCTTTGTCTTTCTGCACGCCATTAACATATTGTTTGCCTTTTCTCCGTGAACATTTGGTCAGCTATGAGGCCTGGTCCAATCTGCACCTGCTCTTTTGTTATCTCTTGCCCCACCCCCACCTCACTTGTTTATAATATGTGACTTTTCTAATATTTGTCAGTTCCGAAGAAGGGTCACTGACCTGAAACGTAAACTCTGCTTCTCTTTCCACAGATGCTGCCAGACCTGCTGAGTAATTCCAGCATTTCTTGTTTTTGTTCCACAGGCACTGACCCTCACTTGGGTGCACTTCCACAGGCACTGAATCTGAATGAGGTAAACTTCCACAGGCACTGATTCTCACTTGGGTACACTTCTTCAGGCACTGACTCTCACTGGGGTACATTTCCACAGGCACTGACTCTCACTGGGGTACATTTACACATGCATTGACTCTGAATGGGGTAAACATCCACAGGCACTGACTCTAACTGGGGTTCACTTCGACAGGCACTGAATCTGAATGTGGTAAACTTCTACAGGTACTGAATCTGAATGGGGTAACCTTCCACAGGCACTGACTTTCACTGGGGTACATTTCCAGATGCACTGACTCTGAGTGGGGTACACTTCTACAGGCACTGACTCTGAATGTGTTAAACTTCCACAGGCACTGACTCTCACTGGGGTACACTTCCACAGGCACTGACTCTGAATGGGGTTAACTTCTACAGGCTCTGACTTTCACTGGGGTACACTTCCACAGGCACTGAATCTCACTGGGGTACACTTACACAGGCACTGATTCGGAATGGGGAATACTTCCAAAGGCACTGACTCTCACTGGGGTGCACTTCCACAGGCACTGACGATGAATGGGGTAAACGTCCACAGGCACTGACTGTGAATGGAGGTTAACTTCTACAGGCTCTGAATCTCAATGGGGTAAACTTCTACAGGTACTGAATCTGAATGGGGTAAACTTCCACAGGCACTGAATCTCACTGGGGTACACTTACACAGGCACTGACTCTGAATGGCGTAAACTTCCACAGGCACTGACTCTCACTGGGGGACACTTCCACAGGCCCTGACTCTGAATGGGGTCAACTTCCACAGGCACTGACACTGAATGGGGTAAACATCCACAGGTACTGACTCTGAATGTGGTAATCTTCAAGAGGCAATGACACGAACTGTTGTACACTCCCACAGGCACTGACTCTCACAGGGGGACACTTCCACTGCCACTGACTCTGAATGGGGTAAACTTCCACAGGCATTTTCCCTCACTTGGGTGCATTTCCACAGGCACTGACTCTCACTGGGGTACACGTCCAGAGGAACTGACTCAGAATGGGGTAAACTTCCACAGACACTGACTCTCACTGGGGTACACTTCAAGAGGCACTGACTCTGAATGGGGTAAACTTCCACAGGCACTGACGCTCACTGGGGTAAACTTCCACAGGCACTGAATCTGAATGGGGTAAACTTCCACAGGCACTGATTCTCACTTGGGTACACTTCTTCAGTCACTGACTCTCACTGGGTTACATTTTCACAGGCACTGACTCTCACTGGGGTACATTTCCACAGGCACTGACTCTCACTTGGGTACACATCTACAGGCCCTGACTCTCACTTGGGTACACTTCTGCAGGCACTGACTCTCACTGGGGTACATTTCCACAGGCACTGACACTCACTGGTGTACATTTCCACATGCACTGACTCTGAGTGGGCTACACTTCTATAGGCACTGAATCTGAATGGTGTAAACTTCTATAGGAACTGAATCTGAATGGGGTACATTTACACATGCACTGACTCTGAATGGGGTAAACTTCCACTGGCACTGACTCTAACTGGGGTCCACTTTGACAGGCACTGAATCTGAATGTGGTAAACTTCTACATGTACTGAATCTGAATGGGGTAAACTTCCACAGGCACTGACTTTCACTGGGGTGCATTTCCACAGGCACTGACTCTGAATGGGTTAAACTTCCACAGGCACTGACTGTCACTGGGGTACACTTGCACAGGCACTGACTCTCACTGGGGTACACTTACACAGGCACTGACTCGGAATGGGGAAAACTTCCAAAGGCACTGACTCTCACTGGGGTACACTTCCACAGGCACTGACTCTGAATGGGGTAAACTTCCACATGCACTGACTCTGAATGGGGTTAACTTCAACAGGCTCTGAATCTGAATGTGGTAAACTTCTACAGGTACTGAATCTGAATGGGGTAAACTTCCACAGGCACTGACTCTCACTGGGGTACACTTCCAGAGGCACTGACTCTCATTGGGGTACATTTACACATGCACTGACTCTGAATGGGGTAAACTTCCACAGGCAAAGACTCTAACTGGGGTACACTTCGAGAGGCACTGAATCTGAATGTGGTAAACATCTACAGGTACTGAATCTGAATGGGGTAAACTTCCACAGGCACTGACTTTCACTGGGGTACATTTCCACAGGCACTTACTCTGAATGGGTTAAACTTCCACAGGCACTGACTCTCACTGGGGTACACTTGCACAGGCACTGACTCTCACTGGGGTACACTTACACAGGCACTGACTCGGAATGGGGAAAACTTCCAAAGGCACTGACTGTCAGTGGGGTACACTTCCACAGGCACTGACTCTGAATGGGGTTAACTTCGACAGGCTCTGAATCTGAATGGGGTAAACTTCTACAGGTACTGAAGCTGAATGGGGTAACCTTCCACAGGCACTGAATCTCACTGGGGTACACTTACACAGGCACTGACTCTGAATGGGGTAAACAACCACAGGCACTGACTCTCACTGCGGTACACTTCCACAGGCACTGAATCTGAATGGGGTAACCTTCCACAGGCACTGACTATGAATGGGGTAAACATCCACAGGTACTGACTCTGAATGGGGAAATCTTCCAGAGGCAATGACTCTAACTGGGGTACACTCGCACAGGCACTGACTCTCACAGGGGGACACTTCCACAGCCACTGACTCTGAATGGGTACACTTCCACAGGCATTGACCTTCACTTGGGTGCAGTTCCACAGGCACTGACTCTCACTGGGGTACACTTCCAGAGGCACTGACTCTGAATGGGGTAAACTTCCACAGGCACTGACTCTCACTGGGGTTCACTTCCAGAGGCACTGACTCTCACTGGCGTACATTTCCACAGGCACTGACTCTCACTGGGGTACATTTCCACATGCACTGACTCTGAGTGGGGTACACTTCCATAGGCAGTGACTCCTAATGGTGAGCCGCTTCCCAGCCACTGAATCTCACTGGGGTACACTTCTACAGGCACTGACTCTCACAGGGTTACATTTCCACTGGCACTGACTCTGAATGTGGTAACCTTCCACAGGCATTGACTCTCACAGGAGTACACTTCCACAGGCACTGAATCTGAATGGCGTGAACTTCCACAGGCACTGACTCTCACTGGGGTACACTTCCACAGGCACTGAATCTGAATGGGGTAAACTTCCACAGGCACTAACTCTCACAGCAGTACACTTCCACAGGCACTGATTCTGAATGGGGTAAACTTTTTTTTTAGAGTTTTAGAATTAGAATATTACAGCGCAGTACAGGCCCTTCGGCCCTCGATGTTGCGCCGATCATCTGACCTACACTATTCCATTTACATCCATATGTCTATCCAATGACCACTTAAATGCCCTTAAAGTTGGCGAGTCTACTGCTGTTGCAGGCAGGGCGTTCCACGCCCCTACTACTCTCTGCGTAAAGAAACTACCTCTGACATCTGTCCTATATCTTTCACCCCTCAACTTAAAGCTATGTCCCCTCGTGTTTGCCATCCTCATCCGAGGAAAAAGACTCTCACTATCCACCCTATCTAACCCTCTGATTATCTTGTATGTCTCTATTAAGTCACCTCTCCTCCTCCTTCTCTCTAACGAAAACAACCCCAAGTCCCTCAGCCTTTCCTCGTAAGACCTTCCTTCCATACCAGGCAACATCCTAGTAAATCTCCTCTGCACCCTTTCCAAAGCTTCCACATCCTTCCTATAATGCGGTGACCAGAACTGCACGCAATACTCAAGGTGCAGCCTCACCAGAGTTTTGTACAGCTGCATCATGACCTCGTGGCTCCGAAACTCGATCCCCCTACTAATAAAGGCTAACACACCATATGCCTTCTTAACAGCCCTATTAACCTGGGTAGCAACTTTCAGGGATTTATGTACCTGGATACCAAGATCTCTCTGCTCATCTACACTACCAAGAATCTTCCCATTAGCCCAGTACTCTGCATTGCTGTTACTCCTTCCAAAGTGAATCACCTCACACTTCTCCGCATTAAACTCCATTTGCCATCTCTCAGCCCAGCTCTGCAGCCTATCTATGTCCCTCTGTACCCTACAACACCCTTCGACACTATCCACAACTCCACCGACCTTCGTGTCATCCGCAAATTTACTAACCCACCCTTCTACACCCTCATCCAGGTCGTTTATAAAAGTGACAAACAGCAGTGGCCCCAAAACAGAACCTTGTGGTACACCACTAGTAACTAAACTCCAGGATGAACATTTGCCATCAACCACAACCCTCTGTCTTCTTTCAGCTAGCCAATTTCTGATCCAAAGCTCTAAATCACCTTCAACCCCATACTTCCATATTTTCTGCAATAGCCTACCGTGGGGAACCTTATCAAACGCCTTACTGAAATCCATATACACCACATCCACGGCTTTACCCTCATCCACCTGTTTGGTCACCTTCTCGAAAAACTCAATAAGGTTTGTGAGGCACGACCTACCTTTCACAAAACCGTGCTGACTATCGCAAATGAACTTATTCTTTTCAAGATGATTATAAATCCTGTCTCTTATAACCTTTTCCAACATTTTACCCACAACCGAAGTAAGGCTCACAGGTCTATAATTACCAGGGCTGTCTCTGCTCCCCTTCTTGAACAAGGGGACAACATTTGCTATCCTCCAGTCCTCCGGCACTACTCCTGTCGACAATGACGACATAAAGATCAACAACAACGGCTCTGCAATCTCCTCCCTGGCTTCCCAGAGAATCCTAGGATAAATCCCATCTGGCCCAGGGGACTTATCTATTTTCACTCTTTCCAAAATTGCTAACACCTCCTCCTTGTGAATCTCAATCCCATCTGGCCTGGTAGGCTGTATCTCAGTAATCTCCTCGGCAACATTTTCTTTTTCTACTGTAAATACTGACGAAAAATATTCATTTAACGCTTCCCCTATCTCCTCTGATTCCGCACACAACTTCCCACTACTATCCTTGATTGGCCCTGTTCTAACTCTTATCATTCGTTTATTCCTGATATACCTATAGAAAGCCTTAGGGTTTTCTTTGATCCTATCCGCCAATGACTTCTCGTGTCCTCTCCTTGCTCTTCTTAGCCCTCCCTTTAGATCCTTCCTGGCTAGCTTGTAACTCTCAAGCGCCCTAACTGAGCCTTCACGTCTCATCCTAACATAAGCCGCCCTCTTCCTCTTGACAAGCGCTTCAACTTCTTGAGTAAACCATGGCTCCCTCGCTCGACAACTTCCTCCCTGCCTGACTGGTACATACTTATCAAGGACACGCATTAGCTGCTCCTTGAATAAGCTCCACATTTCGTTTGTGCCCATCCCCTGCAGTTTCCTTCCCCATCCTACACATCCTAAATCTTGCCTAATCGCGTCATAATTTCCTTTCCCCCAGCTATAATTCTTGCCCTGCGGTATATACCTGTCCCTGCCCATCGCTGAGGTAAACCTAACCGAATTGTGATCACTATCGCCAAAGTGCTCACCTCCATCTAAATCGAACACCTGGCCGGGTTCATTACCCAGTATCAAATCCAATGTGGCATCGCCCCTGGTTGGCCTGTCCACATACTGTGTCAGAAAACCCTCCTGCACACACTGGACAAAAACAGACCCATCGAAAGTACTCGAACTATAGTATTTCCAGTCAATATTTGGAAAGTTAAAGTCCCCCATAGCCACTACCCTGTTAATCTCGCTCCTGTCGAGAATCATCTTCGCTATCCTTTCCTCTACATCTCTGGAACTATTCGGAGGTCTATAGAAAACTCCCAACAGGGTGACCTCTCCTCTCCTGTTTCTAACCTCGGCCCATACTACCTCAGTAGACGAGTCCTCAAACGTCCTTTCTGCCGCTGTAATACTTTCCTTGATTAACAATGCCACACCCCCCCCCCCCTCTTTTACCCTCTTCTCTGTTCTTACTGAAACATCTAAATCCCGGAACCTGCAACATCCATTCCTGCCCCTGCTCTACCCATGTCTCTGAAATGGCCACAACATCAGGATCCCAGGTACCAACCCATGCTGCAAGCTCACCCACCTTATTCCGGATGCTCCTGGCGTTGAAGTCGACACACTTTAAACCAAGTTCTTGCTTGCCAGTGCCCTCTTGCGTCCCTGTAACCTTATCCCCTACCTCACTACTCTCAACAGCCTGAACACTTTAGGTTCCCATTCCCCTGCTGATTTAGTTTAAAACCCCTGAAGAGCACTAACAAATCTCCCCCCCAGGATATTGGTACCCCTCTGGTTCAGGTGAAGACCATCCTGTTTTTAGAGGTCCCACCTACCCCAGAAAGAGCCCCAATTATCCAGGAAACCAAAACCCTCCCTCCTACACCATCCCTGCAGCCACGTGTTCAACTCCTCTCTCTCCCTATTCCTCTCTTCGCTAGCACGTGGCACAGGCAACAACCCAGAGATAACAACTCTGGTTGTTCTCGCTCTAAGCTTCCACCCTAGCTCCCTGAATTTCTGCCTTAATCCCCATCTCTCTTCCTACCTATGTCGTTGGTGCCTATGTGGACCACGACTTGGGGGTGCTCCCCCTCCCCCTTAAGGATCCCAAAAACACGATCGGAGACATCACGTACCCTGGCACCTGGGAGGCAACACACCAACCGTGAGTCTCTCTCGTTCCCACAGAACCTCCTATCTGTTCCCCTAACTATGGAGTCCCCAATGACTAATGCTCTGCTCCTCTTCCCTTTTCCCTTCTGAGCAACAGGGACAGACTCTGTGCCAGAGACCTGCACCCCATTGCTTACCCCTGGTAAGTCGTCCCCCCCAACAGTATCCAAAACGGTATACCTGTTGTTGAGGGAAACGGCCACAGGGGATCCCTGCACTGCCTGCTGGTTCCCTTTCCTTCCCCTGATGGTAACCCATCTACCTACTTCTTTTACCTGAGGTGTGACTGCCTCCCTATAACTCCTGTCAATAATCCCCTTCGCCTCCCGAATGATCCGAAGTTCTTCCAGCTCCAGCTCCAGTTCCCTAACGTGGTCTGCGAGGAGCTGGAGTTGGGTGCACTTCCCGCAGATGCAGTCAGCAGGGACACTCTTGGCGACCCCTACCTCCCACATTCTGCAGGAGGAACATACAACTGCCTTTACCTCCATTCCCACTATTCTAGATTCCCAATAAATCTACTGAAAAACCAAACGAAAAAAAAAAACTTCAAAACTTGTTCACTTAGCAATCCGATGGACTGAACTTTTTAAATAAAAAGCTTACCTTATCAACACACTAGAGTCCTTTTTTTTGGTTAGAGGAGGAGGGTGGGTGGGAGACACTACACGTGTAGTGTCTTGGGTACTGCCACTGCCCAAATAAATAGTTTCCCCCTACCCAGCAGTCCCCTGGTCCTCCGAAACAAAAGGGGATTAACTTGTAACTTACTGAAATTGACCGCTCAGCGGAAAGTCCGCTCTGCACCTCGTTCTGTCAAGGCTGCTCCTCGCAAAAGACAAAGATTTTAAACCTGCCCAAATAAATAGTTTTCCCCTACCCAGCAGTCCCCTGGTCCTCCGAAACAAAAGGGGATTAACTTGTAACTTATAGAAATTGACCGCTCAGCTGAAGGTCCGCTCCACACCTCGTTCTGTCAAGGCTGCTCCTCGCAAAAGACAAAGATTTAAAAACTGCCCAAATAAATAGTTTTCCCCTACCCAGCAGTCCCCTGGTCCTCCGAAACAAAAGGGGATTAACTTGTAACTTACTGAAATTGACCGCTCAGCCGAAAGTCTGCTCTGCACGTCGTTCTGTCAAGGCTGCTCCTCACAAAAGCCAAAGATTTTAAAACTGCCCAAATAAATAGTTTTGCCCTACCCAGCAGTCCCCTGGTCCTCCGAAACAAAAGGGGATGAACTTGTAACTTACTGAAATTGACCGCTCAGCTGAAAGTCCGCTCCGCACCTCGTTCTGTCAAGGCTGCTCCTCGCAAAAGACAAAGATTTTAAAACTGCCCAAATAAATAGTTTTCCCCTACCCAGCAGTCTCCTGGTCCTCCGAAACAAAAGGGGATTAACTTGTAACTTACTGAAATTGACCGCTCAGCTGAAAGTCTGCTCCGCACCTCGTTCTGTCAAAGCTGCTCCTCGCAAAAGACAAAGATTTTAAAACTGCCCAAATAAATAGTTTTCCCCTACCCAGCAGTCCCCTGGTCCTCCGAAACAAAAGGGGATGAACTTGTAACTTACTGAAATTGACCGCTCAGCTGAAAGTCCGCTCCGCACCTCGTTCTGTCAAGGCTGCTCCTCGCAAAAGACAAAGATTTTAAAACTGCCCAAATAAATAGTTTTCCCCTACCCAGCAGTCCCCTGGTCCTCCGAAACAAAAGGGGATGAACTTGTAACTTACTGAAATTGACCGCTCAGCTGAAAGTCCGCTCCGCACCTCGTTCTGTTAAGGCTGCTCCTCGCAAAAACATCCACAGGCATTTACTCTCACTGGGGTACACTTCGACAGGCACTGAATCTGAATGGGGTAAAGTTCCACAGGCACTGACTCTGAATTGGTTACAGTTCCACAGGCAATGACTCTCAGTGGGGTACAGTTCGACAGGCAGTGACTCTGACTGGGTAAACTTCCACAGGCACTGACTCTCACTCAGGTACACTTCCACAGGCACTGACTCTGAATGGGGCAAATTTCTACTGGCACTGACTCTCTCTGAGGAACAGTTCCACAGGCACTGACACTCACTTGGGTATATTTCCAAAGGCACTGACTCTCAATTGGGTGCACTTCTAGAGGCACTGACTCTCACTTGGGTACACTTCTGCAGACGCTGACTCTCACTGGCGTACATTTCCACAGGCACTGACTCTGAATGGGGTACACTTCCACAGGCACTGACTCTGAATGGGGTACTCTTCCACAGGCACTGACTCTGAATGGGGCAATCGTCTACAGGCACTGAATATGAATGGGGTAAAATTCTACAGTTACTGAATCTGAATGGGGTAAACTTCCACAGGCACTGACTCTCACTGGGGTACACTTCCACAGGCACTGACTCTCACTGGGGTACACTTACACAGGCACTGACTCTGTATGGAGTAAACTTCCACAGGCACTGACTCTCACTGGGGTACACTTCCACAGGTACTGACTCTGAATGGGGTAAACTTCCAAAGGCACTGACTCTGAATGGGGTAAACCTCTACAGGCACTGCATGTGAATGGGGTAAACTTCTACAGGTACTGAATCTGAATCGGGTAAACTTCCACAGGCACTGACTCTCACTGGGGGACCCTTCCACAGGCACTGAATCTGAATGGGGTAAACTTCCACAGGCACTTATTCTGAATGGCGTAAACTTCTAGAGGCAATGACTCTCACTGGGTTAAACGTCCACAGGCACTCACTCTCACTGGGGTACACTTCCACAGGCAATGACACTGAATGGGGTCAACACGTGGCTGCAGGGATGGTGTAGGAGGGAGGGTTTTGGTTTCCTGGATAATTGGGGCTCTTTCTGGGGTAGGTGGGACCTCTACAAACAGGATGGTCTTCACCTGAACCAGAGGGGTACCAATATCCTGGGGGGGAGATTTGTTAGTGCTCTTCGGGGGGGTTTAAACTAAATCAGCAGGGGAATGGGAACCTAAATTGCAGTGCCAGTGTACAGGCTGTTGAGAGTAGTGAGGTAGGGGATAAGGTTACAGGGACGCAAGAGGGCACTGGCAAGCAAGAACTTGGTTTAAAGTGTGTCTACTTCAACGCCAGGAGCATCCGGAATAAGGTGGGTGAGCTTGCAGCATGGGTTGGTACCTGGGATCCTGATGTTGTGGCCATTTCGGAGACATGGGTAGAGCAGGGGCAGGAATGGATGTTGCAGGTTCCGGGATTTAGATGTTTCAGAAAGAACAGAGAAGAGGGTAAAAGAGGGGGGGGGGGGGGGTGTGGCATTGTTAATCAAGGAAAGTATTACAGCGGCAGAAAGGACGTTTGAGGACTCGTCTACTGAGGTAGTATGGGCCGAGGTTAGAAACAGGAGAGGAGAGGTCACCCTGTTGGGAGTTTTCTATAGACCTCCGAATAGTTCCAGAGATGTAGAGGAAAGGATAGCGAAGATGATTCTCGACAGGAGCGAGAGTAACAGGGTAGTGGTTATGGGGGACTTTAACTTTCCAAATATTGACTGGAAATACTATAGTTCGAGTACTTTCGATGGGTCTGTTTTTGTCCAGTGTGTGCAGGAGGGTTTTCTGACACAGTATGTGGACAGGCCAACCAGGGGCGATGCCACATTGGATTTGGTACTGGGTAATGAACCCGGCCAGGTGTTTGATTTAGATGTAGGTGAGCACTTTGGCGATAGTGATCACAATTCGGTTAGGTTTACCTTAGCGATGGGCAGGGACAGGTATATACCGCAGGGCAAGAATTATAGCTGGGGGAAAGGAAATTATGACGCGATTAGGCAAGATTTAGGATGTGTAGGATGGGGAAGGAAACTGCAGGGGATGGGCACAAACGAAATGTGGAGCTTATTCAAGGAGCAGTAAATGCGTGTCCTTGATAAGTATGTACCAGTCAGGCAGGGAGGAAGTTGTCGAGCAAGGGAGCCGTGGTTTACTCAAGAAGTTGAAGCGCTTGTCAAGAGGAAGAGGGCGGCTTATGTTAGGATGAGACGTGAAGGCTCAGTTAGGGCGCTTGAGAGTTCCAAGCTAGCCAGGAAGGATCTAAAGGGAGGGCTAAGAAGAGCAAGGAGAGGACACGAGAAGTAATTGGCGGATAGGATCAAAGAAAACCCTAAGGCTTTCTATAGGTATATCAGGAATAAACGAATGATAAGAGTTAGAACAGGGCCAATCAAGGATAGTAGTGGGAAGTTGTGTGCGGAATCAGAGGAGATAGGGGAAGCGTTAAATGAATATTTTTCATCAGTATTTACAGTAGAGAAAGAAAATGTTGCCGAGGAGATTACTGAGATACAGCCTACTAGGCTAGATGGGATTGAGATTCACAAGGAGGAGGTGTTAGCAATTTTGGAAAGAGTGAAAATAGATAAGTCCCCTGGGCCAGATGGGATTTATCCTAGGATTCTCTGGGAAGCCAGGGAGGAGATTGCAGAGCCGTTGTTGTTGATCTTTAAGTCGTCATTGTCGACAGGAGTAGTGCCGGAGGACTGGAGGATAGCAAATGTTGTCCCCTTGTTCAAGAAGGGGAGTAGAGACAGCCCTGGTAATTATAGACCTGTGAGCCTTACTTCGGTTGTGGGTAAAATGTTGGAAAAGGTTATAAGAGACAGGATTTATAATCATCTTGAAAAGAATAAGTTCATTTGCGATAGTCAGCACGGTTTTGTGAAAGGTAGGTCGTGCCTCACAAACCTTATTGAGTTTTTCGAGAAGGTGACCAAACAGGTGGATGAGGGTAAAGCCGTGGATGTGGTGTATATGGATTTCAGTAAGGCGTTTGATAAGGTTCCCCACGGTAGGCTATTGCAGAAAATACGCAAGTATGGGGTTGAAGGTGATTTAGAGCTTTGGATCAGAAATTGGCTAGCTGAAAGAAGACAGAGGGTGGTGGTTGATGGCAAATGTTCATCCTGGAGTTTAGTTACTAGTGGTGTACCGCAAGGTTCTGTTTTGGGGCCACTGCTGTTTGTCATTTTTATAAACGACCTGGATGAGGGTGTAGAAGGGTGGGTTAGTAAATTTGCGGATGACACGAAGGTCGGTGGAGTTGTGGATAGTGTCGAAGGGTGTTGTAGGGTACAGAGGGACATAGATAGGCTGCAGAGCTGGGCTGAGAGATGGCAAATGGAGTTTAATGCGGAGAAGTGTGAGGTGATTCACTTTGGAAGGAGTAACAGCAATGCAGAGTACTGGGCTAATGGGAAGATTCTTGGTAGTGTAGATGAGCAGAGAGATCTTGGTATCCAGGTACATAAATCCCTGAAAGTTGCTACCCAGGTTAATAGGGCTGTTAAGAAGGCATATGGTGTGTTAGCCTTTATTAGTAGGGGGATCGAGTTTCAGAGCCACGGGGTCATGATGCAGCTGTACAAAACTCTGGTGAGGCCGCACCTGGAGTATTGCGTGCAGTTCTGGTCACCGCATTATAGGAAGGATGTCGAAGCTTTGGAAAGGGTACGGAGGAGATTTACTAGGATGTTGCCTGGTATGGAAGGAAGGTCTTACGAGGAAAGGCTGAGGGACTTGGGGTTGTTTTCGTTAGAGAGAAGGAGGAGGAGAGGTGACTTAATAGAGACATACAAGATAATCAGAGGGTTAGATAGGGTGGATAGTGAGAGTCTTTTTCCTCGGATGAGGATGGCAAACACGAGGGGACATAGCTTTAAGTTGAGGGGTGAAAGATATAGGACAGATGTCAGAGGTAGTTTCTTTACGCAGAGAGTAGTAGGGGCGTGGAACGCCCTGCCTGCAACAGTAATAGACTCGCCAACTTTAAGGGCATTTAAGTGGTCATTGGATAGACATATGGATGTAAATGGAATAGTGTAGGTCAGATGATCGGCGCAACATCGAGGGCCGAAGGGCTGTACTGCGCTGTAATATTCTAAAAAAAAAAAAACTTCCACAGGCAAAGACTATCTTTGGTGCACACTTCCACATGCACTGACTCTGAATGGGGTAAACATCCACAGCCATTGACTCTCACTGGGGTACACTTCCACTGGCACGGAATCCGAATGGGGTAAACTTCCACAGGCACTTACTCTCACTGGGGTACACTTCCACAGGCACTGAATCTGAATGGGGTAAACTTCCCCAGGCACTTACTCTCACTGGGGTACACTTCCACAGGCACTGAATCTGAATGGGGTAAACTTCCCAGGGCACTGACTCTGAATGTGTAAACTTCCATAGGCACTGTCTCTCAGTGGGTTACACTTCCACAGGCACTGTCTCTCACTGGGGTGCACTCCCACAGGCTCTAGCTGTCACTTGGATACCGTTCCCTAGGCACTGACTCGAACTGGGGTACACTTCTACAGGCACAGACTCTCACTTGGGTAAACTTCCACAGGCACTGACTTTCACTGGGCTGCACTTCAACAGGCACTGACTCTGAATGTGGTAAACTTCCACAGGCACTGTCTCTGAATAGGGTACACTTCAACAGGCACTGAATCTGAATGGCGTAAACATCCACAGGTACTGACACTGAATGGGGTAAACTTCCAGAGGCAATGACTCTCACCGGGGTACAATTCCACAGGCACTGACCCTCACTTGGGTGCACTTCCACAGGCACTGACTCTGAATGGGGTAAACTTCCACAGGCACTGATTTTCACCGGGGGAAACTTCCACAGGCACTGACTCTGAATGGGGTAAACTTCCACAGGCACTGACCCTCACTTGTGTACACTTCTTCAGGCACTGACTCTCACTGGGGTACATTTCCATTGGCACTGACTGGCACTTGGGTACACGTCTACAGGCAATGAAACTGAATGGGGTAAACTTCCACAGGCACTGACTCTCACTTTGGAACACTTCTTCAGGCACTGACTCTCACTGGGGTACATTTCCACAGGCACTGACTCTCACTGGGGTACATTTCCATTGGCACTGACTCTCACTTGGGTACACTTCTGCAGGCACTGACTGTCACTTGGGTACACTTCTATAGGCGCTGACTCTCACAGGTATACCTTTCCACATGCACTGACTCTGAATGGGATACACTTCTATAGGCAGTGACTCCTAATGGATAGCCGCTCCCCAGCCACTGAATCTCACTGTGGTATACTTCTACAGGCGCTGACTCTCACAGGGGTACATTTCCACTGCCACTGACTCTCACTGGGGTACACTTCTACAGGCACTGAATCTGAATGGGGTTAACATCTACAGGTACTGAAGCTCAGTGGGGTAAACATCCACAGGCACTGACTCTCACTGGGGTAAACGTCCACAGGCACTGACTCAGAATGGGATAAACTTCCACAGGCACTGACTGTCACTATGGTACACTTCCACAGGCACTGACTCTGAATGGGGTAAACTTCCAGTGGCACTGACTCTCACTTGGGTACACTTCGACAGGCACTGACTCTCACTGGGGTACATTTCCACAGGCACTGACTCTCACTGTGGTACACTTCCACAGGCACTGACTCTGAATGGGGTAATCTTCCACAGGCACTGACTCTGAATGGGGTAAACTTCGACAGGCACTGATCTGAATGTGGTAAACTTCTACAGGTACTGAATCTGAATGGGGTAAACTTCCACAGGCACTGACTCTCACTGGGGTACACTTCCACAGGCACTGACTCCGAATGGGGTAAACTTCCAAAGGCACAGTCTCTCACTGGGGTACACTTCCACAGGCACTGACTCTGAATGGGGTAAACATCCACAGGCACTGGCTCTCACTGGGGTGCACTTCCACATGCACTGACTCTCACTGGGATCACTTCCACAGGCACTGAATCTGAATGGGGTAAACTTCCACAGGCACTGGCTCTCACTGGGGTACACTTCCACAGGCACTGACTCTCACTGGGGTACACTTACACAGGCACTGACTCTGAATGGGGTAAACCTCCACAGGCACTGACTCTGAATGGGGTAAACTTCGACAGGCACTGAATCTGAATGTGGTAAACTTCTACAGGTACTGAATCTGAATGGGGTAAACTTCCACAGGCACTGACTCTCACTGGGGTACACTTCCACAGGCACTGACTCTGAATGGGGTAAACTTCCACAGGTACTGAATCTGAACGGGGTAAACTTCCACAGGCACTGAGTCTGAAAGGGGTAAACTGCCACACGCACTGACCCTCACTGGGGTGCACTTCCACAGGCACTGACTCTGAATGAGGTAAACTTCCACAGGCACAGACTCTCACTGGGGCACACTTCCACATGCACTGAATCTGAATGGGTAAAATTCCACAGGCATTGACTCTTACTGGGGTACACTTCCACATGCACTCAATATGAATGCGGTAAATTCCACAGCCACTGACTCTCACTGGGGTATACTTCCACAGGCACTGAATCTGAATGGGGTAAACTTCCCCAGGAACTGACTCTGAATGGGGTAAACTTCCACAGGCACTGACTCTGAATTGGTTACAGTTCCACAGGCAATGACTCTCAGTGGGGTACACTTCGATAGGCACTGACTCTCACTGGGGTACACTTCCACAGGCACTGACACTGAATGGGGTGAAGTTCCACAGGCACTGACTATCACTGGAGTGCTCTTCCAAAGGCACTGACTCTGAATGGGGTAAACTTCCACAGGCACTGACTCTCACTGGGGTACACTAACACAGGCACTGACACTGAATGGCTTAAAATTCCACAGGCAATGACTCTCAAAGGGGTACATTTAGACAGGCACTGACACTGACTGGGGTAAACTTCCACAGGCACTTACTATCACTGAAGTACACTTCCACAGGCACCGACTCTCACTGGGTTACACTTCCACAGGCACTGGCTCTGAATGGGGTAAACTTCCACAGGCACTGTCTCTCACTGGAGTACACTTCCACAGGCACTGACTCTCACTGGGGGACACTTCCACAGGTACTGACTCTCACTGGCGTACACTTCCACAGGCACTGACTCTGAATGGTTTAAACTTCTACAGGTACTGACTCCGAATGGGGTAAACCTCCACAGGCACTGACTCTGAATGGGGTAAACTTCCACAGGCACTGAATCTGACTGGGGTACACTTCCACAGGCAATGACTCTCACTTGGCTGCAATTCCACAGGCACTGACTCTGAATGGGTTAAACTTGCACTGGCCCTGACTCTCACTGGGGTACACTTCTACAGGTACAGTCTCTCACAGGGGTACGCTTCTACAGGGACTGACTCTCACTGGGTTACACTTCTACAGGTACAGACTCTCACTGGGGTACACTTCTATCGGCACTGACTCTCTCTGGGTTAAAATTCCACCCACACTGACTCGCACTGGGGTGCAGTCCCACAGGCTCTAACTATCACTTGGGTACCGTTCCCTAGTCAATGACTCGAACTAGGGCAAATTTCTAATGGCACTGACTCTCTCCGAGGTACATTTCCACAGGCACTGACTCTCACTTGGGTACACTTCTACAGGCACTGACTCTCACTTGGGAACACTTCTCGGCACTGACTCTCACTTGGGTACATTTCCACAGGCACTGACTCTCACTTGGGTACACTTCTACATGCACTGACTCTCACTGGGGTACATTTCCACAGGCACTGACTCTCACTGGGGTACATTTCGACCAGGCACTGACTCTCACTGGGGTACACTTATTCAGGCACTGAATCTGAATGGTGTAAACTTCTACAGGTACTGAATCTGAATGGGGTAAACTTCCACAGGCACTGACTCTGAATGGGGTAAACGTCCACAGGCACTGAATCTGACTGGGGTACACTTCCACAGGCAATGACTCTCACTGGGGTACACTTCCACAGGCACTGACTCTGAATGGGTTAAACTTGCACAGGCACCGCATCTCACTGGAGTACACTTCCACTGGCACTGACACTAACTGGGGTACACTTACATAATCACTGACTCTGAATGGGGGAAACTTCCACAGGCACTGACTCTCACCGGGGTACACTTCCACAGGCACAGACTCTGAATGGGGTAATCTTCCACAGGCACTGACTCTCACTGGGGTACACTTCCACAGGCACTGACTCTCACTGGGGTACACTTACACAGGCACTGACTCTGAATGTGGTAAACCTCCACAGGCACTGACTCTGAATGGGGTAAACTTCGACAGGCACTGAATCTGAATGTGGTAAACTTCTACAGGTACTGAATCTGAATGGGGTAAACTTCCACAGGCACTGACTCTCACTTGGGTACACTTCCACAGGCACTGACTCTGAATGGGGTAAACTTCCACAGGTACTGAATCTGAACGGGGTAAACTTCCACAGGCACTGAGTCTGAAAGGGGTAAACTGCCACAGGCACAGACTCTCACTGGGGCACACTTCCACATGCACTGAATCTGAATGGGTAAAATTCCACAGGCATTGACTCTCACTGGGGTCCACTTCCACATGCACTCAATATGAATGCGGTAAATTCCACAGCCACTGACTCTCACTGGGGTATACTTCCACAGGCACTGAATCTGAATGGGGTAAACTTCCCCAGGAACTGACTCTGAATGGGGTAAACTTCCACAGGCACTGACTCTGAATTGGTTACAGTTCCACAGGCAATGACTCTCAGTGGGGTACACTTCGATAGGCACTGACTCTCACTGGGGTACACTTCCACAGGCACTGACACTGAATGGGGTGAAGTTCCACAGGCACTGACTATCGCTGGAGTGCTCTTCCAAAGGCACTGACTCTGAATGGGGTAAACTTCCACAGGCACTGACTCTCACTGGGGTACACTTACACAGGCACTGACACTGAATGGCTTAAACTTCCACAGGCAATGACTCTCAAAGGGGTACATTTAGACAGGCACTGACACTGACTGGGGTAAACTTCCACAGGCACTTACTATCACTGAAGTACACTTCCACAGGCACCGACTCTCACTGGGTTACACTTCCACAGGCACTGACTCTGAATGGGGTAAACTTCCACAGGCACTGTCTCTCACTGGAGTACACTTCCACAGGTACTGACTCTCACTGGGGGACACTTCCACAGGCACTGACTCTCACTGGGGTACACTTCCACAGGCACTGACTCTGAATGGTGTAAACTTCTACAGGCACTGACTCTGAATGGGGTAAACCTCCACAGGCACTGACTCTGAATGGGGTAAACTTCCACAGGCACTGAATCTGACTGGGGTACACTTCCACAGGCAATGACTCTCACTGGGCTACACTTCCACAGGCACTGACTCTGAATGGGTTAAACTTGCACTGGCTCTGACTCTCACTGGGGTACACTTCTACAGGTACAATCTCTCACAGGGGTACGCTTCTACAGGGACTGACTCTCACTGGGTTACACATCTGCAGGTACAGACTCTCACTGGGGTACACTTCTATCGGCACTGACTCTCTCTGGGTTAAAATTCCACCCACACTGACTCGCACTAGGGTGCAGTCCCACAGGCTCTAACTATCACTTGGGTACCGTTCCCTAGGCAATGACTCGAACTAGGGCAAATTTCTAATGGCACTGACTCTCTCCGAGGTACATTTCCACAGGCACTGACTCTCACTTGGGTACACTTCTCGGCACTGACTCTCACTTGGGTACATTTCCACAGGCACTGACTCTCACTTGGGTACACCTCTACATGCACTGACTCTCACTGGGGTACATTTCCACAGGCACTGACTCTCACTGGGGTACATTTCGACCAGGCACTGACTCTCACTGGGGTACACTTATTCAGGCACTGAATCTGAATGGTGTAAACTTCTACAGGTACTGAATCTAAATGGGGTAAACTTCCACAGGCACTGACTCTGAATGGGGTAAACGTCCACAGGCACTGAATCTGACTGGGGTACACTTCCACAGGCAATGAATCTCACTGGGGTACACTTCCACAGGCACTGACTCTGAATGGGTTAAACTTGCACTGGCACCGCATCTCACTGGAGTACACTTCCACTGGCACTGACTCTAACTGGGGTACACTTACATAATCACTGACTCTGAATGGGGGAAACTTCCACAGGCACTGACTCTCACCGGGGTACACTTCCACAGGCACAGACTCTGAATGGGGTAATCTTCCACAGGCACTGACTCTCACTGGGGTACACTTCAGCAGGCACTGAATCTGAATGTGGTAAACGTCTACAGGTACTGAATCTGAATGGGGTAAACTTCCACAGGCACTGACTCTCACTGGGGGACACTTCCACAGGCACTGACTCTGAATGGGGTAAACTTCCACAGGCACTGAATCTCACTGAGGTACACTTCCACAGGTACTGACTCTCACTGGGGGACACTTCCACAGGCACTGACACTCACTGGGGTACACTTCCACAGGCACTGACTCTGAATGTGGTAAACTTCCACAGGCAATGACTCTGAATGGGGTAAACTTCGACAGGCACTGAATCTGAATGTGGTAAACTTCTACAGGTACTGAATCTGAATGGGGTAAACTTCCACAGGCACTGACTCTCACTGGTGTACACTTCCACAGGCACTGACTCCGAATGGGGTAAACTTCCAAAGGCACTGACTCTCACTGGGGAACACTTCCACAGGCACTGACTCTGAATGGGGTAAACTTCCACAGGCACTGACTGTGAATGGGGGAAACTTCGACAGGCACTGAATCTGAATGTGGTAAACTTCTACAGGTACTGAATCTGAATGGGGTAAACTTCCACAGGCACTGACTCTCACTGGGGTACACTTCCACAGGCACTTTCTCTGATTGGGGTACACTTCCACAGGCACTGAATCTAAATGGGGTTAACATCCACAGGCAATGACTCTCAGTGGGGTACACTTCGATAGGCACTGACACTTCCTGGTGTAAACTTCCAAAGGCACTGACTCTGAATGGGGTAAACTTCCACAGGCACTGACTCTCACTTGGGTACACATCGACAGGCACTGACTCTCACTGGGGTAAACTTCCAAAGGCACTGACTCTCACTGGGGTACACTTCCACAGGCACTGACTCTGAATGGGGTAAACTTCCACAGGTACTGAATCTGAATGGGGTAAAATTCCACATGCACTGAGTCTGAAAGGTGTAAACTTCCACAGGCACTGACCCTCACTGGGGTGCACTTCCAATGGCACTGACTCTGAATGAGGTAAACTTCCACAGGCACAGACTCTCACTGGGGTACACTTCCACATTTACTTTATCTGAATGGGGTAAACTTCCACAGGCATTGACTCTCACTGGGGTACACTTCCACCAGCACTCAATATGAATGGGGTAAATTCCACAGCCACTGACTCTCACTGCGGTACACGTCCACAGGCACTGAATCTGAATGGGGTAAACTTCCCCAGGAACTGACTCTGAATGGGGTAAACTTCCATAGGCACTGACCCTGAATTGGTTCGAGTTCCACAGGCAATGACTCTCAGTGGGGAACACTTCGACAGGCACTGACGCTCACTGGGGTACAATTCCACAGGCACTGACACTGAATGGGGTAAACTTCCACAGGCACTGACTCTCACTGGAGTGCTCTTCCACAGGCACTGACTCCGAATGGGTGAAAATTCCACAGGCACTGACTCTCACTGGGGTACACTTCCACAGCACTGACTCTGAATGGGGTAAACTTCCACAGGTAATGACTCTCAGTGGGGTACACTTCGACAGGCACTGCCACTGACTGGGGTAAACTTCCACAGGCACTGACTCTCACTGGGGTACACTTCCACAGGCACTGACTCTGAATGGGGAAAACTTCCACAGGCACTGACTCTGAATGGTGTAAACTTCTACAGGCACTGACTCTGACTGGGGTAAACTTCCACAGGCACTGACTCTGAATGGGGTAAACTTCTACAGGCACTGACTCTGACTGGGGTACACTTCCACAGGCAATGACTCTCACTGGGGTACACTTCCACTGGCAATGACTCTGAATGGGTTAAACTTGCACAGGCCCTGACTGTCACTGGGGTACACTTCTACAGGAACTGACTCTCACTGGGGTACACTTCTACAGGTACAGACTCTCACAGGGGTACACTTCTACAGGTACAGGCTCTCACTGGGGTACACTTCAACAGGCACTGACTCTCTCTGGGTTTAAATTCCACCCACACTGACTCGCACTGGGGTGCAGTCCCACAGGCTCTAACTATCACTTGGATACCGTTCCCTAGGCAATGACTGGAACTAGGGAAAATTTCTACTGGCACTGACTCTCTCTGAGGTACAGTTCCACAGGCTTTGACTCTCACTTGGGTAAACTTCTACAGGCACTGACTCTCACTTGGGTACACTTCTATAGGCACTGACTCTCGCTTGGGTACATTTCCACAGGCACTGACTCTCACTTGGGTACACTTCGACAGGCACTTACTCTCACTGGGGTACATTTCCACAGGCACTAACTCTCAGTGGGGTACACTTCCACAGGCACTGACTCTCACTGGAGTACACTTCCAAAGACACTGACTCTGATTGTGTTAAACTTGCACAGGCACTGACTCTCACTGGGGTACACTTCCACTGGCACTGACTCTAACTGGGGTACACTTACATGGGCACTGACTCTGAATGGGGTCAGCTTCCACAGGCACTGACCCTCACCGGGGTACACTTCCACAGGCACAGACTCTGATTGGGGTAATCTTGCACAGGCACTGACTCTCACTGGGGTACACTTCTACAGGCACTGAATCTGAATGTGGTAAACTTCTACAGGTACTGAATCTGAATGGGGTAAACTTCCACAGGCACTGACTCTCACTGGGGTACACTTCCACAGGCACTGACTCTGAATGGGGTTAACTTCCACAGGCACTGACTCTCACTGAGGTACACTTCCACAGGTACTGACTCTGAATGGGGTAAACTTCAACACGCTCTGACTCTGATTGGGGTACACTTCCACATGCACTGAATCTGAATGGGGTAAACATCCACAGGCACTGACTCTCAGTGGGTACACTTCGATAGGCACTGACACTTCCTGGGGTAAACTTCCAAAGGCACTGACTCTGAATGGGGTAAACCTCCACAGGCAATGACTCTTAGTGGGGTACACTTCGATAGGCAGTGACACTTGATGTGGTAAACTTCCACAGGCACTGACTCTCACTGGAGTACACTTCCACAGGCACTGACTCAGAATGGTTTAGACTTCCACAGGCAATGACTCTCAGTGGGGTACACTTCGATAGGCAGTGACACTTACTGGGGTAAACTTCCACAGGCACTGACTCTCACTGCAGTACACTTCCACAGGCACTGACTCTGAATGGGGTAAACTTCCACAGGCACTGACTCTCACTGGAGTACACTTCCACAGGCACCGACTCTGAATGGGGTTATCTTCCTCAGGCACTGACTCTCACTGGGGTACACTTCCACAGGCACTGAGTTTGAATGGGGTAAACTTCCACAGGCACTGACTCTCACTGGAGTACTGTTCCACAGGCACTGACTCACACTGGGGTACACTTCCACAGGCACTGATCCTGAATGGGGTAAACTTCCACAGGCACTGTCTCTCACTGGAGTACACTTCCACAGGCACTGACACTGAATGGGGTGCACTTCCACAGGCACTGACTCTGAAAGTGGTAAACTTCCACAGGCACTGACACTCACTCGGATCCAGTTCCACAGGGACTGACTCTCACAGGGGTAAACTTCTACAGGGACTGACTCTCACTGGGGTACACATCTACAGGTACAGACTCTCAAAGGGGTACGCTTCCACAGGGACTGACTCTCACTGGGGTACACTTCTACAGGTACAGACTCTCACTGGGGTACACTTCTGTCGGCAATGACTCTCTCTGGGTTAAAATTCCACCCACACTGACTCGCACTGGGGTGCAGTCCCACAGGCTCTAACTATCACTTGGGTACCGTTCCCGAGGCAATGAATCGAACTGGGGCAAATTTCTACAGGCACTGACTCTAACTGGGGTACACTTCCACAGGCACTGACTCTCACTGGGGTACATTTCCACAGGCACTGACTCTCACTTGGGTACACTTCTATAGGCACTGACTCTCACTTGGGTACATTTCCACAGGCACTGACTCTCACTTGGGTGCACTTCTACAGGCACTGACTCTCACTGCAGTACACTTCCACAGGCACTGACTCTCATTGGGGGACACTTCCACAGGCACTGACTCACTCTGAGATACATTTCCACAGGCACTGACTCTCACTGGGGTACAGTTCCACAGGCACTGACTCTAACTTGGATACACTTCCATCAGCCCTGACTCTCAGTTGGGTACATTTCCACAGGCACTGAATCTCACTTGGGTACACTTCTACAGGCACTGACTCTCACTGGAGTACACATCTACAGTCACTGACTCTCACTGGAGTACACTTCCACAGGCACTGACCCTCACTGGAGTACACTTCTACAGGCACTGTCTCTCACTGGAGTACACTTCCACAGGCACTGACACTGAATGGGGTGCACTTCCACAGGCACTGACTCTGAAAGTGGTAAACTTCCACAGGCACTGACACTCACTCGGATCCAGTTCCACAGGGACTGACTCTCACAGGGGTAAACTTCTACAGGGACTGACTCTCACTGGGGTACACATCTACAGGTACAGACTCTCAAAGGGGTACGCTTCCACAGGGACTGACTCTCACTGGGGTACACTTCTACAGGTACAGACTCTCACTGGGGTACACTTCTGTAGGCAATGACTCTCTCTGGGTTAAAATTCCACCTACACTGACTCGCACTGGGGTGCAGTCCCACAGGCTCTAACTATCACTTGGGTACCGTTCCCTAGGCAATGACTCGAACTGGGGCAAATTTCTACAGGCACTGACTCTAACTGGGGTACACTTCCACAGGCACAGACTCTCACTGGGGTACATTTCCACAGGCACTGACTCTCACTTGGGTACACTTCTATCGGCACTGACACTCACTTGGGTACATTTCCACAGGCACTGACTCTCACTTGGGTACACTTCTACAGGCAGTGTCTCTCACTGGGGTACATTTCCAAAGGCACTGACTCTCACTGGGGTACACTTCCACATGCACTCAATATGAATGGGGTAAATTCCACAGCCACTAACTCTCACTGGGGTACACTTCCACAGGCACTGAATCTGAATGGGGTAAACTTCCCCAGGAACTGACTCTGAATGGGGTAAACTTCCATAGGCACTGACTCTGAATTGGTTAGAGTTCCACAGGCAATGACTCTCAGTGGGGAACACTTCGACAGGCACTGACGCTCACTGGGGTACACTTCCACATGCACTGACACTGAATGGGGTAAACTTCCACAGGCACTGACTCTCACTGGAGTGCTCTTCCACAGGCACTGACTCCGAATGGGGTAAACTTCCACAGGCACTGACTCTCACTGGGGTACACTTCCACAGCACTGACTCTGAATGGGGTAAACTTCCACAGGTAATGACTCTCAGTGGGGTACACTTCGACAGGCACTGCCACTGACTGGGGTAAGCTTCCACAGGCACTGACTCACACTGGGGTACACTTCCACAGGCACTGACTCTCACTGGGTTACACTTCCACTGGCACTGACTCTGAATGGGGAAAACTTCCACAGGCACTGACTCTGAATGGTGTAAACATCTACAGGCACTGACTCTGAATGGGGTAAACTTCCACAGGCACTGACTCTGAATGGGGTAAACTTCTACAGGCACTGACTCTGACTGGGGTACACTTCCACAGGCAATGACTCTCACTGGGGTACACTTCCACTGGCACTGACTCTGAATGGGTTAAACTTGCACAGGCCCTGACTGTCACTGGGGTACACTTCCACAGGGACTGACTCTCACTGGGGTACACTTCTACAGGTACAGACTCTCACAGGGGTACACTTCTACAGAGACTGACTCTCACTGGGGTACACTTCTACAGGTACAGGCTCTCACTGGGGTACACTTCAACTGGCACTGACTCTCTCTGGGTTAAAATTCCACCCACACTGACTCGCACTGGGGTGCAGTCCCACAGGCTCTAACTATCACTTGGGTACCGTTTCCTAGGCAATGACTGGAACTAGGGAAAATTTCTACTGGCACTGACACTCTCTGAGGTACAGTTCCACAGGCTTTGACTCTCACTTGGGTACACTTCTACAGGCACTGACTCTCACTTGGGTACACTTCTATAGGCACTGACTCTCGCTTGGGTACATTTCCACAGGCACTGACTCTCACTTGGGTACACTTCGACAGGCACTTACTCTCACTGGGGTACATTTCTGCAGGCACTGACTCTCATTGGGGTACATTTCCACAGGCACTGACTCTCACTGGGGTACACTTCCAAAGACACTGACTCTGAATGTGTTAAACTTGCACAGGCACTGACTCTCACTGGGGTACACTTCCACTGGCACTGACTCTAACTGGGGTACACTTACATAGGCACTGACTCTGAATGGAGCAAACTTCCACAGGCACTGACCCTCACCGGCGTACACTTCCACAGGCACAGACTCTGATTGGGGTAATCTTGCACAGGCACTGACTCTCACTGGGGTACACTTCTGCAGGCACTGAATCTGAATGTGGTAAACTTCTACAGGTACTGAATCTGAATGGGGTAAACTTCCACAGGCACTGACTCTCACTGGGGTACACTTTCACAGGCACTGACTATGAATGGGGTTAACTTCCACAGGCACTGACTCTCACTGAGGTACACTTCCACAGGTACTGACTCTGAATGGGGTAAACTTCAACACGCTCTGACTCTAATTGGGGTACACTTCCACATGCACTGAATCTGAATGGGGTAAACATCCACAGGTAATGACTCTCAGTGGGGTACACTTCGACAGGCACTGCCACTGACTGGGGTAAACTTCCACAGGCACTGACTCTCACTGGGGTACACTTCCACAGGCACTGACTCTCACTGGGATACACTTCCACTGGCACTGACTCTGAATGGGGAAAACTTCCACAGGCACTGACTCTGAATGGTGTAAACATCTACAGGCACTGACTCTGAATGGGGTAAACTTCCACAGGCACTGACTCTGAATGGGGTAAACTTCTACAGGCACTGACTCTGACTGGGGTACACTTCCACAGGCAATGACTCAAACTGGGGTACACTTCCACTGGCACTGACTCTGAATGGGTTAAACTTGCACAGGCCCTGACTGTCACTGGGGTACACTTCCACAGGGACTGACTCTCACTGGGGTACACTTCTACAGGTACAGACTCTCACAGGGGTACACTTCTACAGAGACTGACTCTCACTGGGGTACACTTCTACAGGTACAGGCTCTCTCTGAGGTACACTTCAACTGGCACTGACTCTCTCTGGGTTAAAATTCCACCCACACTGACTCGCACTGGGGTACAGTCCCACAGGCTCTAACTATCACTTGGGTACCGTTTCCTAGGCAATGACTGGAACTAGGGAAAATTTCTACTGGCACTGACACTCTCTGAGGTACAGTTCCACAGGCTTTGACTCTCACTTGGGTACACTTCTACAGGCACTGACTCTCACTTGGGTACACTTCTATAGGCACTGTCTCTCGCTTGGGTACATTTCCACAGGCACTGACTCTCACTTGGGTACACTTCGACAGGCACTTACTCTCACTGGGGTACATTTCACAGGCACTGACTCTCATTGGGGTACATTTCCACAGGCACTGACTCTCACTGGGGTACACTTCCAAAGACACTGACTCTGAATGTGTTAAACTTGCACAGGCACTGACTCTCACTGGGGTACACTTCCACTGGCACTGACTCTAACTGGGGTACACTTACATAGGCACTGACTCTGAATGGGGTAAACTTCCACAGGCACTGACCCTAACCGGGGTACACTTCCACAGGCACAGACTCTGATTGGGGTAATTTTGCACAGGCACTGACTCTCACTGGGGTACACTTCTACAGGCACTGAATCTGAATGTGGTAAACTTCTACAGGTACTGAATCTGAATGGGGTAAACTTCCACAGGCACTGACTCTCACTGGGGTACACTTCCACAGGCACTGACTATGAATGGGGTTAACTTCCACAGGCACTGACTCTCACTGAGGTACACTTCCACAGGTACTGACTCTGAATGGGGTAAACTTCAACACGCTCTGACTCTGATTGGGGTAAACTTCCAAAGGCACTGACTCTGAATGGGGTAAACCTCCACAGGCAATGACTCTCAGTGGGGTACACTTCGATAGGCAGTGACACTTGCTGGGGTAAACTTCCACAGGCACTGACTCTCACTGGAGTACACTTCCACAGGCACCGACTCTGAATGGGGTTATCTTCATCAGGCACTGACTCTCACTGGGGTACACTTCCACAGGCACTGAGTTTGAATGGGGTAAACTTCCACAGGCACTGACTCTCACTGGAGTACAGTTCCACAGGCACTGACTGACACTGGGGTACACTTCCACAGGCACTGATTCTGAATGGGGTAAACTTCCACAGGCACTGGCTCTCACTGGAGTACACTTCCACAGGTACTGACACTGAATGGGGTGCACTTCCACAGGCACTGACTCTGAAAGTGGTAAACTTCCACAGGCACTGACACTCACTCGGATCCAGTTCCACAGGGACTGACTCTCACAGGGGTAAACTTCTACAGGGACTGACTCTCACTGGGGTACACATCTACAGGTACAGATTCTCAAAGGGGTACGCTTCCACAGGGACTGACTCTCACTGGGGTACACTTCTACAGGTACAGACTCTCACTGGGGTACACTTCTGTCGGCAATGACTCTCTCTGGGTTAAAATTCCACCCACACTGACTCGCACTGGGGTGCAGTCCCACAGGCTCTAACTATCACTTGGGTACCGTTCCCTAGGCAATGACTCGAACTGGGGCAAATTTCTACAGGCACTGACTTTAACTGGGGTACACTTCCACAGGCACTGACTCTCACTGGGGTACATTTCCACAGGCACTGACTCTCACTTGGGTACACTTCTATAGGCACTGACTCTCACTTGGGTACATTTCCACAGGCACTGACTCTCACTTGGGTACACTTCTACAGGCACTGACTCTCACTGCAGTACACTTCCACAGGCACTGACTCTCACTGCGGGACACTTCCACAGGCACTGACTCACTCTGAGATACATTTCCACAGGCACTGACTCTCACTGGGGTACAGTTCCACAGGCACTGACTCTAACTTGGATACACTTCTATCGGCCCTGACTCTCACTTGGGTACATTTCCACAGGCACTGACTCTCACTTGGGTACACTTCTACAGGCACTGACTCTCACTGGAGTACACATCTACAGTCACTGACTCTCACTGGAGTACACTTCCACAGGCACTGACCCTCACTGGAGTACACTTCTACAGGCACTGTCTCTCACTGGAGTACACTTCCACAGGCACTGACACTGAATGGGGTGCACTTCCACAGGCACTGACTCTGAAAGTGGTAAACTTCCACAGGCACTGACACTCACTCGGATCCAGTTCCACAGGGACTGACTCTCACAGGGATAAACTTCTACAGGGACTGACTCTCACTGGGGTACACATCTACAGGTACAGACTCTCAAAGGGGGACGCTTCCACAGGGACTGACTCTCACTGGGGTACACTTCTACAGGTACAGACTCTCACTGGGGTACACTTCTGTAGGCAATGACTCTCTCTGGGTTAAAATTCCACCCACACTGACTCGCACTGGGGTGCAGTCCCACAGGCTCTAACTATCACTTGGGTACCGTTCCCTAGGCAATGACTCGAACTGGGGCAAATTTCTGCAGGCACTGACTCTAACTGGGGTACACTTCCACAGGCACTGTCTCTCACTGGGGTACATTTCCACAGGCACTGACTCTCACTTGGGTACACTTCTGCAGGCACTGACTCTCACTGCAGTACACTTCCACAGGCACTGACTCTCACTGGGGGACACTTCCACAGGCACTGACTCTCTCTGAGATACAGTTCCACAGGCACTGACTCTCACTGGGGTACAGTTCCACAGGCACTGACTCTAAATTGGATACACTTCTATAGGCCCTGGCTCTCACTTGGGTACATTTCCACAGGCACTGACTCTCACTTGGGTACACTTCTACAGGCACTGACTCTCACTGGAGTACACTTCCACAGGCACTGACTCTCACTGGAGTACACTTCCACAGGCACTGACCCTCACTGGAGTACTCTTCTACAGGCACTGTCTCTCACTGGTGTACATTTCCACAGGCACTGACTCTCACTTGGGTACACTTCGACAGGCACTGACACTCACTGGGGTACATTTCCACAGGCACTGACTCTCACTTGGGTACACTTCTATAGGCACTGACTCTCACTTGGGTACATTTCCACAGGCACTGACTCTCACTTGGGTACACTTCTACAGGCACTGACTCTCACTGGGGTGCATTTCCACAGGCTCTGTCTCTCACTTGGGTAGACTTCTATAGGCACTGACTCTCACTTGGGTACATTTCCACAGGCACTTACTCTCACTTGGGTACACTTCTACAGGCACTGACTCTCACTTGGGTACACTTCTACAGGCACTGACTCTCACTGGGGTACATTTCCACAGGCATTGACTCTCACTGGTGTACATTTCCACAGGCACTGACTCTCACTGGGGTACCCTTATTCAGGCACTGAATCTGAATGGTGTAAACTTCTACAGGTACTGAGTCTGAATGGGGTAAACATCCACAGGCACTTACTCTGAATGGCGTAAACTTCCACAGGCACTGACTCTAACTGGGGTACACTTCCACAGGCAATGACTCTCCCTGGGGTATACTTCCACAGGCACTGACTCTGAATGGGTTAAGCTTGCACAGGCACTGACTCTCACTGGCATACACTTCCACTGGCACTGACTCTCACTGGGGAACACTTAGATAGGCAATGACTCTGAATGGGGTAAACTTCCACAGGCACTGACTCTCACCGGGGTACACTTCCACAGGCACTGACTCTGAATGGGGTAATCTTCCACAGGCACTGACCCTCACTGGGGTACACCTCTACAGGCACTGAATCTGAATGTGGTAAACTTCTACAGTTACTGAATCTGAATGGGGTAAAATTCCACAGGCACTGACTCTCACTGGGGTACACTTCCACAGGCACTGATTCTGCATGGGGTAAACTTCCACAGGCACTGACTCTGATTGGGGAGCACTTCCACATGCACTGAATCTGAATGGGGTAAACATTCACAGGCACTGACTCTGAATGGGGTAAACTTCCACAGGCAATGACTCTCAGTGGGGTACACTTCGATAGGCACTGACACTTACTGGGGTAAATTTCCACTGGCACTGACTCTCACTGGAGTACACTTCCACAGGCACTGACTCTGAATGGGGTAAACTTCCACAGGCACTGACTCTCACTGGAGAACACTTCCACAGGCACTGACTCTGAATGGGGTAAACTTCCACAGGCACTGTCTCTCACTGGAGTGCACTTCCACAGGCAATGACTCTCACTGGGGTACACATCCACAGGCACTGACTCTGAATGGGTTAAACTTCCACAGGCACTGACTCTCCTTGGGGTAAACTTCCACAGGTACTGACACTGAATGGGGTAAACTTCCACAGGCAGTGACTCTGAAAGTGGTAATCTTCTACAGACACTGAATCTGAATGGGGCAAACTTCTCCAGGTACTGACTCTGAATGGGGTAAACTTCCACAGGCAATGACTCTCACTGGGGTACACATCCACAGGCACTGACTCACTGACGAGAGTGGTCCGAAAGGAAGAGTGCTAAATTGGGGGAAGGCCAACTATACCAAAATTCGGCAGGAGCTGGGAAATGTAGATTGGGAGCAGCTGTTTGAAGGTAAATCCACATGTGATATGTGGGAGGCTTTTAAAGAGAGGTTGATTAGCGTGCAGGAGAGACATGTTCCTGTGAAAATGAGGGATAGAAATGGCAAGATTAGGGAACCATGGATGACAGGTGAAATTGTGAGACTAGCTAAGAGGAAAAAGGAAGCATACATAAGGTCTAGGCGGCTGATGAAAGACGAAGCTTTGAAAGAATATCGGGAATGTAGGACCAATCTGAAACGAGGAATTAAGAGGGCTAAAAGGGGTCATGAAATATCTTTAGCAAACAGGGTTAAGGAAAATCCCAAAGCCTTTTATTCATATATAAGGAGAAAGAGGGTATCTAGAGAAAGGATTGGCCCACTAAAGGACAAAGGAGGAATGTTATGCTTGGACTCAGAGAAAATGGGTGAGATTCTAAACGAGTACTTTGCATCGGTATTCACCGAGGAGAGGGACATGACGGATGTTGAGGTTAGGAACAGATGTTTGATTACTCTAGGTCAAGTCGGCATAAGGAGGGAGGAAGTGTTGGGTATTCTAAAGGGCACTAAGGTGGACAAGTCCCCAGGTCCGGATGGGATCTATCCCAGGTTACTGAAGGAAGCGAGAGAGGAAATAGCTGGGGCCTTAACAGATATCTTTGCAGCATCCTTAAACACGGGTGAGGTCCCGGAGGACTGGAGAATTGCTAATGTTGTCCCCTTGTTTAAGAAGGGTAGCAGGGATAATCCAGGTAATTATAGACCGGTGAGCCTGACGTCAGTGGTAGGGAAGCTGCTGGAGAAGATACTGAGGGATAGGATCTATTCCCATTTGGAAGAAAATGGTCTCATCAGTGATAGGCAACATGGTTTTGTGCAGGGAAGGTCATGTCTTACCAACTTAATAGAATTCTTTGAGGAAGTGACAAAGTTGATTGATGAGGGAAGGGCTGTCGATGTCATATACATGGACTTCAGTAAGGCGTTTGATAAGGTTCCCCATGGCAGGCTGATGGAGAAAGTGAAGGCGCTTGGGGTCCAAGGTGTACTAGCTAGATGGATAAAGAACTGGCTGGGCAACAGGAGACAGAGAGTAGCAGTAGAAGGGAGTTTCTCAAAATGGAGACGTGTGACCAGTGGTGTTCCACAGGGATCCGTGCTGGGACCACTGTTGTTTGTGATATACATTAATGATTTGGAGGAAAGTATAGGTGGACTGATTAGCAAGTTTGCAGACGACACTAAGATTGGTGGAGTAGCAGATAGTGAAGGGGACTGTCAGAGAATACAGCAGAATATAGATAGATTGGAGAGTTGGGCAGAGAAATGGCAGATGGAGTTCAATCAGGGCAAATGCGAGGTGATGCATTTTGGAAGATCCAATTCAAGAGTGAACTATACAGTAAATGGAAAAGTCCTGGGGAAAATTGATGTCCAGAGAGATTTGGGTGTTCAGGTCCACTGTTCCCTGAAGGTGGCAACGCAGGTAAATAGAGTGGTCAAGAAGGCATACGGCATGCTTTCCTTCATCGGACGGGGCATTGAGTACAAGAGTTGGCAGGTCATGTTACAGTTGTAGAGGACTTTGGTTCGGCCACATTTGGAATACTGCGTACAGTTCTGGTCGCCACATTATCTAAAGGATGTGGATGCTTTGGAAAGGGTGCAGAGGAGGTTCACCAGGATGTTGCCTGGTATGGAGGGCGCTAGCTATGAAGAGAGGTTGAGTAGATTAGGATTATTTTCATTAGAAAGACGGAGGTTGAGGGGGGACCTGATTGAGGTGTACAAAATCATGAGAGGTATAGACAGGGTGGATAGCAAGAAGCTTTTTCCCAGAGTGGGGGTTTCAATTACTAGAGGACACGAGTTCAAAGTGAAAGGGGAAAAGTTTAGGGGGGATATGCGTGGAAAGTTCTTTACGCAGAGGGTGGTGGGCACCTGGAACGCATTGCCAGCGGAGGTGGTAGATGCGGGCACGATGGAGTCTTTTAAGATGTATCTAGACAGATACATGAATGGGCAGGAAGAAAAGAGATACAGAAACTTAGAAAATAGGCGACATGATTAGAGAGAGGATCTGGATCGGCGCAGGCTTGGAGGGACGAAGGGCCTGTTCCTGTGCTGTAATTACCTTTGTTCTTTGTTCTTTGTTCACACTTGGGGACACTTCCACAGGCACTGACTCTGAAAGGGGTAAACTTCCACATGCCCTGACTCTCACTGGGGTACACTTCCACAGGCACTGACTCTGAATGGGGCAAACTTCCACAGGCACTGACTCTCACTGGGGGACAATTCCACTGCCACTGACTCTAACTGGGGTACACTTACATAGGCACTGACTCTGAATGTGGTAAACTTCCACAGGCACTGACCCGCACCGGGGTACACTTCCACAGGCACAGACTCTGAATGGGGTAATCTTCCACAGGCACTGACTCTCACTGGGGTACACTTCTACAGGCACTGAATCTGAATGTGGTAAACTTCTACAGGTACTGACTCTGAATGGGGTAAACTTCCACAGGCACTGACTCTCACTGAGGTACACTTCCACATGCACTGAATCTGAATGGGGTAAACATCCACAGGCAATGACTCTCAGTGGGTACACTTCGATAGGAACTGACACTTCCTGGGGTAAACTTCCAAAGGCACTGACTCTGAATGGGGTAAACCTCCACAGGCAATGACTCTCAGTGGGGTACACTTCGATAGGCAGTGACACTTGCTGAGGTAAACTTCCACAGGCACTGACTCTCACTGGAGTACACTTCCACAGGCACTGACTCAGAATGGTTTAAACTTACACAGGCACTGACTCTCTCTGGAGAACACTTCCACTGGCACTGACTCTGAATGGGGTAAACTTCCACAGGCACTGACTCTCACTGGAGTACACTTCCACAGGCACCGACTCTGAATGGGGTTATCTTCCACAGGCACTGACTCTCAGTGGCATACACTTCCACAGGCACTGAGTTTGAATGGGGTAAACTTCCACAGGCACTGACTCTCACTGGAGTACAGTTCCACAGGCACTGACTCACACTGGGGTACACTTCCACAGGCACTGATTCTGAATGGGGCAAACTTCCACAGGCACTGTCTCTCACTGGAGTACACTTCCACAGGCACTGACACTGAATGGGGTGCACTTCCACAGGCACTGACTCTGAAAGTGGTAAACATCCACAGGCACTGACACTCACTCGGATCCAGTTCCACAGGGACTGACTCTCACAGGGGTACACTTCTACAGTGACTGACTCTCACTGGGGAACACATCTACAGGTACAGACTCTCAAAGGGGTACGCTTCTACAGGGACTGACTCTCACTGGGGTACACTTCTACAGGTACAGACTCTCACTGGGGTACACTTCTGTAGGCAATTACTCTCTCTGGGTTAAAATTCCACCCACACTGACTCGCACTGGGGTGCAGTCCCACAGGCTCTAACTATCACTTGGGTACCGTTCCCTAGGCAATGACTCGAACTGGGGCAAATTTCTACAGGCACTGACTCTAACTGGGGTACACTTCTACAGGCACTGACTCTCACTGGGGTACATTTCCACAGGCACTGACTCTCACTTGGGTACACTTCTATAGGCACTGACTCTCACTTGGGTACATTTCCACAGGCACTGACTCTCACTTGGGTACACTTCCACAACAACTGTCTCTCACTGGGGTACATTTCCACAGGCACTGACTCTCACTTGGGTACACTTCTACAGGCACTGACTCTCACTGGAGTACACTTCCACAGGCACCGACTCTCACTGGGGGACACTTCCACAGGCACTGACACTCTCTGAGATAAAGTTCCACAGGCACTGACTCTCACTGGGGTACAGTTCCACAGGCACTGACTCTAATTTGGATACACTTCCATAGGCCCTGACTCTCACTTGGGTACATTTCCACAGGCACTGAGTCTCACTTGGGTACACATCTGCAGGCACTGACTCTCACTGGAGTACACTTCTACAGGCACTGACTCTCACTGGAGTACACTTCCACAGGCACTGACCCTCACTGGAGTACACTTCGACAGGCACTGTCTCTCACTGGGGTGCATTTCCACAGGCACTGACTCTCACTTGGGTACACTTCGACAGGCACTGACTCTCACTTGGGTACACTTCTACAGGCACTGACTCTCACTGGGGTACATTTCCACAGGCACTGACTCTCACTTGGGTACACTTCTATAGGCACTGACTCTCACTTGGGTACATTTCCACAGGCACTGACTCTCACTTGGGTACACTTCTACAGGCACTGACACTCTCTGAGGTACAGTTCCACAGGCACTGACTCTCACTTGGGTACACTTCTACAGGCACTGACTCTCACTGGGGTGCTTTTCCACAGGCACTGACTCTCACTTAGGTACACTTCTATAGGCACTGACTCTCACTTGGGTACATTTCCACAGGCACTTACTCTCACTTGGGTACACTTCTACAGGCACTGACTCTCACTTGGGTACACTTCTACAGGCACTGACTCTCACTGGGGTACATTTCCACAGGCACTGACTCTCACTGGTGTACATTTCCACAGGCACTGACTCTCACTGGGGTTCACTTATTCAGGCACTGAATCTGAATGGTGTAAACTTCTACAGGTACTGAATATGAATGGGGTAAACATCCACAGGCACTGACTCTGAATGGCGTAAACTTCCACAGGCACTGAATCAAACTGGGGTACACTTCCACAGGCAATGACTCTCACTGGGGTACACTAACACAGGCACTGACTCTGAATGGGTTAAACTTGCACAGGCACTGACTCTCACTGGCATACACTTCCACTGGCACTGAGTCTCACTGGGGTACACTTAGATAGGGAATGACTCTGAATGGGGTAAACTTCCACAGGCACTGACTCTCACCGGGGTACACTTCCACAGGCACTGACTGTGAATGGGGTAAACTTCCACAGCCACTGTCTCTCACTGGAGTGCACTTCCACAGGCAATGACACTCACTGGGGTACACATCCACAGGCACTGACTCTGAATGGGTTAAACTTCCACAGGCACTGACTCTCACTGGGGTAAACTTCCACAGGCACTGACTCTGAATGGGTTAAACTTCCACAGGCACTGACTCTCACTGGGGTAAACTTCCACATGCAGTGACTCTCACTGGGGTACTCTTAGATAGGCAATGACTCTGAATGGGGTAAACTTCCACAGGCACTGACTCTCACCGGGGTACACTTCCACAGGCACTGACTCTCACTGGGGTACACTTCCACAGGCACTGACTTAGAATGGGGTAAACATCCACAGGCACTGACCCTCACTTGGGTGCACTTCCACAGGCACTGACTCTGAATGGATTAAACTTCCACAGGCACTGACTGTCACTGGGGTACAGTTCCACAGACACAGACTCTGAATAGGGTAAACTTCCACCGGCACTGATTTTCACCGGGGGACACTTCCACAGGCACTGACTCTGAATGTGGTAAACGTCCACAGGCACTGACCCTCACTTGGGTACACTTCTTCAGGCACTGACTCTCACTGGGGTACATTTCCATTGGCACTGACTCTCACTTGGGTACACTTCTGCAGGCACTGAATCTGAATGGGGTAAACTTCCACAGGCACTGACCCTCACTTGGGTGCACTTCCACAGGCACTGACTCTGAATGGTGTAAACTTCCACAGGCACTGACTGTCACTGGGGTACAGTTCCACAGACACTGACTCTGAATGGGGTAAACTTCCACCGGCACTGATTTTCACCGGGGGACACTTCAACAGGCACTGACTCTGAATGTGGTAAACGTCCACAGGCACTGACTCTCACTTGGGTACACTTGTTCGGGCACTGACTCTCACTGGGGTACATATCCACAGCCACTGACTCTCACTGGGGTACATTTCCATTGGCACTGACTCTCACTTGGGTACACTTCTACAGGCACTGACTCTCACTGGGGTACATTTCCACAGGCACTGACTCTCACTTGGGTACACTTCGACAGGCACTGACTCTCACTTGGGTACACTTCTACAGGCACTGACTCTCACTGGGGTACATTTCCACAGGCACTGACTCTCACTTGGGTACACTTCTACAGGCACTGACTCTCACTGGGGTGCATTTCCACAGGCACTGACTCTCACTTGGGTACACTTCTATAGGCACTGACTCTCACTTGGGTACATTTCCACAGGCACTTACTCTCACTTGGGTACACTTCTACAGGCACTGACTCTCACTTGGGTACACTTCTACAGGCACTGACTCTCACTGGGGTACATTTCCACAGGCACTGACTCTCACTGGTGTACATTTCCACAGGCACTGACTCTCACTGGGGTTCACTTATTCAGGCACTGAATCTGAATGGTGTAAACTTCTACAGGTACTGAATATGAATGGGGTAAACATCCACAGGCACTGACTCTGAATGGCGTAAACTTCCACAGGCACTGAATCAAACTGGGGTACACTTCCACAGGCAATGACTCTCACTGGGTTACACTAACACAGGCACTGACTCTGAATGGGTTAAACTTGCACAGGCACTGACTCTCACTGGCATACACTTCCACTGGCAATGACTCTCACTGGGGTACACTTAGATAGGGAATGACTCTGAATGGGGTAAACTTCCACAGGCACTGACTCTCACCGGGGTACACTTCCACAGGCACTGACTGTGAATGGGGTAAACTTCCACAGCCACTGTCTCTCACTGGAGTGCACTTCCACAGGCAATGACACTCACTGGGGTACACATCCACAGGCACTGACTCTGAATGGGTTAAACTTCCACAGGCACTGACTCTCACTGGGGTAAACTTCCACAGGCACTGATTCTGAATGGGTTAAACTTCCACAGGCACTGACTCTCACTGGGGTAAACTTCCACATGCAGTGACTCTCACTGGGGTACTCTTAGATAGGCAATGACTCTGAATGGGGTAAACTTCCACAGGCACTGACTCTCACCGGGGTACACTTCCACAGGCACTGACTCTCACTTGGGTAAACTTCCAGAGGCAGTCACTCCCACCGGGGTACACTTCCACAGGCACTGACTCTCACTGGGGTACACTTCCACAGGCACTGACTTAGAATGGGGTAAACATCCACAGGCACTGACCCTCACTTGGGTGCACTTCCACAGGCACTGACTCTGCATGGGTTAAACTTCCACAGGCACTGACTGTCACTGGGGTACAGTTCCACAGACACAGACTCTGAATAGGGTAAACTTCCACCGGCACTGATTTTCACCGGGGGACACTTCCACAGGCACTGACTCTGAATGTGGTAAACGTCCACAGGCACTGACCCTCACTTGGGTACACTTCTTCAGGCACTGACTCTCACTGGGGTACATTTCCATTGGCACTGACTCTCACTTGGGTACACTTCTGCAGGCACTGAATCTGAATGGGGTAAACATCCACAGGCACTGACCCTCACTTGGGTGCACTTCCACAGGCACTGACTCTGAATGGTGTAAACTTCCACAGGCACTGACTGTCACTGGGGTACAGTTCCACAGACACTGACTCTGAATGGGGTAAACTTCCACCGGCACTGATTTTCACCGGGGAACACTTCAACAGGCACTGACTCTGAATGTGGTAAACGTCCACAGGCACTGACTCTCACTTGGGTACACTTGTTCGGGCACTGACTCTCACTGGGGTACATATCCACAGCCACTGACTCTCACTGGGGTACATTTCCATTGGCACTGACTCTCACTTGGGTGCACTTCTACAGGCACTGACTCTCACTTGGGTACACTTCTATAGGCACTGACTCTCACTGGTGTACCTTTCCACATGCACTGACTCTGAATGGGATACACTTCTATAGGCAGGGACTCCTAATGGAGAGCCGCTCCCCAGCCACTGAATCTCACTGGGGTACACTTCTACAGGCACTGACTCCCCCGGGGTAGATTTCCACTGGCACATACTCTCACTGGGGTACACTTCTACAGGCACTGAATCTGAATGGGGTTAACATCTACAGGTACTGAAGCTGAATGGGGTAAACATCCACAGGCACTGACTCTCACTGGGGTAAACTTCCACAGGCACTGACTCTCACTGGGGTACACTTCCACTGGCACTGACTCTGAATGGGTTAAACTTGCACAGGCCCTGACTGTCACTGGGGTACACTTCTACAGGGACTGACTCTCACTGGGGTACACTTCTACAGGTACAGACTCTCACAGGGGTACACTTCTACAGGGACTGACTCTCACTGGGGTGCACTTCTACAGGTACAGGCTCTCACCGGGGTACACTTCTATAGGCACTGACTCTGAATGGGTTAAAAATCCACCCACACTGTCTCGCACTGGGGTGCAGTCCCACAGGCTCTAACTATCACTTGGGTACCGTTCCCTATGCAATGACTGGAACTAGGGAAAATTTCTACTGGCACAGACTCTCTCTGAGGTACAGTTCCACAGGCATTGACTCTCACTTGGGTACACTTCTGCAGGCACTGACTCTCACTTGGGTACACTTCTATCGGCACTGACTCTCGCTTGGGTACATTTCCACAGGCACTGACTCTCACTTGGGTACAATTCTACAGGCACTGACTCTCACTGGGGTACATTTCCACAGGCACTGACTCTCATTGGGGTACATTTCCACAGGCACTGACTCTCACTGGGGTACACTTCCAAAGACACTGACTCTGAATGGGTTAAACTTCACAGGCACTGACTCTCACTGGGGTACACTTCCACTGGCACTGACTCTAACTGGGGTACACTTACATAGGCACTGACTCTGAATGGGGTAAACTTCCGCAGGCACTGGCCCTCACCGGGGTACACTTCCACAGGCACAGACTCTGATTGGGGTAATCTTGCACAGGCACTGACTCTCACTGGGGTACACTTCTACAGGCACTGAATCTGAATGTGGTAAACTTCTACAGGTACTGAATCTGAATGGGGTAAACTTCCACAGGCACTGACTCTCACTGGGGTACACTTCCACAGGCACTGACTCTGAATGGGGTTAACTTCCACAGGCACTGACTCTCACTGAGGTACACTACCACAGGTACTGACTCTGAAAGGGGTAAACTTCAACACGCTCTGACTCTGATTGGGGTACACTTCCACATGCACTGAATCTGAATGGGGTAAACATCCACAGGCAATGACTCTCAGTGGGTACACTTCGATAGGCACTGACACTTCCTGGGGTAAACTTCCAAAGGCACTGACTCTGAATGGGGTAAACCTCCACAGGCAATGACTCTCAGTGGGGTACACTTCGATAGGCATTGACACTTGCTGGGGTAAACCTCCACAGGCACTGACTCTCACTGGAGTACACTTCCACAGGCACTGATTCAGAATGGTTTAAACTTCCACAGGCAATGACTCTCAGTGGGGTACACTTCGATAGGCACTGACTCTGAATGGGGTAAACTTCCACAGGCACTGACTCTCACTGGAGTACACTTCCACAGGCACCGACTCTGAATGGGGTTATCTTCCTCAGGCACTGACTCTCACTGGGGTACACTTCCACAGGCACTGAGTTTGAATGGGGTAAACTTCCACAGGCACTGACTCTCACTGGAGTACCGTTCCACAGGCACTGACTCACACAGGGGTACACTTCCACAGGCACTGATTCTGAATGGGGTAAACTTCCACAGGCACTGTCTCTCACTGGAGTACTCTTCCACAGGCACTGACACTGAATGGGGTGCACTTCCACAGGCACTGACTCTGAAAGTGGTAAACTTCCACAGGCACTGACACTCACTCGGATCCAGTTCCACAGGGACTGACTCTCACAGGGGTAAACTTCTACAGGGACTGACTCTCACTGGGGTACACATCTACAGGTACAGACTCTCAAAGAGGTACGCTTCCACAGGGACTGACTCTCACTGGGGTACACTTCTACAGGTACAGACTCTCACTGGGGTACACTTCTGTCGGCAATGACTCTCTCTGGGTTAAAATTCCACCCACACTGACTCGCACTGGGGTGCAGTCCCACAGGCTCTAACTATCACTTGGGTACCGTTCCCTCGGCAATGACTCGAACTGGGGCAAATTTCTACAGGCACTGACTCTAACTGGGGTACACTTCCACAGGCACTGACTCTCACTGGGGTACATTTCCACAGGCACTGACTCTCACTTGGGTACACTTCTATAGGCACTGACTCTCACTTGGGTACATTTCCACAGGCACTGACTCTCACTTGGGTACACTTCTGCAGGCAGTGTCTCTCACTGGGGTACATTTCCACAGGCACTGACTCTCACTTGGGTACACTTCTACAGGCACTGACTCTCACTGCAGTACACTTCCACAGGCACTGACTCTCACTGGGGACACTTCCACAGGCACTGACTCTCTCTGAGATACATTTCCACAGGCACTGACTCTCACTGGGGTACAGTTCCACAGGCACTGACTCTAACTTGGATACACTTCTATCGGCCCAGACTCTCACTTGGGTACATTTCCACATGCACTGACTCTCACGTGGGTACACTTCCACAGGCACTGAATCTCACTGGAGTACACATCAACAGGCACTGACTCTCACTGGAGTACACTTCCACAGGCAGTGACCCTCACTGGAGTACACTTCTACAGGCACTGTCTCTCACTGGAGTACACTTCCACAGGTACTGACTCTGAATGGGGTGCACTTCCACAGGCACTGACTCTGAATGGGGTTATCTTCCTCAGGCACTGACTCTCACTGGGGTACACTTCCACAGGCACTGACTCTGAATGGGGAAAACATCCGCAGGCACTGGCCCTCACCGGGGTACACTTCCACAGGCACAGACTCTGATTGGGGTAATCTTGCACAGGCACTGACTCTCACTGGGGTACACTTCTACAGGCACTGAATCTGAATGTGGTAAACTTCTACAGGTACTGAATCTGAATGGGGTAAACTTCCACAGGCTCTGACTCTCACTGGGGTACACTTCCACAGGCACTGACTCTGAATGGGGTTAACTTCCACAGGCACTGACTCTCACTGAGGTACACTACCGCAGGTACTGACTCTGAATGGGGTAAACTTCAACACGCTCTGACTCTGATTGGGGTACACTTCCACATGCACTGAATCTGAATGGGGTAAACATCCACAGGCAATGACTCTCAGTGGGTACACTTCGATAGGCACTGACACTTCCTGGGGTAAACTTCCAAAGGCACTGACTCTGAATGGGGTAAACCTCCACAGTCAATGACTCTCAGTGGGGTACACTTCGATAGGCAGTGACACTTGCTGGGGTAAACCTCCACAGGCACTGACTCTCACTGGAGTACACTTCCACAGGCACTGACTCAGAATGGTTTAAACTTCCACAGGCAATGACTCTCAGTGGGGTACACTTCGATAGGCAGTGACACTTACTGGGGTAAACTTCCACAGGCACTGACTCTCACTGGAGTACATAGAACATAGAAAATACAGCACAGAACAGGCCCTTCGGCCCACGATGTTGTGCCGATCCTTTGTCCTCTGTCAAGGACAATTTAATCTATACCCCATCATTCTCCTTTATCCATATACCTATCTAAAAGCCGTTTGAAAGTCCCTAAAGTTTCTGACTCAACAACTTCCCCAGGCAAGGCGTTCCATGCCCCGACCACTCTCTGGGTAAAGAACCTTCCCCTGACATCCCCCTTATATCTCCCACCCTTCACCTTAAATTTATGACCCCTTGTAACGCTTTGCTCCACCCGGGGAAAAAGTTTCTGACTGTCTACCCTATCTATTCCCCTGATCATCTTATAAACCTCTATCATGTCACCCCTCATCCTTCTCCGTTCTAATGAGAAGAGGCCTAGAATGTTCAGCCTTTCCTCGTAAGACTTATTCTCCATTCCAGGCAACATCCTGGTAAATCTCCTCTGCACCCTCTCCAAGGCTTCCACATCCTTCCTAAAATGAGGCGACCAGAACTGCACACAGTACTCCAAATGAGGCCTTACCAAGGTCCTGTACAGCTGCATCATCACCTCACGGCTCTTAAATTCAATCCCTCTGCTAATGAACGCTAACACCCCATATGCCTTCTTCACAGCCCTATCCATTTGAGTTGCAACTTTCAACGATCTATGCACATAGACCCCAAGGTCTCTCTGCTCCTCCACATGCCCAAGAACCCTACCGTTAACCCAGTATTTTGCATTCGTGTTTGTCCTTCCAAAATGGACGACCTCACACTTTTCAGGGTTAAACTCCATCTGCCACTTTTCAGCCCAGCACTGCAACCTATCCAAGTCCCTTTGCAGACGACAATAGCCCTCCTCGGTATCCACAACTCCACCAACCTTTGTATCATCTGCAAATTTACTGACCCACCCTTCGACTTCCTCATCCAAGTCGTTAATAAAAATCACAAACAGGAGAGGACCCAGAACTGATCTCTGTGGCACGCCACTGGTAACTGGGCTCCAGGCTGAGTATTTACCATCTAAGACCACTCTCTGCCTTCTATCAGTTAGCCAATTCTTAATCCAACTGGCCACATTCCCCACTATCCCATGCCTCCTGACTTTCTCCATAAGTCTACCATGGGGGACCTTATCAAATGCCTTACTAAAATCCATGTACACCACATCCACTGGTTTACCCTCATCCACTTGCTTGGTCACCTGCTCAAAGAATTCAATCAGGCTTGTGAGGCAAGACCTACCCCTCACAAAACCGTGCTGACTGTCCCGAATCAAGCAGTGTCTTTCCAGATGCTCAGAAATCCTATCCCTCAGCACCTTTTCCATCAACTTGCCTACCACCGAAGTAAGACTAACTGGCCTGTAATTCCCAGGGTTGTTCCTATTCCCTTTCTTGAACAGGGGCACAACATTTGCCACCCTCCAATCACCTGGTACCACCCCCGTCAACAGAGAAGATGAAAAGATCCTTGCCAGCGGCTCTGCAATTTCATCCCTTGCTTCCCATAACATCCTTGGATATACCCCGTCAGTCCCGGGAGACTTGTCTATCTTCAAGTTATTCAAAAACCCCAACACATCTTCCCTCCTAACGAGCACTTCCTCGAGCTTACCAGTCTGTTTCACACCGTCCTCTTCAGTAATACACACCTTCTCATTCGTAAATACCGAAGAGAAGTACTCATTCAAAACCTCACTTATCTCTTCCGGCTCAACACACAGTCTCCCGCTATTGTCCTTGACCGGACCTACGGTCCCCCTAGTCATCCTCATATTTCTGACATACGCGTAAAAGGCCTTGGGGTTTTCTTTTATCCTACCCGCCAAGCATTTTTCATGCCCTCTCTTAGCTCTCCTAATCCCTTTCTTCAGATCCTTCCTGGCCATCTTGTATCCCTCCAGAGCTATGCCTGTGCCCTTTTTCCTCAACCTTATATACGCATCCTTCTTCTTCCTAACAAGACTCTCAACCTCTCTTGTCAACCACGGTTCCCTCACATGACCATCCCTTCCCTGTCTGACAGGGACATGCTTATCAATGGCCCCTACTATCTGCTCCTTGAAAAAGTTCCACATTTCGACCGTGCCCTTCCCTGCCAGCATATGCTCCCAACTTATGCTCCTCAGTTCCTGCCTGACAGCATCATATCTACCCTTCCCCCAATTGTAAACCTTGCCCTGTTGCACATACCTATCCCTCTCCATTACCACAGTGAATGCTACAGAATTGTAATCACTATCTCCAAAGTGCTCGCCCACCAACAGCTCTATCACTTGCCCTGGTTCATTACCTAGTACCAAATCCAATATTGCCTCCCCTCTGGTCGGGCAGTCTACATACTGAGTCAGAAAAGCTTCCTGGACATACTGCACAAACACTACCCCATCCAAACTATTCGATCTAAAGAGTTGCCAATCAATATTTGGGAAGTTGAAATCCCCCATAATTACTACCCTGTGACTTCTGCTCCTTTCCAAAATCTGTTTCCCAATCTGCTCTTCCACCTCCCTGCTGCTATTGGGGGGCCGATAGAAAACTCCCATCAAGGTGACTGCTCCTTTCCTGTTCCTGACCTCAACCCACAGTGCCTCAGTCGGCAGATCCTCCTCGAAAATTCTTTCAGCAGTTGTTACACTATTTCTAACTAACAATGCCACCCCCCCACCTCTTTTACCACCATTCCTAATCTTATGAAAACATCTATAACCAGGTACCTCCAAGAACCATTCCTCCCCCTCACCTATCCACGTTTCAGTGATGGCCACAACATCGTAGTCCCAAGTGCCCATCCACGCCTTCAATTCACTCACCTTATTCCTGATGCTTCTTGCGTTGAAGTATACGCACTTTAACCCTTCTCCGTGCCCATCTGTCCTCTGCGACAGTGCTACCTTCCCCAATACCTCACGACACTCTTTGTCTTTCTGAGTGGACCCACTGGTCCCTGGACTACAAGTCCGGTTCCCATCCCCCTCCCAAACTAGTTTAAACCCTCCCGAACAGTACTAGCAAACCTCCCTCCCAGGATATTGGTGCCCCTCTGGTTCAGATGCAGGCCGTCCTGTTTGAACAGGTCCCATCTTCCCCAGAATGCAGTCCAATTATCCAAGAACTGGAAGCCCTCCCTCCTACACCATTCCTGCAGCCACGTGTTCAGCTGTGCTCTCTCCCTATTCCTCGCCTCACTATCACGTGGCTGCAGTACACTTCCACAGGCACTGACTCTGAATGGGGTAAACTTCCACAGGCACTGACTCTCACTGGAGTACACTTCCACAGGCACCGACTCTGAATGGGGTTATCTTCCTCAGGCACTGACTCTCACTGGGGTACACTTCCACAGGCACTGTGTTTGAATGGGGTAAACTTCCACAGGCACTGACTCTCACTGGAGTACAGTTCCACAGGCACTGACTCACACAGGGGTACACTTCCACAGGCACTGATTCTGAATGGGGTAAACTTCCACAGGCACTGTCTCTCACTGGAGTACACTTCCACAGGCACTGACACTGAATGGGGTGCACTTCCACAGGCACTGACTCTGAAAGTGGTAAACTTCCACAGGCACTGACACTCACTCGGATCCAGTTCCACAGGGACTGACTCTCACAGGGGTAAACTTCTACAGGGACTGACTCTCACTGGGGTACACATCTACAGGTACAGACTCTCAAAGGGGTACGCTTCCACAGGGACTGACTCTCACTGGGGTACACTTCTACAGGTACAGACTCTCACTGGGGTACAATTCTGTCGGCAATGACTCTCTCTGGGTTAAAATTCCACCCACACTGACTCGCACTGGGGTGCAGTCCCACAGGCTCTAACTATCACTTGGGTACCGTTCCCTAGGCAATGACTCGAACTGGGGCAAATTTCTACAGGCACTGACTCTAACTGGGGTACACTTCCACAGGCACTGACTCTCACTGGGGTACATTTCCACAGGCACTGACTCTCACTTGGGTACACTTCTATAGGCACTGACTCTCACTTGGGTACATTTCCACAGGCACTGACTCTCGCTTGGGTACACTTCTGCAGGCAGTGTCTCTCACTGGGGTACATTTCCACAGGCACTGACTCTCACTTGGGTACACTTCTACAGGCACTGACTCTCACTGCAGTACACTTCCACAGGCACTGACTCTCACTGGGGGACACTTCCACAGGCACTGACTCTCTCTGAGATACATTTCCACAGGCACTGACTCTCACTGGGGTACAGTTCCACAGGCACTGACTCTAACTTGGATACACTTCTATCGGCCCAGACTCTCACTTGGGTACATTTCCACAGGCACTGAGTCTCACTTGGGTACAATTCCACAGGCACTGAATCTCACTGGAGGACACTTCCACAGGCACTGACTCTGAATGGGGTGCACTTCCACAGGCACTGACTCTGAAAGTGGTAAACTTCCACAGGCACTGACACTCACTCGGATCCAGTTCCACAGGGACTGACTCTCACAGGGGTAAACTTCTACAGGGACTGACTCTCACTGGGGTACACATCTACAGTTACAGACTCTCAAAGGGGTACGCTTCCACAGGGACTGACTCTCACTGGGGTACACTTCTACAGGTACAGACTCTCACTGGGGTACACTTCTGTAGGCAATGACTCTCACTGGGGTACATTTCCACAGGCACCGACTCTCATTGGGGTACATTTCCACAGGCACTGACTCTCACTGGGGTACACTTCCAGTGGCACTGACTCTAACTGGGGGACACTTACATAGGCACAGACTCTGAATTGGGTAAACTTCCACAGTCACTGACCCTCACCGGCGTACACTTCCACAGGCACAGACTCTGATTAGATTAATCTTGCACAGGCACTGACTCTCACTGGGGTACACTTCTACAGGCACTGAATCTGAATGTGGTAAACTTCTACAGGTACTGAATCTGAATGGGGTAAACTTCCACAGGCACTGACTCTCACTGGGGTACACTTCCACAGGCACTGACTCTGAATGGGGTTAACTTCCACAGGCACTGACTCTCACTGAGGTACACTTCCACAGGTACTGACTCTGAATGGGGTAAACTTCAACACGCTCTGACTCTGATTGGGGTACACTTCCACATGCACTGAATCTGATTGCGGTAAACATCCACAGGCAATGATTCTCAGTGGGTACACTTCGATAGGCACTGACACTTCCTGGAGTAAACTTCCAAAGGCACTGACTCTGAATGGGGTATACCTCCACAGGCAATGACTCTCAGTGGGGTACACTTCGATAGGCAGTGACACTTGCTGGGGTAATCTTCCATAGGCACTGACTCTCACTGGAGTACACTTCCACAGGCACTGACTCAGAATGGTTCAAACTTCCACAGGCAATGACTCTCAGTGGGGTACACTTCGATAGGCAGTGACACTTGCTGGGGTAAACTTCCACAGGCACTGACTCTCACTGGAGTACACTTCCACAGGCACTGACTCTGAATGGGGTAAACTTCCACAGGCACTGACTCTCACTGGAGTACACTTCCACAGGCACCGACTCTGAATGGGGTTATCCTCCTCAGGCACTGACTCTCACTGGGGTACACTTCCACAGGCACTGAGTTTGAATGGGGTAAACTTCCACAGGCACTGACTCTCACTGGAGTACATTTCCACTGGCACTGACTCACACTGGGGTACACTTCCACAGGCACTGATTCTGAATGGGGTAAACTTCCACAGGCACTGGCTCTCACTGGAGTACACTTCCACAGGCACTGACACTGAATGGGATGCACTTCCACAGGCACTGACTCTGAAAGTGGTAAACTTCCACAGGCACTGACACTCACTCGGATCCAGTTCCACAGGGACTGACTCTCACAGGGGTAAACTTCTACAGGGACTGACTCTCACTGGGGTACACATCTACAGGTACTGACTCTCAAAGGGGTACGCTTCCACAGGGACTGACTCTCACTGGGGTACACTTCTACAGGTACAGACTCTCACTGGGGTACAATTCTGTCGGCAATGACTCTCTCTGGGTGAAAATTCCACCCACACTGACTCGCACTGGGGTGCAGTCCCACAGGCTCTAACTATCACTTGGGTACCGTTCCCTAGGCAATGACTCGAACTGGGGCAAATTTCTACAGGCACTGACTCTAACTGGGGTACACTTCCACAGGCACTGACTCTCACTGGGGTACATTTCCACAGGCACTGACTCTCACTTGGGTACACTTCTATAGGCACTGACTCTCACTTGGGTACATTTCCACAGGCACTGACTCTCACTTGGGTACACTTCTGCAGGCAGTGTCTCTCACTGGGGTACATTTCCACAGGCACTGACTCTCACTTGGGTACACTTCTACAGGCACTGACTCTCACTGCAGTACACTTCCACAGGCACTGACTCTCACTGGGGGACACTTCCACAGGCACTGACTCTCTCTGAGATACATTTCCACAGGCACTGACTCTCACTGGGGTACAGTTCCACAGGCACTGACTCTAACTTGGATACACTTCTATCGGCCCAGACTCTCACTTGGGTACATTTCCACAGGCACTGACTCTCACGTGGGTACAATTCCACAGGCACTGAATCTCACTGGAGGACACTTCCACAGGCACTGACTCTGAATGGGGTGCACTTCCACAGGCACTGACTCTGAAAGTGGTAAACTTCCACAGGCACTGACACTCACTCGGATCCAGTTCCACAGGGACTGACTCTCACAGGGGTAAACTTCTACAGGGACTGACTCTCACTGGGGTACACATCTACAGTTACAAACTCTCAAAGGGGTACGCTTCCACAGGGACTGACTCTCACTGGGGTACACTTCTACAGGTACAGACTCTCACTGGGGTACACTTCTGTAGGCAATGACTCTCACTGGGGTACATTTCCACAGGCACCGACTCTCATTGGGGTACATTTCCACAGGCACTGACTCTCACTGGGGTACACTTCCAAAGACTCTGACTCTGAATTGGGTAAACTTCCACAGGCACTGACCCTCACCGGCGTACACTTCAACAGGCACAGACTCTGATTGGATTAATCTTGCACAGGCACTGACTCTCACTGGGGTACACTTCTACAGGCACTGAATCTGAATGTGGTAAACTTCTACAGGTACTGAATCTGAATGGGGTAAACTTCCACAGGCACTGACTCTCACTGGGGTACACTTCCACAGGCACTGACTCTGAATGGGGTTAACTTCCACAGGCACTGACTCTCACTGAGGTACACTTCCACAGGTACTGACTCTGAATGGGGTAAACTTCAACACGCTCTGACTCTGATTGGGGTACACTTCCACATGCACTGAATCTGAATGCGGTAAACATCCACAGGCAATGATTCTCAGTGGGTACACTTCGATAGGCACTGACACTTCCTGGGGTAAACTTCCAAAGGCACTGACTCTGAATGGGGTATACCTCCACAGGCAATGACTCTCAGTGGGGTACACTTCGATAGGCAGTGACACTTGCTGGGGTAATCTTCCATAGGCACTGACTCTCACTGGAGTACACTTCCACAGGCACTGACTCAGAATGGTTCAAACTTCCACAGGCAATGACTCTCAGTGGGGTACACTTCGATAGGCAGTGACACTTACTGGGGTAAACTTCCAAAGGCACTGACTCTCACTGGAGTACACTTCCACAGGCACTGACTCTGAATGGGGTAAACTTCCACAGGCACTGACTCTCACTGGAGTACACTTCCACAGGCACCGACTCTGAATGGGGTTATCCTCCTCAGGCACTGACTCTCACTGGGGTACACTTCCACAGGCACTGAGTTTGAATGGGGTAAACTTCCACAGGCACTGACTCTCACTGGAGTACATTTCCACTGGCACTGACTCACACTGGGGTACACTTCCACAGGCACTGATTCTGAATGGGGTAAACTTCCACAGGCACTGGCTCTCACTGGAGTACACTTCCACAGGCACTGACACTGAATGGGATGCACTTCCACAGGCACTGACTCTGAAAGTGGTAAACTTCCACAGGCACTGACACTCACTCGGATCCAGTTCCACAGGGACTGACTCTCACAGGGGTAAACTTCTACAGGGACTGACTCTCACTGGGGTACACATCTACAGGTACTGACTCTCAAAGGGGTACGCTTCCACAGGGACTGACTCTCACTGGGGTACACTTCTACAGGTACAGACTCTCACTGGGGTACAATTCTGTCGGCAATGACTCTCTCTGGGTTAAAATTCCACCCACACTGACTCGCACTGGGGTGCAGTCCCACAGGCTCTAACTATCACTTGGGTACCGTTCCCTAGGCAATGACTCGAACTGGGGCAAATTTCTACAGGCACTGACTCTAACTGGGGTACACTTCCACAGGCACTGACTCTCACTGGGGTACATTTCCACAGGCACTGACTCTCACTTGGGTACACTTCTATAGGCACTGACTCTCACTTGGGTACATTTCCACAGGCACTGACTCTCACTTGGGTACACTTCTGCAGGCAGTGTCTCTCAGTGGGGTACATTTCCACAGGCACTGACTCTCACTTGGGTACACTTCTACAGGCACTGACTCTCACTGCAGTACACTTCCACAGGCACTGACTCTCACTGGGGGACACTTCCACAGGCACTGACTCTCTCTGAGATACATTTCCACAGGCACTGACTCTCACTGGGGTACAGTTCCACAGGCACTGACTCTAACTTGGATACACTTCTATCGGCCCAGACTCTCACTTGGGTACATTTCCACAGGCACTGACTCTCACGTGGGTACAATTCCACAGGCACTGAATCTCACTGGAGGACACTTCCACAGGCACTGACTCTGAATGGGGTGCACTTCCACAGGCACTGACTCTGAAAGTGGTAAACTTCCACAGGCACTGACACTCACTCGGATCCAGTTCCACAGGGACTGACTCTCACAAGGGTAAACTTCTACAGGGACTGACTCTCACTGGGGTACACATCTACAGTTACAGACTCTCAAAGGGGTACGCTTCCACAGGGACTGACTCTCACTGGGGTACACTTCTACAGGTACAGACTCTCACTGGGGTACACTTCTGTAGGCAATGACTCTCACTGGGGTACATTTCCACAGGCACCGACTCTCATTGGGGTACATTTCCACAGGCACTGACTCTCACTGGGGTACACTTCCAAAGACTCTGACTCTGAATTGGGTAAACTTCCACAGGCACTGACCCTCACCGGCGTACACTTCAACAGGCACAGACTCTGATTGGATTAATCTTGCACAGGCACTGACTCTCACTGGGGTGCACTTCTACAGGCACTGAATCTGAATGTGGTAAACTTCTACAGGTACTGAATCTGAATGGGGTAAACTTCCACAGGCACTGACTCTCACTGGGGTACACTTCCACAGGCACTGGCTCTGAATGGGGTTAACTTCCACAGGCACTGACTCTCACTGAGGTACACTTCCACAGGTACTGACTCTGAATGCGGTAAACTTCAACACGCTCTGACTCTGATTGGGGTACACTTCCACATGCACTGAATCTGAATGCGGTAAACATCCACAGGCAATGATTCTCGGTGGGTACACTTCGATAGGTACTGACACTTCCTGGGGTAAACTTCCAAAGGCACTGACTCTGAATGGGGTATACCTCCACAGGCAATGACTCTCAGTGGGGTACACTTCGATAGGCAGTGACACTTGCTGGGGTAATCTTCCATAGGCACTGACTCTCACTGGAGTACACTTCCACAGGCACTGACTCAGAATGGTTCAAACTTCCACAGGCAATGACTCTCAGTGGGGTACACTTCGATAGGCAGTGACACTTACTGGGGTAAACTTCCACAGGCACTGACTCTCACTGGAGTACACTTCCACAGGCACTGACTCTGAATGGGGTAAACTTCCACAGGCACTGACTCTCACTGGAGTACACTTCCACAGGCACCGACTCTGAATGGGGTTATCCTCCTCAGGCACTGACTCTCACTGGGGTACACTTCCACAGGCACTGAGTTTGAATGGGGTAAACTTCCACAGGCACTGACTCTCACTGGAGTACATTTCCACTGGCACTGACTGACACTGGGGTACACTTCCACAGGCACTGATTCTGAATGGGGTAAACTTCCACAGGCACTGGCTCTCACTGGAGTACACTTCCACAGGCACTGACACTGAATGGGATGCACTTCCACAGGCACTGACTCTGAAAGTGGTAAACTTCCACAGGCACTGACACTCACTCGGATCCAGTTGCACAGGGACTGACTCTCACAGGGGTAAACTTCTACAGGGACTGACTCTCACTGGGGTACACATCTACAGGTACAGAATCTCAAAGGTGTACGCTTCCACAGGGAAAGACTCTCACTGGGGTACACCTCTACAGGTACAGACTCTCACTGGGGTACACTTCTGTCGGCAATGACTCTCTCTGGGTTAAAATTCTACCCACACTGACTCGCACTGGGGTGCAGTCCCACAGGCTCTAACTATCACTTGGGTACCGTTCCCTAGGCAATGACTCGAACTGGGGCAAATTTCTAAAGGCACTGACTCTAACTGGGGTACACTTCCACAGGCACTGACTCTCACTGGGGTACATTTCCACAGGCACTGACTCTCACTTGGGTACACTTCTATAGGCACTGACTCTCACTTGGGTACATTTCCACAGGCACTGACTCTCACTTGGGTACACTTCTGCAGGCAGTGTCTCTCACTGGGGTACATTTCCACAGGCACTGACTCTCACTTGGGTACACTTCTACAGGCACTGACTCTCACTGCAGTACACTTCCACAGGCACTGACTCTCACTGCGGGACACTTCCACAGGCACTGACTCTCTCTGAGATACATTTCCACAGGCACTGACTCTCACTGGAGTACACATCTACAGGCACTGTCTCTCACTGGAGTACACTTCCACAGGCACTTACTCTGAATGGGGTGCACTTCCACAGGCACTGACTCTGAAACTGGTAAACTTCCACAGGCACTGACACTCACTCGGATCCAGTTCCACAGGGACTGACTCTCACAGGGGTAAACTTCTACAGGGACTGACTCTCACTGGGGTACACATCTACAGGTGCAGACTCTCAAAGGTGTACGCTTCCACAGGGACTGACTCTCACTGGGGTACACATCTACAGGTGCAGACTCTCAAAGGTGTATGCTTCTACAGGTACAGACTCTCACTGGGGTACACTTCTGTAGGCAATGACTCTCTCTGGGTTAAAATTCCACCCACACTGACTCGCACTGGGGTGCAGTCCCACAGGCTCTAACTATCACTTGGGTACCGTTCCCTAGGCAATGACTCGAACTGGGGCAAATTTCTACAGGCACTGACTCTAACTGGGGTACACTTCCACAGGCACTGACTCTCACTGGGGTACATTTCCACAGGCACTGACTCTCACTTGGGTACACTTCTATAGGCACTTACTCTCACTTGGGTACATTTCCACAGGCACTGACTCTCACTTGGGTACACTTCTACAGGCACTGACTCTCACTGCAGTACACTTCCACAGGCACTGACTCTCACTGGGGGACACTTCCACGGGCACTGACTCTCTCTGAGATACAGTTCCACAGGCACTGACTCTCACTGGGGTCCAGTTCCACAGGCACTGACTCTAACTTGGATACACTTCTATAGGCCCTGACTCTCACTTGGGTACATTTCCACAGGCACTGACTCTCACTTGGGTACACTTCTACAGGCACTGACTCTCACTGGAGTGCACTTCCACAGGCACTGACTCTCACTGGAGTACACTTCCACAGGCACTGACCCTCACTGGAGTACACTTCTACAGGCACTGTCTCTCACTGGGGTACATTTCCACAGGCACTGACTCTCAATTGGGTGCACTTCGACAGGCACTGACTCTCACTTGGGTACACTTCTACAGGCACTGACACTCACTGGGGTACACTTCGACAGGCACTGACTCTCACTTGGGTACACTTCTACAGGCACTGACTCTAACTGGGTTACACTTCCACAGGCACTGACTCTCACTGGGGTACATTTCCACAGGCACTGACTCTCACTTGGGTACACTTCTATAGGCACTGACTCTCACTTGGGTACATTTCCACAGGCACTGACTCTCACTTGGGTACACATCTACAGGCACTGACTCTCACTTCAGTACACCTCCACAGGCACTGACTCTCACTGGGGGACACTTCCACAGGCACTGACTCTCTCTGAGATACAGTTCCACAGGCACTGACTCTCACTGGGGTACAGTTCCACAGGAACTGACTCTAACTTGGATACACTTCTATAGGCCCTGACACTCACTTGGGTACATTTCCACAGGCACTGACTCTCACTTGGGTACACTTCTACAGGCACTGACTCTCACTGGAGTGCACTTCCACACGCACTGACTCTCACTGGAGTACACTTCCACAGGCACTGACTCTCACTTGGGTACACTTCGACAGGCACTGACTCTCACTTGGGTACACTTCTATCGGCACTGACTCTCACTTGGGTACATTTCCACAGGCACTGACTCTCACTTGGGTACACTTCTACAGGCAGTGTCTCTCACTGGGGTACATTTCCACAGACACTGACTCTCACTTGTGTACACTTCTACAGGCACTGACTCTCACTTCAGTACACTTCCACAGGCACTGACTCTCACTGGGGGACACTTCCACAGGCACTGACTCTCTCTGAGATACAGTTCCACAGGCACTGACTCTCACTGGGGTACAGTTCCACAGGCACTGACTCTAACTTGGATACACTTCTATAGGCCCTGACTCTCACTTGGGTACATTTCCACAGGCACTGACTCTCACTTGGGTACACTTCTACAGGCACTGACTCTCACTGGAGTGCACTTCCACAGGCACTGACTCTCACTGGAGTACACTTCCACAGGCACTGACCCTCACTTGGATACACTTCTATAGGCACTGACTCTCACTTGGGTACATTTCCACAGGCACTGACTCTCACTTGGGTACACTTCTACAGGCACTGACACTCTCTGAGGTACAGTTCCACAGGCATTGACTCGCACTGGTGTCCATTTCCACAGGCACTGACTCTCACTGGGGTACACTTATTCAGGCACTGAATCTGAATGGTGTCAACTTCTACAGGTACTGAGTCTGAATGGGGTAAACATCCACAGGCACTGACTCTGAATGGCGTAAACTTCCACAGGCACTGACTCTAACTGGGGGACACTTCCACAGGCAATGACTCTCACTGGGGTACACTTCCACAGGCACTGACTCTGAATGGGTTAAGCTTGCACAGGGACTGACTCTCACTGGCATACACTTCCACTGGCACTGACTCTCACTGGGGTACACTTAGATAGGCAATGACTGTGAATCGGGTAAACTTCCACAGGCACTGAATCTCACCGGGGTACACTTCCATAGGCACTGACTCTGAATGGGATAATCTTCCACAGGCACTGACCCTCACTGGGGTACACCTCTACAGGCACTGAATCTGAATGTGGTAAACGTCTACAGTTACTGAATCTGAATGGGGTAAAATTCCACAGGCACTGACTCTCACTTGGGTACACTTCCACTGGCACTGACTCTGAATGGGGTAAACTTCCACAGGCACTGACTCTCACCGGGGTACACTTCCACAGGCACTGACTCTGAATGGGGTAAACTTCCACAGGCAATGACTCTCACTGGAGAACACTTCCACAGGCACTGACTCTGAATGGGGTAAACTTCCACAGGCACTGTCTCTCACTGGAGTGCACTTCCACAGGCAATGACTCTCACTGGGGTACACATCCACAGGCACTGACTCTGAATGGGTTAAACTTCCACAGGCACTGACTCTCCTTGGGGTAAACTTCCACAGGCAATGACTCAGAATGGGTTAAACTTCCACAGGCACTGACTCTCCTTGGGGTAAACTTCCATAGGCACTGACTCGCACTGGGGTTCACTTCCACAGGTACTGACACTGAATGGGGTAAACTTCCACAGGCAGTGACTCTGAAAGGGGTAATGTTCTACAGACACTGAATCTGAATGTGGTAAACTTTTTCAGGTACTGACTCTGAATGGGGTAAACTTCCACAGGCAATGACTCTCACTTGGGTACACATCCACAGGCACTGACTCACACTTGGGGACACTTCCACAGGCACTGACTCTGAAAGGGGTAAACTTCCACATGCCCTGACTCTCACTGGGGTGCACTTCCACAGGCACTGACTCTGAATGGGGCAAACTTCCACCGGCACTGACTCTCACTGGGGGACAATTCCACTGGCACTGACTCTAACTGGGGTACATTTACATAGGCACTGACTCTGAATTTGGTAAACTTCCACAGGCACTGACCCGCACCGGGGTACACTTCCACAGGCACAGACTCTGAATGGGGTAATCTTCCACAGGCACTGACTCTCTCTGGGGTACACTTCTACAGGCACTGAATCTGAATGTGGTAAACTTCTACAGGTACTGAATCTGAATGGGGTAAACTTCCACAGGCACTGACTCTCACTGGGGTACACTTCCACAGGCACTGACTCTGAATGGGGTAAACTTCCACAGGCACTGACACTCACTGAGGTACACTTCCACAGGTACTGACTCTGAATGGGGTAAACTTCAACACGCACTGACTCTGATTGGGTACACTTCCACATGCACTGAATCTGAATGGGGTAAACATCCACAGGCAATGACTCTCAGTGGGTACACTTCGATAGGCACTGACACTTCCTGGGGTAAACTTCCAAAGGCACTGACTCTGAATGGGGTAAACCTCCACAGGCAATGACTCTCAGTGGGGTACACTTCGATAGGCAGTGACACTTGCTGGGGTAAACTTCCACAGGCACTGACTCTCACTGGAGTACACTTCCACAGGTACTGACTCAGAATGGTTCAAACTTCCACAGGCACTGACTCTCTCTGGAGAACACTTCCACAGGCACTGACTCTGAATGGGGTAAACTTCCACAGGCACTGACTCTCACTGGAGTACACTTCCACAGGCACCGACTCTGAATGGGGTTATCTTCCAAAGGCACTGACTCTCACTGGGGAACACTTCCACAGGCACTGACTCACACTGGGGTACACTTCCACAGGCACTGACTCTGAATGGGGTAAACTTCCACAGTCACTGTCTCTCACTGGAGTACACTTCCACAGGCACTGACACTGAATGGGGAGCACTTCCACAGACACTGACTCTGAAAGTGGTGAACTTCCACAGGCACTGACACTCACTCGGATCCAGTTCCACAGGGACTGACTCTCACAGGGGTACACCTCTACAGGGACTGACTCTTACTGGGGTACACATCTACAGGTACAGACTCTCAAAGGGGTACGCATCTACAGGGACTGACTCTCACTGTGGTACACTTCTATAGGCACTGACTCTCACTGGAGTACACTTCCACAGGCACTGACTCAGAATGGTTCAAACTTCCACAGGCAATGACTCTCAGTGGGGTACACTTCGATAGGCAGTGACACTTGCTGGGGTAAACTTCCACAGGCACTGACTCTCACTGGAGTACACTTCCACAGGCACTGACTCTGAATGGGGTAAACTTCCACAGGCACTGACTCTCACTGGAGTACACTTCCACAGGCACCGACTCTGAATGGGGTTATCCTCCTCAGGCACTGACTCTCACTGGGGTACACTTCCACAGGCACTGAGTTTGAATGGGGTAAACTTCCACAGGCACTGACTCTCACTGGAGTACATTTCCACTGGCACTGACTCACACTGGGGTACACTTCCACAGGCACTGATTCTGAATGGGGTAAACTTCCACAGGCACTGGCTCTCACTGGAGTACACTTCCACAGGCACTGACACTGAATGGGATGCACTTCCACAGGCACTGACTCTGAAAGTGGTAAACTTCCACAGGCACTGACACTCACTCGGATCCAGTTCCACAGGGACTGACTCTCACAGGGGTAAACTTCTACAGGGACTGACTCTCACTGGGGTACACATCTACAGGTACTGACTCTCAAAGGGGTACGCTTCCACAGGGACTGACTCTCACTGGGGTACACTTCTACAGGTACAGACTCTCACTGGGGTACAATTCTGTCGGCAATGACTCTCTCTGGGTGAAAATTCCACCCACACTGACTCGCACTGGGGTGCAGTCCCACAGGCTCTAACTATCACTTGGGTACCGTTCCCTAGGCAATGACTCGAACTGGGGCAAATTTCTACAGGCACTGACTCTAACTGGGGTACACTTCCACAGGCACTGACTCTCACTGGGGTACATTTCCACAGGCACTGACTCTCACTTGGGTACACTTCTATAGGCACTGACTCTCACTTGGGTACATTTCCACAGGCACTGACTCTCACTTGGGTACACTTCTGCAGGCAGTGTCTCTCACTGGGGTACATTTCCACAGGCACTGACTCTCACTTGGGTACACTTCTACAGGCACTGACTCTCACTGCAGTACACTTCCACAGGCACTGACTCTCACTGGGGGACACTTCCACAGGCACTGACTCTCTCTGAGATACATTTCCACAGGCACTGACTCTCACTGGGGTACAGTTCCACAGGCACTGACTCTAACTTGGATACACTTCTATCGGCCCAGACTCTCACTTGGGTACATTTCCACAGGCACTGACTCTCACGTGGGTACAATTCCACAGGCACTGAATCTCACTGGAGGACACTTCCACAGGCACTGACTCTGAATGGGGTGCACTTCCACAGGCACTGACTCTGAAAGTGGTAAACTTCCACAGGCACTGACACTCACTCGGATCCAGTTCCACAGGGACTGACTCTCACAGGGGTAAACTTCTACAGGGACTGACTCTCACTGGGGTACACATCTACAGTTACAAACTCTCAAAGGGGTACGCTTCCACAGGGACTGACTCTCACTGGGGTACACTTCTACAGGTACAGACTCTCACTGGGGTACACTTCTGTAGGCAATGACTCTCACTGGGGTACATTTCCACAGGCACCGACTCTCATTGGGGTACATTTCCACAGGCACTGACTCTCACTGGGGTACACTTCCAAAGACTCTGACTCTGAATTGGGTAAACTTCCACAGGCACTGACCCTCACCGGCGTACACTTCAACAGGCACAGACTCTGATTGGATTAATCTTGCACAGGCACTGACTCTCACTGGGGTACACTTCTACAGGCACTGAATCTGAATGTGGTAAACTTCTACAGGTACTGAATCTGAATGGGGTAAACTTCCACAGGCACTGACTCTCACTGGGGTACACTTCCACAGGCACTGACTCTGAATGGGGTTAACTTCCACAGGCACTGACTCTCACTGAGGTACACTTCCACAGGTACTGACTCTGAATGGGGTAAACTTCAACACGCTCTGACTCTGATTGGGGTACACTTCCACATGCACTGAATCTGAATGCGGTAAACATCCACAGGCAATGATTCTCAGTGGGTACACTTCGATAGGCACTGACACTTCCTGGGGTAAACTTCCAAAGGCACTGACTCTGAATGGGGTATACCTCCACAGGCAATGACTCTCAGTGGGGTACACTTCGATAGGCAGTGACACTTGCTGGGGTAATCTTCCATAGGCACTGACTCTCACTGGAGTACACTTCCACAGGCACTGACTCAGAATGGTTCAAACTTCCACAGGCAATGACTCTCAGTGGGGTACACTTCGATAGGCAGTGACACTTACTGGGGTAAACTTCCAAAGGCACTGACTCTCACTGGAGTACACTTCCACAGGCACTGACTCTGAATGGGGTAAACTTCCACAGGCACTGACTCTCACTGGAGTACACTTCCACAGGCACCGACTCTGAATGGGGTTATCCTCCTCAGGCACTGACTCTCACTGGGGTACACTTCCACAGGCACTGAGTTTGAATGGGGTAAACTTCCACAGGCACTGACTCTCACTGGAGTACATTTCCACTGGCACTGACTCACACTGGGGTACACTTCCACAGGCACTGATTCTGAATGGGGTAAACTTCCACAGGCACTGGCTCTCACTGGAGTACACTTCCACAGGCACTGACACTGAATGGGATGCACTTCCACAGGCACTGACTCTGAAAGTGGTAAACTTCCACAGGCACTGACACTCACTCGGATCCAGTTCCACAGGGACTGACTCTCACAGGGGTAAACTTCTACAGGGACTGACTCTCACTGGGGTACACATCTACAGGTACTGACTCTCAAAGGGGTACGCTTCCACAGGGACTGACTCTCACTGGGGTACACTTCTACAGGTACAGACTCTCACTGGGGTACAATTCTGTCGGCAATGACTCTCTCTGGGTTAAAATTCCACCCACACTGACTCGCACTGGGGTGCAGTCCCACAGGCTCTAACTATCACTTGGGTACCGTTCCCTAGGCAATGACTCGAACTGGGGCAAATTTCTACAGGCACTGACTCTAACTGGGGTACACTTCCACAGGCACTGACTCTCACTGGGGTACATTTCCACAGGCACTGACTCTCACTTGGGTACACTTCTATAGGCACTGACTCTCACTTGGGTACATTTCCACAGGCACTGACTCTCACTTGGGTACACTTCTGCAGGCAGTGTCTCTCAGTGGGGTACATTTCCACAGGCACTGACTCTCACTTGGGTACACTTCTACAGGCACTGACTCTCACTGCAGTACACTTCCACAGGCACTGACTCTCACTGGGGGACACTTCCACAGGCACTGACTCTCTCTGAGATACATTTCCACAGGCACTGACTCTCACTGGGGTACAGTTCCACAGGCACTGACTCTAACTTGGATACACTTCTATCGGCCCAGACTCTCACTTGGGTACATTTCCACAGGCACTGACTCTCACGTGGGTACAATTCCACAGGCACTGAATCTCACTGGAGGACACTTCCACAGGCACTGACTCTGAATGGGGTGCACTTCCACAGGCACTGACTCTGAAAGTGGTAAACTTCCACAGGCACTGACACTCACTCGGATCCAGTTCCACAGGGACTGACTCTCACAAGGGTAAACTTCTACAGGGACTGACTCTCACTGGGGTACACATCTACAGTTACAGACTCTCAAAGGGGTACGCTTCCACAGGGACTGACTCTCACTGGGGTACACTTCTACAGGTACAGACTCTCACTGGGGTACACTTCTGTAGGCAATGACTCTCACTGGGGTACATTTCCACAGGCACCGACTCTCATTGGGGTACATTTCCACAGGCACTGACTCTCACTGGGGTACACTTCCAAAGACTCTGACTCTGAATTGGGTAAACTTCCACAGGCACTGACCCTCACCGGCGTACACTTCAACAGGCACAGACTCTGATTGGATTAATCTTGCACAGGCACTGACTCTCACTGGGGTGCACTTCTACAGGCACTGAATCTGAATGTGGTAAACTTCTACAGGTACTGAATCTGAATGGGGTAAACTTCCACAGGCACTGACTCTCACTGGGGTACACTTCCACAGGCACTGGCTCTGAATGGGGTTAACTTCCACAGGCACTGACTCTCACTGAGGTACACTTCCACAGGTACTGACTCTGAATGCGGTAAACTTCAACACGCTCTGACTCTGATTGGGGTACACTTCCACATGCACTGAATCTGAATGCGGTAAACATCCACAGGCAATGATTCTCGGTGGGTACACTTCGATAGGTACTGACACTTCCTGGGGTAAACTTCCAAAGGCACTGACTCTGAATGGGGTATACCTCCACAGGCAATGACTCTCAGTGGGGTACACTTCGATAGGCAGTGACACTTGCTGGGGTAATCTTCCATAGGCACTGACTCTCACTGGAGTACACTTCCACAGGCACTGACTCAGAATGGTTCAAACTTCCACAGGCAATGACTCTCAGTGGGGTACACTTCGATAGGCAGTGACACTTACTGGGGTAAACTTCCACAGGCACTGACTCTCACTGGAGTACACTTCCACAGGCACTGACTCTGAATGGGGTAAACTTCCACAGGCACTGACTCTCACTGGAGTACACTTCCACAGGCACCGACTCTGAATGGGGTTATCCTCCTCAGGCACTGACTCTCACTGGGGTACACTTCCACAGGCACTGAGTTTGAATGGGGTAAACTTCCACAGGCACTGACTCTCACTGGAGTACATTTCCACTGGCACTGACTGACACTGGGGTACACTTCCACAGGCACTGATTCTGAATGGGGTAAACTTCCACAGGCACTGGCTCTCACTGGAGTACACTTCCACAGGCACTGACACTGAATGGGATGCACTTCCACAGGCACTGACTCTGAAAGTGGTAAACTTCCACAGGCACTGACACTCACTCGGATCCAGTTGCACAGGGACTGACTCTCACAGGGGTAAACTTCTACAGGGACTGACTCTCACTGGGGTACACATCTACAGGTACAGAATCTCAAAGGTGTACGCTTCCACAGGGAAAGACTCTCACTGGGGTACACCTCTACAGGTACAGACTCTCACTGGGGTACACTTCTGTCGGCAATGACTCTCTCTGGGTTAAAATTCTACCCACACTGACTCGCACTGGGGTGCAGTCCCACAGGCTCTAACTATCACTTGGGTACCGTTCCCTAGGCAATGACTCGAACTGGGGCAAATTTCTAAAGGCACTGACTCTAACTGGGGTACACTTCCACAGGCACTGACTCTCACTGGGGTACATTTCCACAGGCACTGACTCTCACTTGGGTACACTTCTATAGGCACTGACTCTCACTTGGGTACATTTCCACAGGCACTGACTCTCACTTGGGTACACTTCTGCAGGCAGTGTCTCTCACTGGGGTACATTTCCACAGGCACTGACTCTCACTTGGGTACACTTCTACAGGCACTGACTCTCACTGCAGTACACTTCCACAGGCACTGACTCTCACTGCGGGACACTTCCACAGGCACTGACTCTCTCTGAGATACATTTCCACAGGCACTGACTCTCACTGGAGTACACATCTACAGGCACTGTCTCTCACTGGAGTACACTTCCACAGGCACTTACTCTGAATGGGGTGCACTTCCACAGGCACTGACTCTGAAACTGGTAAACTTCCACAGGCACTGACACTCACTCGGATCCAGTTCCACAGGGACTGACTCTCACAGGGGTAAACTTCTACAGGGACTGACTCTCACTGGGGTACACATCTACAGGTGCAGACTCTCAAAGGTGTACGCTTCCACAGGGACTGACTCTCACTGGGGTACACATCTACAGGTGCAGACTCTCAAAGGTGTATGCTTCTACAGGTACAGACTCTCACTGGGGTACACTTCTGTAGGCAATGACTCTCTCTGGGTTAAAATTCCACCCACACTGACTCGCACTGGGGTGCAGTCCCACAGGCTCTAACTATCACTTGGGTACCGTTCCCTAGGCAATGACTCGAACTGGGGCAAATTTCTACAGGCACTGACTCTAACTGGGGTACACTTCCACAGGCACTGACTCTCACTGGGGTACATTTCCACAGGCACTGACTCTCACTTGGGTACACTTCTATAGGCACTTACTCTCACTTGGGTACATTTCCACAGGCACTGACTCTCACTTGGGTACACTTCTACAGGCACTGACTCTCACTGCAGTACACTTCCACAGGCACTGACTCTCACTGGGGGACACTTCCACGGGCACTGACTCTCTCTGAGATACAGTTCCACAGGCACTGACTCTCACTGGGGTCCAGTTCCACAGGCACTGACTCTAACTTGGATACACTTCTATAGGCCCTGACTCTCACTTGGGTACATTTCCACAGGCACTGACTCTCACTTGGGTACACTTCTACAGGCACTGACTCTCACTGGAGTGCACTTCCACAGGCACTGACTCTCACTGGAGTACACTTCCACAGGCACTGACCCTCACTGGAGTACACTTCTACAGGCACTGTCTCTCACTGGGGTACATTTCCACAGGCACTGACTCTCAATTGGGTGCACTTCGACAGGCACTGACTCTCACTTGGGTACACTTCTACAGGCACTGACACTCACTGGGGTACACTTCGACAGGCACTGACTCTCACTTGGGTACACTTCTACAGGCACTGACTCTAACTGGGTTACACTTCCACAGGCACTGACTCTCACTGGGGTACATTTCCACAGGCACTGACTCTCACTTGGGTACACTTCTATAGGCACTGACTCTCACTTGGGTACATTTCCACAGGCACTGACTCTCACTTGGGTACACATCTACAGGCACTGACTCTCACTTCAGTACACCTCCACAGGCACTGACTCTCACTGGGGGACACTTCCACAGGCACTGACTCTCTCTGAGATACAGTTCCACAGGCACTGACTCTCACTGGGGTACAGTTCCACAGGAACTGACTCTAACTTGGATACACTTCTATAGGCCCTGACACTCACTTGGGTACATTTCCACAGGCACTGACTCTCACTTGGGTACACTTCTACAGGCACTGACTCTCACTGGAGTGCACTTCCACACGCACTGACTCTCACTGGAGTACACTTCCACAGGCACTGACTCTCACTTGGGTACACTTCGACAGGCACTGACTCTCACTTGGGTACACTTCTATCGGCACTGACTCTCACTTGGGTACATTTCCACAGGCACTGACTCTCACTTGGGTACACTTCTACAGGCAGTGTCTCTCACTGGGGTACATTTCCACAGACACTGACTCTCACTTGTGTACACTTCTACAGGCACTGACTCTCACTTCAGTACACTTCCACAGGCACTGACTCTCACTGGGGGACACTTCCACAGGCACTGACTCTCTCTGAGATACAGTTCCACAGGCACTGACTCTCACTGGGGTACAGTTCCACAGGCACTGACTCTAACTTGGATACACTTCTATAGGCCCTGACTCTCACTTGGGTACATTTCCACAGGCACTGACTCTCACTTGGGTACACTTCTACAGGCACTGACTCTCACTGGAGTGCACTTCCACAGGCACTGACTCTCACTGGAGTACACTTCCACAGGCACTGACCCTCACTTGGATACACTTCTATAGGCACTGACTCTCACTTGGGTACATTTCCACAGGCACTGACTCTCACTTGGGTACACTTCTACAGGCACTGACACTCTCTGAGGTACAGTTCCACAGGCATTGACTCGCACTGGTGTCCATTTCCACAGGCACTGACTCTCACTGGGGTACACTTATTCAGGCACTGAATCTGAATGGTGTCAACTTCTACAGGTACTGAGTCTGAATGGGGTAAACATCCACAGGCACTGACTCTGAATGGCGTAAACTTCCACAGGCACTGACTCTAACTGGGGGACACTTCCACAGGCAATGACTCTCACTGGGGTACACTTCCACAGGCACTGACTCTGAATGGGTTAAGCTTGCACAGGGACTGACTCTCACTGGCATACACTTCCACTGGCACTGACTCTCACTGGGGTACACTTAGATAGGCAATGACTGTGAATCGGGTAAACTTCCACAGGCACTGAATCTCACCGGGGTACACTTCCATAGGCACTGACTCTGAATGGGATAATCTTCCACAGGCACTGACCCTCACTGGGGTACACCTCTACAGGCACTGAATCTGAATGTGGTAAACGTCTACAGTTACTGAATCTGAATGGGGTAAAATTCCACAGGCACTGACTCTCACTTGGGTACACTTCCACTGGCACTGACTCTGAATGGGGTAAACTTCCACAGGCACTGACTCTCACCGGGGTACACTTCCACAGGCACTGACTCTGAATGGGGTAAACTTCCACAGGCAATGACTCTCACTGGAGAACACTTCCACAGGCACTGACTCTGAATGGGGTAAACTTCCACAGGCACTGTCTCTCACTGGAGTGCACTTCCACAGGCAATGACTCTCACTGGGGTACACATCCACAGGCACTGACTCTGAATGGGTTAAACTTCCACAGGCACTGACTCTCCTTGGGGTAAACTTCCACAGGCAATGACTCAGAATGGGTTAAACTTCCACAGGCACTGACTCTCCTTGGGGTAAACTTCCATAGGCACTGACTCGCACTGGGGTTCACTTCCACAGGTACTGACACTGAATGGGGTAAACTTCCACAGGCAGTGACTCTGAAAGGGGTAATGTTCTACAGACACTGAATCTGAATGTGGTAAACTTTTTCAGGTACTGACTCTGAATGGGGTAAACTTCCACAGGCAATGACTCTCACTTGGGTACACATCCACAGGCACTGACTCACACTTGGGGACACTTCCACAGGCACTGACTCTGAAAGGGGTAAACTTCCACATGCCCTGACTCTCACTGGGGTGCACTTCCACAGGCACTGACTCTGAATGGGGCAAACTTCCACCGGCACTGACTCTCACTGGGGGACAATTCCACTGGCACTGACTCTAACTGGGGTACATTTACATAGGCACTGACTCTGAATTTGGTAAACTTCCACAGGCACTGACCCGCACCGGGGTACACTTCCACAGGCACAGACTCTGAATGGGGTAATCTTCCACAGGCACTGACTCTCTCTGGGGTACACTTCTACAGGCACTGAATCTGAATGTGGTAAACTTCTACAGGTACTGAATCTGAATGGGGTAAACTTCCACAGGCACTGACTCTCACTGGGGTACACTTCCACAGGCACTGACTCTGAATGGGGTAAACTTCCACAGGCACTGACACTCACTGAGGTACACTTCCACAGGTACTGACTCTGAATGGGGTAAACTTCAACACGCACTGACTCTGATTGGGTACACTTCCACATGCACTGAATCTGAATGGGGTAAACATCCACAGGCAATGACTCTCAGTGGGTACACTTCGATAGGCACTGACACTTCCTGGGGTAAACTTCCAAAGGCACTGACTCTGAATGGGGTAAACCTCCACAGGCAATGACTCTCAGTGGGGTACACTTCGATAGGCAGTGACACTTGCTGGGGTAAACTTCCACAGGCACTGACTCTCACTGGAGTACACTTCCACAGGTACTGACTCAGAATGGTTCAAACTTCCACAGGCACTGACTCTCTCTGGAGAACACTTCCACAGGCACTGACTCTGAATGGGGTAAACTTCCACAGGCACTGACTCTCACTGGAGTACACTTCCACAGGCACCGACTCTGAATGGGGTTATCTTCCAAAGGCACTGACTCTCACTGGGGAACACTTCCACAGGCACTGACTCACACTGGGGTACACTTCCACAGGCACTGACTCTGAATGGGGTAAACTTCCACAGTCACTGTCTCTCACTGGAGTACACTTCCACAGGCACTGACACTGAATGGGGAGCACTTCCACAGACACTGACTCTGAAAGTGGTGAACTTCCACAGGCACTGACACTCACTCGGATCCAGTTCCACAGGGACTGACTCTCACAGGGGTACACCTCTACAGGGACTGACTCTTACTGGGGTACACATCTACAGGTACAGACTCTCAAAGGGGTACGCATCTACAGGGACTGACTCTCACTGTGGTACACTTCTATAGGCACTGACTCTCACTTGGGTACATTTCCACAGGCACTTACTCTCACTTGGGTACGCTTCTACAGGCACTGACTCTCACTTGGGTACACTTCTACAGGCACTGACTCTCACTAGGGTACATTTCCACAGGCACTGACTCTCACCGGTGTACATTTCCACAGGCACTGAATCTCACTGGGGTACACTTATTCAGGCACTGAATCTGAATGGTGTAAACTTCTACAGGTACTGAATCTGAATGGGGTAAACATCCTCAGGCACTGACTCTGAATGCCGTAAACTTCCACAGGCACTGAATCTAACTGGGGTACACTTCCACAGGCAATGACTCTCACTGGGGTACACTTCCACAGGCACTGACTCTGAATGGGTTAAACTTGCACAGGCACTGACTCTCACTGGCATACACTTCCACTGGCACTGACTCTCACTGGGGTACTCTTAGATAGGCAATGACTCTGAATGGGGTAAACTTCCACAGGCACTGAATCTCACCGGGGTACACTTCCACAGGCACTGACTGTGAATGGGGTAAACTTCCACAGGCACTGTCTCTCACTGGAGTGCACTTCCACAGGCAATGACTCTCACTGGGGTACACATCCACAGGCACTGACTCTGAATGGGTTAAACTTCCACAGGCACTGACTCTCACTGGGGTAAACTTCCACAGGCACTGACTCTGAATGGGTTAAACTTCCACAGGCACTGACTCTCACTGGGGTAAACATCCACAGGCACTGACTCTCACTGGGGTACACTTAGATAGGCAATGACTCTGAATGGGGTAAACTTCCACAGGCACTGACTCTCACAGGGGTACAGTTCCACAGGCACTGACTCTCACTTGGGTAAACTTCCAGAGGCAGTGACTCTTTCCGGGGTACACTTCCACAGGCACTGACTCTCACTGGGGTACACTTCCACAGGCACTGACTTAGAATGGGGTAAACATCCACAGGCACTGACCCTCACTTTGGTGCACTTCCACAGGCACTGACTCTGAATGGGGTAAACTTCCACAGGCACTGACTGTCACTGGGGTACACTTCCACAGAAACTGACTCTGAATGGGGTAAACTTCCACCGGCACTGATTTTCACCGGGGGACACATCCACAGGCACTGACTCTGAATGTGGTAAACGTCCACAGGCACTGACCCTCACTTGGGTACACTTCTTCAGGCACTGACTCTCACTGGGGTACATTTCCATTGGCACTGACTCTCACTTGGGTACACTTCTACAGGCACTGAATCTGAAAGGGGTAAACTTCCACAGGCACTGACTCTCACATGGGTACACTTGTTCGGGCACTGACTCTCACTGATGTACATATCCACAGGCACTGACTCTCACTGGGGTACATTTCCATTGGCACTGACTCTCACTTGGGTACACTTCTACAGGCACTGACTCTCACTTGGGTACACTTCTATAGGCACTGACTCTCACTGGTGTACCTTTCCACATGCACTGACTCTGAATGGGATACACTTCTGTAGGCAGTGACTCCTAATGGAGAGCCGCTCCCCAGCCACTGAATCTCACTGGGGTACACTTCTACAGGCACTGACTCTCACAGGGGTACATTTCCACTGGCACTGACTCTGAATGGGATAAACTTCCACAGGCACTGACTGTCACTGGGGAACTCTTCCACAGGCACTGACTCTGAATGGGGTAAACTTCCACAGGCACTGACTCTCACTGGGGTACACTTCGACAGGCACTGACTCTCACTGGGGTAAACTTCCAAAGGCACTGACTCTCACTGGGGTACACTTCCACAGGCACTGACTCTGAATTGGGTAAACTTCCTCAGGCACTGACTCTGAGTGGGGTAAACTTCGACAGGCACTGAATCTGAATGTGGTAAACTTCTACAGGTACTGAATCTGAATGGGGTAAACTTCCACAGGCACTGACTCTCACAGGGGTACACTTCCACAGGCACTGGCTCCGAATGGGGTAAACTTCTAAAGGCACTGACTCTCACTTTGGTACACTTCCACAGGCACTGACTCTGAATGGGGTAAACTTCCACACGCACTGACTCTGAAAGGGGTAAACTTCGACAGGCACTGAATCTGAATGTGATAAACTTATACAGGTACTGAATCTGAATGGGGTAAACTTCCACAGGCACTGACTCTCACTGAGGTACACTTCCAGAGGCAATGACTCTCACTGGGGTACTCTTCCACAGGCACTGTCGCTCACTGGGGGACACTTCCACAGGCACTGACTCTGAATGGGGTAAACTTCCACAGGCACTGACTCTGAATGGTGTAAACTTCCACAGGCACAGACTCTCACTGGGGTACACTTCCACAGGCACTGACTCTGAATGGAGTAAATTCCACAGGCATGACTCTCACTGGGATCACATCCACAGGCTCTGAATCTGAATGGGGTAAACTTCGATAGGCACTGACACTTCCTGGGGTAAACTTCCAAAGGCTCTGACTCTGAATGGGGTAAACTTCCACAGGCACTGACTCTCACTTGGCTACACTTCGACAGGCACTGACTCTCACTGGGGTAAACTTCCAAAGGCACTGACTCTCACTGGGGTACACTTCCACAGGCACTGACTCTGAATGGGGTAAACTTCCACAGGTCCCGAATCTGAATGGGGTTAACTTCCACAGGCACTGAGGCTGAAAGGGGTAAACATCCACAGGCACTGACCCTCACTGGGGTGCACTTCCACAGGCACTGACTCTGAATGAGGTAAACTTCCACAGACACAGACTCTCACTGTGGTACACTTCCACATGCACTGAATCTGAATGGGGTAAACTTCCACAGGCATTGACTCTCACTGGCGTACACTGCCACATGCACTCAATATGAATGGGGTAAATTCCACAGCCACTGACTCTCACTGGGGTACACTTTCACAGGCACTGAATCTGAATGGGGTAAACGTCCCCAAGAACTGACTCTGAATGGGGTAAACTTCGACAGGCACTGACACTGAATTGGTTACAGTTCCACAGGCAATGACTCTCAGTGGGGTACACTTCGACAGGCACTGACTCTCACTGGGGTACACTTCCACAGGCACTGACACTGAATGGGGTAAACTTCCACAGGCACTGACTCTCACTGGAGTGCTCTTCCACAGGCAAAGACTCTGAATGGGGTAAACTTCCAGAGGCACTGACTCTCACTGGGGTACACTTCCACAGGCACTGACTCTGAATGGGGTAAACTTCCACAGGCACTGTCTCTCACTGGAGTACACTTTCACAGGCACTGACTCTCACTGGGGGACCCTTCCATAGGCACTGACTCTCACTGGGGTACACTTCCACAGGCACTGACTCTGAATGGTGTAAACTTCTACAGGCACTGACTCTGAATGGGGTAAACGTCCACAGGCACTGACTCTGAATGGGGCAAACTTCCACAGGCACTGACTGTGACTGGGGTACACTTCCGCTGGCAATGACTCTCACTGGGGTACACTTCCACTGGCACTGTCTCTGAATGGGTTAAACTTGCACAGGCCCTGACTCTCACTGGGGTACACTTCTACAGGGACTGACTCTCACTGGGGTACACTTCTACAGGTTCAGACTCTCACAGGGGTACACTTCTACAGGGACTGACTCTCACTGGGGTACACTTCTACAGGTTCAGACTCTCACATGGGTACGCTTCTACTGGGACTGACTCTCACTGGGGTACACTTCTACAGGTACAGACTCTCACTGGGGTACGCTTCTATAGGCACTGACTCTCTCTGGGTTAAAATTCCACCCACACTGACTCGCACTGGGGTGCAGTCCCACAGGCTCTAACTATCACTTGGGTAACGTTCCCGAGGCAATGACTCGAACTAGGGAAAATTTCTACTGGCACTGACTCTCTCTGAGGTACAGTTCCACAGGCACTGACTCTCACTTGGGTACATTTCTACAGGCACTGACTCTCACTTGGGTACACTTCTATAGGCACTGACTCTCACTTGGGTACATTTCCACGGGCACTGACTCTCACTTGGGTACACTTCTACAGGGACTGACTCTCACTGGGGTACACTTCTACAGGTACAGACTCTCACGGGGGTACACTTCTACAGGGACTGACACTCACTGGGGTACACTTCTACAGGTACAGACTCTCACTGGGGTACACTTCTACAGGCACTGACTCTCACTTGGGTACACTTCTATAGGCACTGACTCTCACTTGGGTACATTTCCACAGGCACTGACTCTCACTTGGGTACACTTCTACAGGCACTGACTCTCACTGGGGTGCATTTCCACAGGCACTGACTCTCACTGGGGTACATTTCCACAGGCACTGACTCTCACTGGGGTACACTTATTCAGGCACTGAATCTGAATGGTGTAAACTTCTACAGGTACTGAATCTGAATGGGGTAAACTTCCACAGGCACTGACTCTGAATAGGGTAAACTTCCACATGCACTGACTCTGACTGGGGTACACTTCCACAGGCAATGACTCTCACTGGGGTACACTTCCACAGACACTGACTCTGAATGGGGTAAACTTCCACAGGCACTGACTCTCACTGGGGTACACATCCACTGGCACTGACTCTAACTGGGGTGCACTTACATAGGCACTGACTCTGAATGGGGTAAACTTACACAGGCACTGACTCTCACCGGGGTACACTTCCATAGGCACAGACTCTGAATGGGGTAATCTTCCACAGGCACTGACTCTCACTGGGGTACACTTCTACAGGTACAGACTCTCACAGGGGTACACTTCTACAGGGACTGACACTCACTGGGGTACACTTCTACAGGTACAGACTCTCACTGGGGTACACTTCTACAGGCACTGACTCTCACTTGGGTACACTTCTATAGGCACTGACTCTCACTTGGGTACATTTCCACAGGCACTGACTGTCACTTGGGTACACTTCTACAGGCACTGACTCTCACTGGGGTACATTTCCACAGGCACTGACTCTCACTGGGGTACATTTCCACAGGCACTGACTCTCACTAGGTTAAACTTCCACAGGCACTGACTCTCACTGAGGTACACTTCCACAGGTACTGACTCTGAATGGGGTAAACTTCCACACGCACTGACTCTGATTGGGGTACACATCCACATGCACTGAATCTGAATGGGGTAAACATCCACAGGCAACGACTCTCAGTGGGGTACACTTCAATAGGCACTGACACTTCCTGGGGTAAACTTCCAAAGGCAATGACTCTGAATGGGGTAAACTTCCACAGGCAATGACTCTCAGTGGGGTACACTTCGATATGCAGTGACACTTACTGGGGTAAACGTCCACAGGCACTGACTCTCACTGGAGAACACTTCCACAGGCAATGACTCTGAATGGGGTAAACTTCCACAGGCACTGACTCTCACTGGAGTACACTTCCACAGGCACCGACTCTGAATGGGGTTATCTTCCACAGGCACTGACTCTCACTGGGGTACACTTCCACAGGCACTGAGTTTGAATGGGGTAAACTTCCACAGGCACTGGCTCTCACTGGAGTACAGTTCCACAGGCAGTGACTCACACTGGGGTACACTTCCACAGGGACTGACTCTGAATGGGGTAAACTTCCACAGGCACTGTCTCTCACTGGAGTACACTTCCACAGGCACTGACTCTGAATGGGGTGCACTTCCACAGGCACTGACTCTGAAAGTGGTAAACTTCCAAAGGCACTGACACTCACTCGGATCCAGTTCCACAGGGACTGACTCTCACAGGGGTACACTTCCACAGTGACTGACTCTCACTGGGGAACACATCTACAGGTACAGACTCTCAAAGAGGTACTCTTCTACAGGGACTGACTCTCACTGATGTACACTTCTACAGAGATACAGTGATAGAGAGTGTCTGAGAGTGTCAGAGAGTGTTTGAGAGTGTTTGAGATTGTCAGTGTGGTAGAGCGTTTCTGAGATAGTCGGAGAGTGTCAGAGAGTCAGAGAGAGAGTCAGAGAGTGTCAAAGAGTGTCTGAGATTATCAGAGAGTGTCAGAGAGTGATAGAGAGTGTCTGAGGTTTTCAGAGAATGTCAGAGAGTGTCAGAGAGTGATAGAGTGTGTCTGAGAGTGTCAGAGTGTGTTTGAGAGTCTCAGAGAGTGGTAGAGAGTGTCTGAGAGTGTCAGAGAGTGAAAGAGAGTTTCAGAGAGTGATAGAGAGTGTCTGAGTGCGTAAGAGTGTGTCAGAGAGCGTTAGAGAGTGTCTGAGAGTGTCAGAGAGTGATAGAGAGTGTCAGAGAGTGTTGAAGAGTGTCAGAGAGTGTCAGAGAGTGTCAGAGAGTGTGAGAAAGTATGAGAGAGTGTCAGAGATTGATGGAGAATGTCAGAGAGTGTCTGAGATTGTCTGAGAGAGTCAGAGATTGTCAGAGAGAGTCAGAGAGTTACAGAGAGTGTCAGAGAGAGTCAGAGAGTGAGAGACTGTCTGAGAGTGATAGAGACTGTCTGAGTGTGATAGAGAGAGTCTCAGAGTGTCAGAGAGTGTTTGAGAGTGTTTGAGAGTGTCAGAGAGTGGTAGAGCGTTTCTGAGATTTTCGGAGAGTGTCAGAGAGTGATAGAGAGTGTCTGAGGTTTTCAGAGAATGTCAGAGAGTGTCAGAGAGTGATAGAGAGTGTCTGAGAGTGTCAGAGTGTGTTTGAGAGTGTCAGAGTGTGATAGAGAGTGTCTGAGAGCGTAAGAGTGTGTCAGAGAGTGTTAGAGAGTGTCAGAGAGTGTCAGAGTGTGATAGAGAGTGTCTGAGAGTTTCAGAGAGTGATGGAGATTGTCAGAGAGTGTCAGAGAGTGATAGAGAGTGTCAGAGATTGATAGAGAATGTCAGAGAGAGTCATAGAGTGATAGAGATTGTCAGAGAGTGTCAGAGCGTGTCGGAGAGTGTCTGTGAGTAATAAAGAGTGATAGAGAGTGTCTGAGAGTGATAGAGAATGTCTGAGAGTGTCAGAGACTCTCTGAGAGTGATAGAGAGTGTCAGAGAGTGTCTGAGAGTAATAAAGAGTGATAGAGAGTGTCTGAGAGTGATAGAGAATGTCTGAGAGTGTCAGAGACTGTCTGAGAGTGATGGAGAGTGTCAGAGAGTGGCTGAGAGTGATAAAGAGTGATGGAGAGTGTCTGAGAGTGCCAGAGAGTGTCTGAGAGTGATAGAGAGTGTCTGAGAGTGTCAGAGACTGTCTGAGAGTGGTAGAGAGTGTCTGAGAGTGATAGAGAGTGTCTGAGAGTGTCAGAGACTGTCTGAGAGTGATATAGAGTGTCAGAGAGTGTCAGAGAGTGTTTGAGAGTGTCAGAGAGCGGTAGAGCGTTTCTGAGATAGTCGGAGAGTGTCAGAGAGTCATAGAGAGTGTCAGAGAGTGTCAGAGAGTGTTTGAGATTGTCAGAGAGTGTCAGAGAGTGATAGAGTGTGTCTGAGATTTTCAGAGAATGTCAGAGAGTGTCAGAGAGTGATAGAGTGTGTCTGAGAGTGTCAGAGTTTGTTTGAGAGTGTCAGAGAATGAAAGAGAGTTTCAGAGAGTGATAGAGAGTGTCAGAGAGTGTCAGACAGTGTCAGAGACTGTCAGAGAGTGTCTGAGAGTGTCTGAGAGTGTCAACGAGTGTCAGAGAGCGTCAGAGAGTGATAGAGAGTGTCTGAGAGTGTCAGAGAGTGTTTTAGTGTGTTTGAGAGTGTCAGAGATTGGTAGAGCGTTTCTGAGATAGTCGGAGAGTGTCAGAGAGTCATAGAGAGTGTCAGAGAGTGTCAGAGATTGATAGAGAATGTCAGAGAGTGTCTGAGATTGTCTGAGAGAGTCAGAGATTGTCAGAGAGAGTCAGAGAGTTACAGAGAGTGTCAGAGAGAGTCAGAGAGTGAGAGACTGTCTGAGAGTGATAGAGAGTGTCTGAGAGTGATAGAGAGTGTCTGAGAGTGTCAGAGAGCGTCAGAGAGTGATAGAGAGAGTCTCAGAGTGTCAGAGAGTGTTTGAGAGTGTTTGAGAGTGTCAGAGAGTGGTAGAGCGTTTCTGAGATTTTCGGAGAGTGTCAGAGAGTGATAGAGAGTGTCTGAGGTTTTCAGAGAATGTCAGAGAGTGTCAGAGAGTGATAGAGAGTGTCTGACAGTGTCAGAGTGTGTTTGAGAGTGTCAGAGAGTGATAGAGAGTGTCTGAGAGCGTAAGAGTGTGTCAGAGAGTGTTAGAGAGTGTCAGAGAGTGTCAGAGTGTGATAGAGAGTGTCTGAGACTTTCAGAGAGTGATGGAGAGTGTCAGAGAGTGTCAGAGAGTGATAGAGAGTGTCAGAGATTGATAGAGAATGTCAGAGAGAGTCATAGAGTGATAGAGATTGTCAGAGAGTGTCAGAGCGTGTCGGAGAGTGTCTGAGAGTAATAAAGAGTGGTAGAGAGTGTCTGAGAGTGATAGAGAATGTCTGAGAGTGTCAGAGACTGTCTGAGAGTGATAGAGAGTGTCAGAGAGTGTCTGAGAGTAATAAAGAGTGATAGAGAGTGTCTGAGAGTGATAGAGAATGTCTGAGAGTGTCAGAGACTGTCTGAGAGTGATGGAGAGTGTCAGAGAGTGGCTGAGAGTGATAAAGAGTGATGGAGAGTGGCTGAGAGTGGCAGAGAGTGTCCGAGAGTGATAGAGAGTGTCTGAGAGTGTCAGAGACTGTCTGAGAGTGGTAGAGAGTGTCTGAGAGTGATAGAGAGTGTCTGAGAGTGTCAGAGACTGTCTGAGAGTGATATAGAGTGTCAGAGAGTGTCAGAGAGTGTTTGAGAGTGTCAGAGAGCGGTAGAGCGTTTCTGAGATAGTCGGAGAGTGTCAGAGAGTCATAGAGAGTGTCAGAGAGTGTCGGAGAGTGTTTGAGATTGTCAGAGAGTGTCAGAGAGTGATAGAGAGTGTCTGAGATTTTCAGAGAATGTCAGAGAGTGTCAGAGAGTGATAGAGTGTGTCTGAGAGTGTCAGAGTTTGTTTGAGAGTGTCAGAGAATGAAACAGAGTTTCAGAGAGTGATAGAGAGTGTCAGAGAGTGTCAGACAGTGTCAGAGACTGTCAGAGAGTGTCTGAGAGTGTCTGAGAGTGTCAACGAGTGTCAGAGAGCGTCAGAGAGTGATAGAGAGTGTCAGAGAGTGTCAGAGAGTGTCAACGACTGTCAGAGAGTGTCAGAGAGTGATAGAGAGTGTCAGAGAGTGTCGGAGAGTGTCAGCGAGTGTCTGAGAGTGTGAGAGAGTGTCAGAGATTGATAGAAAATATCAGAGTGTGTCATGAAGTGATAGAGATTGTCAGAGAGTGTCAGAGCGTGTCAGAGAGTGTCTTGGAGTGATAAAGAGTGATAGAGAGTGTCTGAGAGTGCCAGAGAGTGTCTGAGAGTGATAGAGAGTGTCTGAGAGTGTCATAGAGTGTTTTAGAGTGTTTGAGAGTGTCAGAGATTGGTAGAGCGTTTCTGAGATAGTCGGAGAGTGTCAGAGAGTCATAGAGAGTGTCAGAGAGTGTCAGAGACTGTCTGAGATTGTCAGAGAGTGTCAGAGAGTGAGAGAGTGTGTCTGAGGTTTTCAGAGAATGTCAGAGTGTATCAGAGACTGATAGAGTGTGTCTGAGAGTGTCAGAGTGTGTTTGAGAGTGTCAGAGAGTGGTAGAGTGTGTCTGAGAGTGTCAGAGAGTGTCAGAGAGTGTCAGAGAGTGTCAACGAGTGTCAGAGAGTTTCAGAGAGTGATAGAGAGTGTCAGAGAGTGTCGGAGAGTGTCGGAGAGTCTCAGAGAGTGTGAGGGAGTGTGAGAGAGTGTCAGAGATTGATAGAGAATGTCAGAGAGTGTCATAGAGTGATAGAGATTGTCAGAGAGTGTCAGAGCGTGTCTGAGACTGATAGAGAGTGTCTGAGAGTGATAGAGAGTGTCTGAAAGTGTCAGAGATTGTCTGAGAGTGATAGAGAGTGTCAGAGAGTGGCTGAGAGTGATAAAGAGTGATAGAGAGTGTCTGAGAATGCCAGAGAGTGTCTGAGAATGCCAGAGAGTGTCTGAGAGTGATAGAGAGTTTCTGAGAGTGTCAGAGACTGTCAGAGAGTACTGAGTGTGTCTGAGAGTGTCAACGAGTGTCAGAGAGTGTCAGAGAGTGATCGAGAGTGTCAGAGAGTGTCAGAGTGTCAACAAGTGTCAGAGAGTGTCAGAGAGTGATAGAGAGTGTCAGAGAGTGTCAGAGAGTGTCAGAGAGTTTCAGAGAGTTTCAGAGAGTGTCTGAGATTGTGAGAGAGTGTCAGAGATTGATAGAGAATGTCAGAGAGTGTCATAGAGTGATAGAGATTGTCAGAGAGTGTAAGAGCGTGTCAGAGATTGTCTGAGAGTGATAAAGAGTGATAGAGAGTGTCTGAGAGTGCCAGAGAGGGTCTGAGAGTGATAGAGAGTGTCTGAGAGTGCCAGAGAGGGTCTGAGAGTGATAGAGAGTGTCTGAGAGAGTCAGAGACTGTCTGAGAGTGATAGAGAGTGTCTGAGTGTGATAGAGAGTGTCTGAAAGTGTCAGAGATTGTCTGAGAGTGATAGAGAGTGTCAGAGAGTGGCTGAGAGTGATAAAGAGTGATAGAGAGTGTCTGAGAATGGCAGAGAGTGTCTGAGAGTGATAGAGAGTGTCTGAGAGTGTCAGAGACTGTCAGAGAGTACTGAGTGTGTCTGAGAGTGTCAACGAGTGTCAGAGAGTGTCAGAGAGTGATCGAGAGTGTAGAGAGTGTCAGAGAGTGTCAACAAGTGTCAGAGAGTGTCAGAGAGTGTCAGAGAGTGTCAGAGAGTGTCAGAGAGTTTCAGAGAGTGTCTGAGATTGTGAGAGAGTGTCAGAGATTGATAGAGAATGTCAGAGAGTGTCATAGAGTGATAGAGATTGTCAGAGAGTGTAAGAGCGTGTCAGAGATTGTCTGAGAGTGATAAAGAGTGATAGAGAGTGTCTGAGAGTGCCAGAGAGGGTCTGAGAGTGATAGAGAGTGTCTGAGAGAGTCAGAGACTGTCTGAGAGTGATAGAGAGTGTCTGAGTGTGATAGAGAGTGTCTGAGAGTGTCAGAGACTGTCTGAGAGTGATAGAGAGTGTCTGAGAGTGTCAGAGAGTGTTTGAGAGTGTTTGAGAGTGTCAGAGAGTGGTAGAGAATCTCTGAGATAGTCGGAGAGTGTCAGAGAGTCATAGAGAGTGTCAGAGAGTGTCAGAGAGTGTCTGAGATTGTCAGAGAGTGTCAGAGAGTGATAGAGAGTGTCAGAGAGTGTCAGAGAGTGTCTGAGAGTGTCAGAGAGTGTCAACGAGTGTCAGAGAGTGTCTGAGAGTGTCTGAGAGTGTCAACGAGTGTCAGAGAGTGTCAGAGAGTGATAGAGAGTGTCAGAGAGTGTCAGAGAGAGATATAGAGTGATAGAGAATGTCAGAGTGTGTCTGAGGGTGTCTGAGAGTGTCAGACATTGTCAGAGTGTGTCAGAGATTGTCAGAGAGTGATGGAGAGTGATGGAGAGAGTCTGAGAGTAACAGAGAGTGTCAGAGAGTGTCAGAGAGTGTCTGAGATTGTCAGAGATTGTCAGAGATTGATAGAGGATGTCAGAGAGTGTCATCGAGTGATAGAGAGAGTCTGAGAGTGTCTGAGAGTGTCAACGAGTGTCAGAGAGTGTCAGAGAGTGTCAGAGAGTGTCAACGAGTGTCAGAGAGTTTCAGAGAGTGTCAGAGAGTGTCTGAGATTTTGAGAGAGTGTCAGAGATTGATAGAGAATGTCAGAGAGTGTCATAGAGTGATAGAGATTGTCAGAGAGTGTCAGAGCGTGTCAGAGACTGTCTGAGAGTGATAGAGAGTGTCTGAGAGTGTCAGAGAGTGTCAGAGAGTGTTTGAGAGTGTCAGAGAGTGGTAGAGCTTTCCTGAGATAGTCGGAGAGTATCAGAGAGTCATACAGAGTGTCAGAGAGTGTCAGAGAGTGTCTGAGATTGTCAGAGAGTGTCAGAGAGTGATAGAGAGTGTCTGAGATTTTCAGAGAATGTCAGAGAGTGATAGAGTGTGTCTGAGAGTGTCAGAGTGTGTTTGAGAGTGTCAGAGAGTGAAAGAGAGTTTCAGAGAGTGATAGAGAGTGTCTGAGAGCATCAGAGTCTGTCAGAGTGTGTCTGAGAGTGTCAGAGAGTGTCAGAGAGTGTCAGAGAGTGGCGGAGAGTGTCAGAGAGTGTCAGTGAGTGTCTGAGAGTGTCTGAGAGTGTCTGAGAGTATCAACGAGTGTCAGAGACTGTCAGAGAGTGATAGAGAGTGTCAGAGAGTGTTGGAGAGTGTCAGAGAGTGTCAGACAGTGTCAGAGACTGTCAGAGGGTGTCTGAGAGTGTCTGAGAGTGTCAACGATTGTCAGAGAGCGTCAGAGAGTGATAGAGAGTGTCAGAGAGTCTCAGAGAGTGTCAACGAGTGTCAGAGAGTGTCAGAGAGTGATAGAGAGTGTCAGGGAGTGTCAGAGAGTGTCGGAGAGTGTCAGCGAGTTTCTGAGAGTGTGAGAGAGTGTCAGAGATTGACAGAAAATGTCAGAGAGTTTCATAGAGTGATAGACATTGTCAGAGAGTGTCAGAGCGTGTCAGAGAGTGTCTTGGAGTGATAAAGAGTGATAGAGAGTGTCTGAGAGTGCCAGAGAGCGTCTGAGAGTGATAGAGCGTGTCTGAGAGTGTCAGAGACTGTCTGAGAGTGATAGAGAGTGTCTGAGAGTGATAGAGAGTGTCTGAGAGTGTCAGAGACTGTCTGAGAGTGATAGAGAGTGTCTGAGAGTGTCAGAGATTGGTAGAGCGTTTCTGAGATCGTCGGAGAGTGTCAGAGAGTCATAGAGAGTGTCAGAGAGTGTCAGAGACTGTCTGAGATTGTCAGAGAGTGTCAGAGAGTGATAGAGTGTGTCTGAGGTTTTCAGAGAATGTCAGAGTGTGTCAGAGAGTGATAGAGTGTGTCTGAGAGTGTCAGAGTGTGTTTGAGAGTGTCAGAGAGTGGTAGAGAGTGTCTGAGAGTGTCAGAGAGTGAAAGAGAGTTTCAGAGAGTGATAGAGAGAGTCTGAGAGTGTCAGAGTGTGTCAGAGAGTGTCAGAGAGTGTCAGAGAGTGTCTGAGAGTGTCAACGAGTGTCAACGAGTGTCAGAGAGTTTCAGAGAGTGATAGAGAGTGTCAGAGAGTGTCGGAGAGTGTCGGAGAGTGTGAGAGAGTGTGAGAGAGTGTGAGAGAGTGTCAGAGATTGATAGAGAATGTCACAGAGTGTCACAGAGTGATAGAGATTGTCATAGAGTGTCAGAGAGTGTCAGAGAGTGTCTGAGAGAGATAAAGAGTGATAGAGAGTGTCTGAGAGTGCCAGAGAGTGTCTGAGAGTGATAGAGAGAGTCTGAGATTGTCAGAGAGTGTCTGAGAGTGATAGAGAGTGTCTGAGAGTGATAGAGAGTGTCTGAGAGTGTCAGAGATTGTCTGAGAGTGATAGAGAGTGTCAGAGAGTGGCTGAGAATGATAAAGAGTGATAGAGAGTGTCTGAGAATGCCAGAGAGTGTCTGAGAGTGATAGAGAGTGTCCGAGAGTGTCAGAGACTGTCAGAGAGTGTCTGAGAGTGTCTGACAGTGTCAACGAGTGTCAGAGAGTGTCAGAGAGTGTCAGAGAGTGTCAACGAGTGTCAGAGAGTGTCAGAGAGTGATAGAGAGTGTCAGAGAGTGTCGGAGAGTGTCAGAGAGTTTCAGAGAGTGTGAGAGAGTGTCTGAGATTGTGAGAGAGTGTCAGAGATTGATAGAGAATGTCAGAGAGTGTCAGAGCATGTCAGAGATTGTCTGAGAGTGATAAAGATTGATAGAGAGTGTCTGAGAGTGCCAGAGAGTGTCTGAGAGTGATAGAGAGTTTCTGAGAGTGTCAGAGAGTGTCTGAGAGTGATAGAGAGTGTCTGAGAGTGTTTGAGAGTGTCAGAGAGTGGTAGAGCATCTCTGAAATAGTCGGAGAGTGTCAGAGAGTCATAGAGAGTGTCAGAGAGTGTCAGAGAGTGCCTCAGATTGTCAGAGAGTGTCAGAGTGTGATAGAGAGTGTCTGAGGTTTTCAGAGAATGTCAGAGAGTGTCAGAGAGTGATAGAGTGTGTCTGAGAGTGTCAGAGTGTGTTTGAGAGGTTCAGAGAGTGGTAGAGAGTGTCTGAGAGTGTCAGAGAGCGAACGAGAGTTTCAGAGAGTGATAGAGAGTGTTTGAGAGCGTCAGATGTCTCAGAGAGTGTTAGAGAGTGTCTGAGAGTGTCAGAGAGTGTCAGAGAGAGTCAGAGAGTGTCGGAGAGTGTCAGAGAGTGTCAGAGAGTGTCAGAGAGAGTCATTGAGTGTCTGAGAGTGTCTGAGAGTGTCAACGAGTGCCAGAGAGTGTCAGAGAGTGACAGAGAGTGTCGGAGAGTGTCGGAGAGTGTCAGAGAGTGTCAGAGAGTGCCAGAGAGTGGTGTCTGAGAGTGTCTGAGCGTGTCAACGTATGTCAGAGAGTGTCAACGTATGTCAGAGAGTGTCAGAGAGTGATAGAGAGTGTCAGAGAGTGTCAGAGAGTGATATAGAGTGATAGAGAGTGTCAGAGTGTGTCTGAGAGTGTCTGAGAGTGTCAGAGATTGTCAGAGTGTGTCAGAGATTGTCAGAGAGTGATGGAGAGTGATAGAGAGAGTCTGAGAGTATCAGAGAGTGTCAGAGAGTGTCACAGAGTGTCTGAGATTGTGAGAGAGTGTCAGAGATTGATAGAGGATGTCAGAGAGTGTCATAGAGTGATAGGGAGCGTCTGAGAGTGCCAGAGAGTGTCTGAGAGTGATAGAGAGTGTCAGAGAGTGTCAGAGAGTGTCAACGAGTGTCAGAGAGTGTCAGAGAGTGATAGAGAGTGTCAGAGAGTGTCGGAGAGTGTCAGAGAGTTTCAGAGAGTGTCAGAGAGTGTCAGAGAGTGTCTGAGATTGTGAGAGAGTGTCAGAGATTGATAGAGAATGTCAGAGAGTGTCATAGAGTGATAGAGATTGTCAGAGAGTGTCAGAGCGTGTCAGAGATTGTCTGAGAGTGATAAAGAGTGATAGAGAGTGTCTGAGTGTGCCAGAGAGTGTCTGAGAGTGATAGAGAGTGTCTGAGAGTGTCAGAGAGTGGCTGAGAATGATAAAGAGTGATAGAGAGTGTCTGAGAATGCCAGAGAGTGTCTGAGAGTGATAGAGAGTGTCTGAGAGTGTCAGAGACTGTCAGAGAGTGTCAGAGAGTGTCTGATAGTGTCAACGAGTGTCAGAGAGTGTCAGAGAGTGTCAGAGAGTGTCAACGAGTGTCAGAGAGTGTCAGAGAGTGATAGAGAGTGTCAGAGAGTGTCGGAGAGTGTCAGAGAGTTTCAGAGAGTGTCAGAGAGTGTCTGAGATTGTGAGAGAGTGTCAGAGATTGATAGAGAATGTCAGAGAGTGTCAGAGCATGTCAGAGATTGTCTGAGAGTGATAAAGATTGATAGAGAGTGTCTGAGAGTGCCAGAGAGTGTCTGAGAGTGATAGAGAGTTTCTGAGAGTGTCAGAGAGTGTCTGAGAGTGATAGAGAGTGTCTGAGAGTGATAGAGAGTGTCTGAGAGTTTCAGAGACTGTCTGAGAGTGATAGAGAGAGTCTGAGAGTGTCAGAGAGTGTTTGAGAGTGTTTGAGAGTGTCAGAGAGTGGTAGAGCATCTCTGAAATAGTCGGAGAGTGTCAGAGAGTCATAGAGAGTGTCAGAGAGTGTCAGAGAGTGCCTCAGATTGTCAGAGAGTGTCAGAGTGTGATAGAGAGTGTCTGAGGATTTCAGAGAATGTCAGAGAGTGTCAGAGAGTGATAGAGTGTGTCTGAGAGTGTCAGAGTGTGTTTGAGAGTGTCAGAGAGTGGTAGAGAGTGTCTGAGAGTGTCAGAGAGCGAACGAGAGTTTCAGAGAGTGATAGAGAGTGTTTGAGAGCGTCAGATGTCTCAGAGAGTGTTAGAGAGTGTCTGAGAGTGTCAGAGAGTGTCAGAGAGAGTCAGAGAGTGTCGGAGAGTGTCAGAGAGTGTCAGAGAGTGTCAGAGAGAGTCATTGAGTGTCTGAGAGTGTCTGAGAGTGTCAACGAGTGCCAGAGAGTGTCAGAGAGTGACAGAGAGTGTCGGAGAGTGTCGGAGAGTGTCAGAGAGTGTCAGAGAGTGCCAGAGAGTGTCTGAGAGTGTCTGAGAGTGTCAACGTATGTCAGAGAGTGTCAGAGAGTGCCTCAGATTGTCAGAGAGTGTCAGAGTGTGATAGAGAGTGTCTGAGGTTTTCAGAGAATGTCAGAGAGTGTCAGAGAGTGATAGAGTGTGTCTGAGAGTGTCAGAGTGTGTTTGAGAGGTTCAGAGAGTGGTAGAGAGTGTCTGAGAGTGTCAGAGAGCGAACGAGAGTTTCAGAGAGTGATAGAGAGTGTTTGAGAGCGTCAGATGTCTCAGAGAGTGTTAGAGAGTGTCTGAGAGTGTCAGAGAGTGTCAGAGAGAGTCAGAGAGTGTCGGAGAGTGTCAGAGAGTGTCAGAGAGTGTCAGAGAGAGTCATTGAGTGTCTGAGAGTGTCTGAGAGTGTCAACGAGTGCCAGAGAGTGTCAGAGAGTGACAGAGAGTGTCGGAGAGTGTCGGAGAGTGTCAGAGAGTGTCAGAGAGTGCCAGAGAGTGGTGTCTGAGAGTGTCTGAGCGTGTCAACGTATGTCAGAGAGTGTCAACGTATGTCAGAGAGTGTCAGAGAGTGATAGAGAGTGTCAGAGAGTGTCAGAGAGTGATATAGAGTGATAGAGAGTGTCAGAGTGTGTCTGAGAGTGTCTGAGAGTGTCAGAGATTGTCAGAGTGTGTCAGAGATTGTCAGAGAGTGATGGAGAGTGATAGAGAGAGTCTGAGAGTATCAGAGAGTGTCAGAGAGTGTCACAGAGTGTCTGAGATTGTGAGAGAGTGTCAGAGATTGATAGAGGATGTCAGAGAGTGTCATAGAGTGATAGGGAGCGTCTGAGAGTGCCAGAGAGTGTCTGAGAGTGATAGAGAGTGTCAGAGAGTGTCAGAGAGTGTCAACGAGTGTCAGAGAGTGTCAGAGAGTGATAGAGAGTGTCAGAGAGTGTCGGAGAGTGTCAGAGAGTTTCAGAGAGTGTCAGAGAGTGTCAGAGAGTGTCTGAGATTGTGAGAGAGTGTCAGAGATTGATAGAGAATGTCAGAGAGTGTCATAGAGTGATAGAGATTGTCAGAGAGTGTCAGAGCGTGTCAGAGATTGTCTGAGAGTGATAAAGAGTGATAGAGAGTGTCTGAGTGTGCCAGAGAGTGTCTGAGAGTGATAGAGAGTGTCTGAGAGTGTCAGAGAGTGGCTGAGAATGATAAAGAGTGATAGAGAGTGTCTGAGAATGCCAGAGAGTGTCTGAGAGTGATAGAGAGTGTCTGAGAGTGTCAGAGACTGTCAGAGAGTGTCAGAGAGTGTCTGATAGTGTCAACGAGTGTCAGAGAGTGTCAGAGAGTGTCAGAGAGTGTCAACGAGTGTCAGAGAGTGTCAGAGAGTGATAGAGAGTGTCAGAGAGTGTCGGAGAGTGTCAGAGAGTTTCAGAGAGTGTCAGAGAGTGTCTGAGATTGTGAGAGAGTGTCAGAGATTGATAGAGAATGTCAGAGAGTGTCAGAGCATGTCAGAGATTGTCTGAGAGTGATAAAGATTGATAGAGAGTGTCTGAGAGTGCCAGAGAGTGTCTGAGAGTGATAGAGAGTTTCTGAGAGTGTCAGAGAGTGTCTGAGAGTGATAGAGAGTGTCTGAGAGTGATAGAGAGTGTCTGAGAGTTTCAGAGACTGTCTGAGAGTGATAGAGAGAGTCTGAGAGTGTCAGAGAGTGTTTGAGAGTGTTTGAGAGTGTCAGAGAGTGGTAGAGCATCTCTGAAATAGTCGGAGAGTGTCAGAGAGTCATAGAGAGTGTCAGAGAGTGTCAGAGAGTGCCTCAGATTGTCAGAGAGTGTCAGAGTGTGATAGAGAGTGTCTGAGGATTTCAGAGAATGTCAGAGAGTGTCAGAGAGTGATAGAGTGTGTCTGAGAGTGTCAGAGTGTGTTTGAGAGTGTCAGAGAGTGGTAGAGAGTGTCTGAGAGTGTCAGAGAGCGAACGAGAGTTTCAGAGAGTGATAGAGAGTGTTTGAGAGCGTCAGATGTCTCAGAGAGTGTTAGAGAGTGTCTGAGAGTGTCAGAGAGTGTCAGAGAGAGTCAGAGAGTGTCGGAGAGTGTCAGAGAGTGTCAGAGAGTGTCAGAGAGAGTCATTGAGTGTCTGAGAGTGTCTGAGAGTGTCAACGAGTGCCAGAGAGTGTCAGAGAGTGACAGAGAGTGTCGGAGAGTGTCGGAGAGTGTCAGAGAGTGTCAGAGAGTGCCAGAGAGTGTCTGAGAGTGTCTGAGAGTGTCAACGTATGTCAGAGAGTGTCAACGTATGTCAGAGAGTGTCAGAGAGTGATAGAGAGTGTCAGAGAGTGATATAGAGTGATAGAGAGTGTCAGAGTGTGTCTGAGAGTGTCTGAGAGTGTCAGAGATTTTCAGAGTGTGTCAGAGATTGTCAGAGAGTGATGGAGAGTGATAGAGAGAGTCTGAGAGTATCAGAGAGTGTCAGAGAGTGTCACAGAGTGTCTGAGATTGTGAGAGATTGTCAGAGATTGATAGAGGATGTCAGAGAGTGTCATAGAGTGATAGAGAGCGTCTGAGAGTGCCAGAAAGTGACTGAGAGTGATAGAGAGTGTCTGAGAGTGTCTGAGAGTGTCAACGATTGTCAGAGAGCGTCAGAGAGTGATAGAGAGTGTCAGAGAGTCTCAGAGAGTGTCAACGAGTGTCAGAGAGTGTCAGAGAGTGATAGAGAGTGTCAGAGAGTGTCGGAGAGTGTCAGCGAGTTTCTGAGAGTGTGAGAGAGTGTCAGAGATTGATAGAAAATGTCAGAGAGTTTCATAGAGTGATAGACATTGTCAGAGAGTGTCAGAGCGTGTCAGAGAGTGTCTTGGAGTGATAAAGAGTGATAGAGAGTGTCTGAGAGTGCCAGAGAGCGTCTGAGAGTGATAGAGAGTGTCTGAGAGTGTCAGAGACTGTCTGAGAGTGATAGAGAGTGTCTGAGAGTGATAGAGAGTGTCTGAGAGTGTCAGAGACTGTCTGAGAGTGATAGAGTGTCTGAGAGTGTCAGAGAGTGTTTTAGACTGTTTGAGAGTGTCAGAGATTGGTAGAGCGTTTCTGAGATAGTCGGAGAGTGTCAGAGAGTCATAGAGAGTGTCAGAGAGTGTCAGAGACTGTCTGAGATTGTCAGAGAGTGTCAGAGAGTGATAGAGTGTGTCTGAGGTTTTCAGAGAATGTCAGAGTGTGTCAGAGAGTGATAGAGTGTGTTTGAGAGTGTCAGAGAGTGGTAGAGAGTGTCTGAGAGTGTCAGAGAGTGAAAGAGAGTTTCAGAGAGTGATAGAGAGAGTCTGAGAGTGTCAGAGTGTGTCAGAGAGTGTCAGAGAGTGTCTGAGAGTGTCAACGAGTGTCAACGAGTGTCAGAGAGTTTCAGAGAGTGATAGAGAGTGTCAGAGAGTGTCGGAGAGTGTCGGAGAGTGTCAGAGAGTGTGAGAGAGTGTGAGAGAGTGTCAGAGATTGATAGAGAATGTCACAGAGTGTCACAGAGTGATAGAGATTGTCATAGAGTGTCAGAGAGTGTCAGAGAGTGTCTGAGAGAGATAAAGAGTGATAGAGAGTGTCTGAGAGTGCCAGAGAGTGTCTGAGAGGGATAGAGAGAATCTGAGAGTGATAGAGAGTGTCTGAGAGTGATAGAGAGTGTCTGAGAGTGATAGAGAGTGTCTGAGAGTGTCAGAGATTGTCTGAGAGTGATAGAGAGTGTCAGAGAGTGGCTGAGAATGATAAAGAGTGATAGAGAGTGTCTGAGAATGCCAGAGAGTGTCTGAGAGTGTCAGAGACTGTCAGAGAGTGTCTGAGAGTGTCTGACAGTGTCAACGAGTGTCAGAGAGTGTCAGAGAGTGTCAACGAGTGTCAGAGAGTGTCAGAGAGTGATAGAGAGTGTCAGAGAGTGTCGGAGAGTGTCAGAGAGTTTCAGAGAGTGTCAGAGAGTGTCTGAGATTGTGAGAGAGTGTCTGAGAGGGATAGAGAGAATCTGAGAGTGATAGAGAGTGTCTGAGAGTGATAGAGAGTGGCTGAGAGTGACAGAGAGTGTCTGAGAGTGTCAGAGACTTTCTGAGAGAGATAGAGAGTGTCTGAGAGTGTCAGAGTGTGTTTGAGAGTGTCAGAGAGTGGTAGAGAGTGTCTGAGAGTGTCAGAGAGTGAACAAGAGTGTCAGAGAGTGATAGAGAGTGTCTGAGAGCGTCAGATGTGTCAGAGAGTGTTAGAGAGTGTCTGAGAGTGTGAGAGAGTGTCAGAGAGTGTCGGAGAGTGTCAGAGAGTGTCAGACAGTGCCAGAGAGAGTCAGTGAGTGTCTGAGAGTGTCAACGAGTGTCAACGAGTGTCAGAGATTGTTAGAGAGTGATAGAGAGTGTCAGAGAGTGTCAGAGAGTGTCGGAGAGTGTCAGAGAGTGTCAGAGAGTGTCAGAGAGAGTCAGTGAGTGTCTGAGAGTGTCTGAGAGTGTCAACGAGTGTCAACGATTGTCAGAGAGTGTCAGAGAGTGATAGAGAGTGTCAGAGAGTGTCAGAGAGTGTCAGAGAGTGTCTGAGATTGTCTGAGAGTGTCAACGAGTGTCAGAGAGTGTCAGAGAGTGATAGAGAGTGTCAGAGAGTGTCAGAGAGTGATATAGAGTGATAGAGAGTGTCAGTGTGTGTCTGAGAGTGTCTGAGAGTGTCAGAGATTGTCAGAGTGTGTCAGAGATTGTCAGAGAGTGATGGAGAGTGATAGAGAGAGTCTGAGAGTATCAGAGAATGTCAGAGAGTGTCACAGAGTGTCTGAGATCTTGAGAGAGTGTCAGAGATTGATAGAGGATGTCAGAGAGTGTCATAGAGTGATAGAGAGTGTCTGAGAATGATAGAGAGTGTCTGAGAGTGTCAGAGACAGTCTGAGAGTGTCAGAGTGTGCTTGAGAGTGTTTGAGAGTGTCAGAGAGCGGTAGAGCATCTCTGAGATAGTCGGAGAGTGTCAGAGAGTCATAGAGAGTGTCAGAGAGTGTCAGAGAGTGTCTGAGATTGTCAGAGAGTGTCAGAGAGTGATAGCGAGTGTCTGAGGTTTTCAGAGAATGTCAGAGAGTGTCAGAGAGTGATAGAGTGTGTCTGAGAGTGTCAGAGTGCGTTTGAGAGTGTCAGAGAGTGGTAGAGAGTGTCTGAGAGTGTCAGAGAGTGAACAAGTGTTTCAGAGAGTGATAGAGAGTGTCTGAGAGCGTCAGATGTGTCAGAGAGTGTTGGAGAGTGTCTGAGAGTGTCAGAGAGTGTCAGAGAGTGTCAGAGAGTGTCAGAGAGTGATAGAGAGTGATAGAGAGTGTCAGAGAGTCTCTGAGAGAGTCTGAGAGTGTCTGAGAGTGTCTGAGAGTGTCAACGAGTGTCAGAGAGTGTCAGAGAGTGATAGAGAGTGTCGGAGAGTGTCGGAGAGTGTCAGAGAGTGTCTGAGAGTGTCAATGAGTGTCGGAGAGTGTCAGAGAGTGATAGAGAGCGTCCGAGAGTGTCAGTGGGTGATAGAGAGTGATAGAGAGAGTCAGAGAGTGTCTGAGAGTGTCAGAGATTGTCAGAGAGTGATGGAGAGTGATAGAGAGAGTCTGAGAGTGTCAGAGAGTGCCAGAGTGTGTCAGAGAGTGTCAGAGAGTGATATAGAGAGTCTGAAGGTGGCAGAGATTGTCAGAGTGTGTCAGAGAGTGTCAGAGAGTGATAGAGAGTGTCAGAGTGTGTCAGAGATAGTAAGAGAGTGATGGAGAGAGATAGAGAGAGATAGAGAGTGTCTGAGAGTGTCAGTGCGTGTCAGAGAGTATCAGAGAGTGTCTGAGAGTGTCTGAGAGTGTCTGAGAGTGTCAGTGATTGTCAGAGTGTGTCAGAGAGTGATAGAGAGTGATAGAGAGTGTCAGAGTGTGTCAGAGAGTATCAGAGAGTGTCAGAGAGTGACAGAGAGTGTCTGAGAGTGCCAGAGTGTGTCACAGAGTGATAGACAGTGATAGAGAGTCATATAGTGTGTCTGAGAGTGTGAGAGAATGGCAGAGAGTGATAGAGAACGTCAGAGAGTGTCATAGAGTGGATAGTGAGCGTCAGAGAGTGTCAGAGAGTGTCGGAGAGTGTCAGAGGGAGTCTGAGAGTGTCTGAGAGTGTCTGAGAGTGTCTGAGCGTGTCAGAGATTGTCAGTGAATGTTAGAGAGTGATAGAGAGTGTCAGAGATTGTCTGAGAGTGTCTGAGAGTGTCAGAGAGAGTCAGAGAGTGTCAGCGAGCGACAGAGATTGTCAGAGAGTGTCAGTGACTGTTAGAGAGTGATAGAGAGTGTCAGAGATTGTCTGAGATTGTCTGAGAGAGTCAGAGATTGTCAGAGAGAATCAGAGAGTTACAGAGAGTGTCAGAGAGAGTCAGAGAGTGACAGAGAGTGTCTGAGAGAGTCAGAGAGAGTCTGAGTGTGTCTGAGAGTGTCTGAGAGTGTCAGTGAGAGTCAGAGAGTGATAGTGAGTGTCAGAGAATGTCAGAGAGTGTCAGAGAGTGTCTGAGAGTGATAAAGAATGATAAAGAGTGATAGAGAGTGTCTGAGAGTGTGAGAGAGTGTCAGAGATTGATAGAGAATGTCAGAGAGTGTCATAGAGTGATAGAGATTGTCAGAGAGTGTCAGAACGTGTCAGGGGGTGTCTGAGAGTGATAACGAGTGATAGAGAGTGTCTGAGAGTGCCAGTGAGTGTCTGAGAGTGATAGAGAGTGTCTGAGAGTGTCAGAGACTGTCTGAGAGTGACAGAGAGTGTCTGAGAGTGATAGAGAGTGTCAGAGAGTGTCTGAGAGTGTCAGAGACTGTCTGAGTATGATAGAGAGTGTCAGAGAGTGGCTGAGAGTGTTTGAGAGTGTCAGAGAGCGGTAGAGCATCTCTGAGATAGTCGGAGAGTGTCAGAGAGTCGTTGAGAGTGTCAGAGAGTGTCAGAGAGTGTCTGAGATTGTCAGAGAGTGTCAGAGAGTGATAGAGAGTGTCTGAGGTTTTCAGAGAATGTCAGAGAGTGTCAGAGAGTGATAGAGTGCGTCTGAGAGTTTCGGAGTGTGTTTGAGAGTGTCAGAGAGTGGTAGAGAGTGTCTGAGAGCGTCAGAGAGTGAACAAGAGTTTCAGAGAGTGACAGAGAGTGTCTGAGAGAGTCAGAGAGAGTCTGAGAGTGTCTGAGAGTGTCAGTGAGAGTCAGAGCGTGTCAGAGAGTGATAGTGAGTGTCAGAGAATGTCAGAGAGTGTCAGAGAGTGTCTGAGAGTGATAAAGAATGATAAAGCGTGATAGAGAGTGTCTGAGAGTGTGAGAGAGTGTCAGAGATTGATAGAGAATGTCAGAGAGTGTCATAGAGTGATAGAGATTGTCAGAGAGTGTCAGAGCGTGTCAGGGGGTGTCTGAGAGTGATAACGAGTGATAGAGAGTGTCTGAGAGTGCCAGTGAGTGTCTGAGAGTGATAGAGAGTGTCTGAGAGTGTCTGAGACTGTCTGAGAGTGACAGAGAGTGTCTGAGAGTGATAGAGAGTGTCTGAGAGTGTCTGAGAGTGTCAGAGACTGTTTGAGTATGATAGAGAGTGTCAGAGAGTGGCTGAGAGTGTTTGAGAGTGTCAGAGAGTGGTAGAGCATCTCTGAGATAGTCGGAGAGTGTCAGAGAGTCATAGAGAGTGTCAGAGAGTGTCAGAGAGTGTCTGAGATTGTCAGAGAGTGTCAGAGAGTGATAGAGAGTGTCTGAGGTTTTCAGAGAATGTCAGAGAGTGTCAGAGAGTGATAGAGTGCGTCTGAGAGTGTCGGAGTGTGTTTGAGAGTGTCAGAGAGTGGTAGAGAGTGTCTGAGAGTGTCAGAGAGTGAACGAGAGTTTCAGAGAGTGACAGAGAGTGTCTGAGAGAGTCAGAGAGAGTCTGAGTGTGTCTGAGAGTGTCTGAGAGTGTCAGTGAAAGTCAGAGAGTGTCAGAGAGTGATAGTGAGTGTCAGAGAATGTCACAGAGTGTCAGAGAGTGTCTGAGAGTGATAAAGAATGATAAAGAGTGATAGAGAGTGTCAGAGAGTGAACGAGAGTTTCAGAGAGTGACAGAGAGTGTCTGAGAGCGTCAGATGTGTCAGAGAGTGTCTGAGAGTGTCTGAGAGTGTCAGAGAGTGTCAGAGAGTGTCGGAGAGTGTCAGAGAGTGTCAGAGAGTGTCAGAGAGAGTCAGTGAGAGTCTGAGAGTGTCTGAGAGTGTCTGAGAGTGTCAACGAATGTCAGAGAGTGATAGAGAGTGTCGGAGAGTCTCGGAGAGTGTCAGAGAGTGTCAGAGAGTGTCTGAGAGTGTCAACGAGAGTCAGAGAGTGTCAGAGAGTGATAGAGAGTGTCAGAGAATGTCAGAGAGTGATAGTGAGTGATAGAGAGTGTCAGAGAGTGTCTGAGAGTGTCTGAGAGTGTCAGAGCTTGTCAGAGTGTGTCAGAGATTGTCAGAGAGTGATGGAGAGTGATAGAGAGAGTCTGAGAGTATCAGAGAGTGTCAGAGAGTGCCAGAGTGTGTCAGAGAGTGTCAGAGAGTGATATAGAGAGTCTGAAGGTGGCAGAGCTTGTCAGAGTGTGTCAGAGACTGTCAGAGAGTGATAGAGAGTGTCAGAGTGTGTCAGAGATTGTCAGAGAGTGATGGAGAGAGATAGAGAGTGTCTGAGAGTGTCAGTGCGTGTCAGAGAGTATCAGAGAGTGTCTGAGAGTGTCTGAGAGTGTCAGTGATTGTCAGAGTGTGTCAGAGAGTGTCAGAGAGTGATAGAGAGTGATAGAGAGTGTCAGAGAGTGTCAGAGAGTATCAGAGAGTGTCAGAGAGTGACAGAGAGTATCTGAGAGTGTCAGAGTGTGTCACAGAGTGATAGACAGTGATAAAGAGTGATATAGTGTGTCTGAGAGTGTGAGAGAATGGCAGAGAGAGATAGAGAACGTCAGAGAGTGTCATAGAGTGGACAGTGAGCGTCAGAGAGTGTCAGAGAGTGTCGGAGAGTGTCAGAGGGAGTCTGAGAGTGTCTGAGAGTGTCTGAGAGTGTCTGAGCGTGTCAGAGATTGTCAGTGAATGTTAGAGAGTGATAGAGAGTGTCAGAGATTGTCTGAGAGTGTCTAAGAGTGTCAGAGAGCGACAGAGATTGTCAGAGAGTGTCAGTGACTGTTAGAGAGTGATAGAGAGTGTCAGAGATTGTCTGAGATTGTCTGAGAGAGTCAGAGATTGTCAGAGAGAATCAGAGAGTTACAGAGAGTGTCAGAGAGAGTCAGAGAGTGACAGAGAGTGTCTGAGAGAGTCAGAGAGAGTCTGAGTGTGTCTGAGAGTGTCTGAGAGTGTCAGTGAGAGTCAGAGAGTGTCAGAGAGTGATAGTGAGTGTCAGAGAATGTCAGAGAGTGTCAGAGAGTGTCTGAGAGTGATAAAGAATGATAAAGAGTGATAGAGAGTGTCTGAGAGTGTGAGAGAGTGTCAGAGATTGATAGAGAATGTCAGAGAGTGTCATAGAGTGATAGAGATTGTCAGAGAGTGTCAGAGCGTGTCAGGGGGTGTCTGAGAGTGATAACGAGTGATAGAGAGTGTCTGAGAGTGACACAGAGTGTCTGAGAGTGATAGAGAGTGTCTGAGAGTGTCTGAGAGTGTCAGAGACTGTCTGAGTATGATAGAGAGTGTCAGAGAGTGGCTGAGAGTGTTTGAGAGTGTCAGAGAGCGGTAGAGCATCTCTGAGATAGTCGGAGAGTGTCAGAGAGTCATTGAGAGTGTCAGAGAGTGTCAGAGAGTGTCTGAGATTGTCAGAGAGTGTCAGAGACTGATAGAGAGTGTCTGAGGTTTTCAGAGAATGTCAGAGAGTGTCAGAGAGTGATAGAGTGCGTCTGAGAGTGTCGGAGTGTGTTTGAGAGTGTCAGAGAGTGATAGAGAGTGTCTGAGAGTGTCAGAGAGTGAACGAGAGTTTCAGAGAGTGACAGAGAGTGTCTGAGAGAGTCAGAGAGAGTCTGAGTGGGTCTGAGAGTGTCTGAGAGTGTCAGTGAGAGTCAGAGAGTGTCAGAGAGTGTCTGAGATTGTGAGAGAGTGTCAGAGATTGATAGAGAATGTCAGAGAGTGTCATAGAGTGATAGAGATTGTCAGAGAGTGTCAGAGCGTGTCAGAGATTGTCTGAGAGTGATAAAGAGTGATAGAGAGTGTCTGAGAGTGCCAGAGAGTGTCTGAGAGTGATACAGTGTGTCTGAGAGAGTCAGAGACTGTCTGAGAGTGATAGAGAGTGGCTGAGAGTGACAGAGAGTGTCTGAGAGTGTCAGAGACTGTCTGAGAGAGATAGAGAGTGTCTGAGAGTGTCAGAGTGTGTTTGAGAGTGTCAGAGAGTGGTAGAGAGTGTCTGAGAGTGTCAGAGAGTGAACAAGAGTGTCAGAGAGTGATAGAGAGTGTCTGAGAGCGTCAGATGTGTCAGAGAGTGTTAGAGAGTGTCTGAGAGTGTGAGAGAGTGTCAGAGAGTGTCGGAGAGTGTCAGAGAGTGTCAGACAGTGCCAGAGAGAGTCAGTGAGTGTCTGAGAGTGTCTGAGAGTGTCAACGAGTGTCAACGAGTGTCAGAGATTGTCAGAGAGTGATAGAGAGTGTCAGAGAGTGTCAGAGAGTGTCGGAGAGTGTCAGAGAGTGTCAGAGAGTGTCAGAGAGAGTCAGTGAGTGTCTGAGAGTGTCTGAGAGTGTCAACGAGTGTCAACGATTGTCAGAGAGTGTCAGAGAGTGATAGAGAGTGTCAGAGAGTGTCAGAGAGTGATAGAGTGCGTCTGAGAGTGTCGGAGTGTGTTTGAGAGTGTCAGAGAGTGATAGAGAGTGTCTGAGAGTGTCAGAGAGTGAACGAGAGTTTCAGAGAGTGACAGAGAGTGTCTGAGAGAGTCAGAGAGAGTCTGAGTGTGTCTGAGAGTGTCTGAGAGTGTCACTGAGAGTCAGAGAGTGTCAGAGAGTGTCTGAGATTGTGAGAGAGTGTCAGAGATTGATAGAGAATGTCAGAGAGTGTCATAGAGTGATAGAGATTGTCAGAGAGTGTCAGAGCGTGTCAGAGATTGTCTGAGAGTGATAAAGAGTGATAGAGAGTGTCTGAGAGTGCCAGAGAGTGTCTGAGAGTGATACAGAGTGTCTGAGAGAGTCAGAGACTGTCTGAGAGTGATAGAGAGTGGCTGAGAGTGACAGAGAGTGTCTGAGAGTGTCAGAGACTGTCTGAGAGAGATAGAGAGTGTCTGAGAGTGTCAGAGTGTGTTTGAGAGTGTCAGAGAGTGGTAGAGAGTGTCTGAGAGTGTCAGAGAGTGAACAAGAGTGTCAGAGAGTGATAGAGAGTGTCTGAGAGCGTCAGATGTGTCAGAGAGTGTTAGAGAGTGTCTGAGAGTGTGAGAGAGTGTCAGAGAGTGTCGGAGAGTGTCAGAGAGTGTCAGACAGTGCCAGAGAGAGTCAGTGAGTGTCTGAGAGTGTCTGAGAGTGTCAACGAGTGTCAACGAGTGTCAGAGATTGTCAGAGAGTGATAGAGAGTGTCAGAGAGTGTCAGAGAGTGTCGGAGAGTGTCAGAGAGTGTCAGAGAGTGTCAGAGAGAGTCAGTGAGTGTCTGAGAGTGTCTGAGAGTGTCAACGAGTGTCAACGATTGTCAGAGAGTGTCAGAGAGTGATAGAGAGTGTCAGAGAGTGTCAGAGAGTGTCAGAGAGTGTCTGAGATTGTCTGAGAGTGTCAACGAGTGTCAGAGAGTGTCAGAGAGTGATAGAGAGTGTCAGAGAGTGTCAGAGAGTGATATAGAGTGATAGAGAGTGTCAGTGTGTGTCTGAGAGTGTCTGAGAGTGTCAGAGATTGTCAGAGTGTGTCAGAGATTGTCAGAGAGTGATGGAGAGTGATAGAGAGAGTCTGAGAGTATCAGAGAATGTCAGAGAGTGTCACAGAGTGTCTGAGATCTTGAGAGAGTGTCAGAGATTGAAAGAGGATGTCAGAGAGTGTCATAGAGTGATAGAGAGTGTCTGAGAATGATAGAGAGTGTCTGAGAGTGTCAGAGACAGTCTGAGAGTGTCAGAGTGTGCTTGAGAGTGTTTGAGAGTGTCAGAGAGCGGTAGAGCATCTCTGAGATAGTCGAAGAGTGTCAGAGAGTCATAGAGAGTGTCAGAGAGTGTCAGAGAGTGTCTGAGATTGTCAGAGAGTGTCAGAGAGTGATAGCGAGTGTCTGAGGTTTTCAGAGAATGTCAGAGAGTGTCAGAGAGTGATAGAGTGTGTCTGAGAGTGTCAGAGTGCGTTTGAGAGTGTCAGAGAGTGGTAGAGAGTGTCTGAGAGTGTCAGAGAGTGAACAAGTGTTTCAGAGAGTGATAGAGAGTGTCTGAGAGCGTCAGATGTGTCAGAGAGTGTTGGAGAGTGTCTGAGAGTGTCAGAGAGTGTCAGAGAGTGTCAGAGAGTGATAGAGAGTGATAGAGAGTGTCAGAGAGTCTCTGAGAGAGTCTGAGAGTGTCTGAGAGTGTCTGAGAGTGTCAACGAGTGTCAGAGAGTGTCAGAGAGTGATAAAGAGTGTCGGAGAGTGTCGGAGAGTGTCAGAGAGTGTCTGAGAGTGTCAATGAGTGTCGGAGAGTGTCAGAGAGTGATAGAGAGCGTCCGAGAGTGTCAGTGGGTGATAGAGAGTGATAGAGAGAGTCAGAGAGTGTCTGAGAGTGTCAGAGATTGTCAGAGAGTGATGGAGAGTGATAGAGAGAGTCTGAGAGTGTCAGAGAGTGCCAGAGTGTGTCAGAGAGTGTCAGAGAGTGATATAGAGAGTCTGAAGGTGGCAGAGATTGTCAGAGTGTGTCAGAGAGTGTCAGAGAGTGATAGAGAGTGTCAGAGTGTGTCAGAGATAGTAAGAGAGTGATGGAGAGAGATAGAGAGAGATAGAGAGTGTCTGAGAGTGTCAGTGCGTGTCAGAGAGTATCAGAGAGTGTCTGAGAGTGTCTGAGAGTGTCTGAGAGTGTCAGTGATTGTCAGAGTGTGTCAGAGAGTGATAGAGAGTGATAGAGAGTGTCAGAGTGTGTCAGAGAGTATCAGAGAGTGTCAGAGAGTAACAGAGAGTGTCTGAGAGTGCCAGAGTGTGTCACAGAGTGATAGACAATGATAGAGAGTCATATAGTGTGTCTGAGAGTGTGAGAGAATGGCAGAGAGTGATAGAGAACGTCAGAGAGTGTCATAGAGTGGATAGTGAGCGTCAGAGAGTGTCAGAGAGTGTCGGAGAGTGTCAGAGGGAGTCTGAGAGTGTCTGAGAGTGTCTGAGAGTGTCTGAGCGTGTCAGAGATTGTCAGTGAATGTTAGAGAGTGATAGAGAGTGTCAGAGATTGTCTGAGAGTGTCTGAAAGTGTCAGAGAGAGTCAGAGAGTGTCAGCGAGCGACAGAGATTGTCAGAGAGTGTCAGTGACTGTTAGAGAGTGATAGAGAGTGTCAGAGATTGTCTGAGATTGACAGAGAGTGTCTGAGAGAGTCAGAGAGAGTCTGAGTGTGTCTGAGAGTGTCTGAGAGTGTCAGTGAGAGTCAGAGAGTGATAGTGAGTGTCAGAGAATGTCAGAGAGTGTCAGAGAGTGTCTGAGAGTGATAAAGAATGATAAAGAGTGATAGAGAGTGTCTGAGAGTGTGAGAGAGTGTCAGAGATTGATAGAGAATGTCAGAGAGTGTCATAGAGTGATAGAGATTGTCAGAGAGTGTCAGAGCGTGTCAGGGGGTGTCTGAGAGTGATAACGAGTGATAGAGAGTGTCTGAGAGTGCCAGTGAGTGTCTGAGAGTGATAGTGTCTGAGAGTGTCAGAGACTGTCTGAGAGTGACAGAGAGTGTCTGAGAGTGATAGAGAGTGTCTGAGAGTGTCTGAGAGTGTCAGAGACTGTCTGAGTATGATAGAGAGTGTCAGAGAGTGGCTGAGAGTGTTTGAGAGTGTCAGAGAGCGGTAGAGCATCTCTGAGATAGTCGGAGAGTGTCAGAGAGTCATTGAGAGTGTCAGAGAGTGTCAGAGAGTGTCTGAGATTGTCAGAGAGTGTCAGAGAGTGATAGAGAGTGTCTGAGGTTTTCAGAGAATGTCAGAGAGTGTCAGAGAGTGATAGAGTGCGTCTGAGAGTTTCGGAGTGTGTTTGAGAGTGTCAGAGAGTGGTAGAGAGTGTCTGAGAGCGTCAGAGAGTGAACAAGAGTTTCAGAGAGTGACAGAGAGTGTCTGAGAGAGTCAGAGAGAGTCTGAGTGTGTCTGAGAGTGTCTGAGAGTGTCAGTGAGAGTCAGAGAGTGTCAGAGAGTGATAGTGAGTGTCAGAGAATGTCAGAGAGTGTCAGAGAGTGTCTGAGAGTGATAAAGAATGATAAAGAGTGATAGAGAGTGTCTGAGAGTGTGAGAGAGTGTCAGAGATTGATAGAGAATGTCAGAGAGTGTCATAGAGTGATAGAGATTGTCAGAGAGTGTCAGAGCGTGTCAGGGGGTGTCTGAGAGTGATAACGAGTGATAGAGAGTGTCTGAGAGTGCCAGTGAGTGTCTGAGAGTGATAGAGAGTGTCTGAGAGCGTCAGATGTGTCAGAGAGTGTTGGAGAGTGTCTGAGAGTGTCAGAGAGTGTCAGAGAGTGTCAGAGAGTGATAGAGAGTGATAGAGAGTGTCAGAGAGTCTCTGAGAGAGTCTGAGAGTGTCTGAGAGTGTCTGAGAGTGTCAACGAGTGTCAGAGAGTGTCAGAGAGTGATAAAGAGTGTCGGAGAGTGTCGGAGAGTGTCAGAGAGTGTCTGAGAGTGTCAATGAGTGTCGGAGAGTGTCAGAGAGTGATAGAGAGCGTCCGAGAGTGTCAGTGGGTGATAGAGAGTGATAGAGAGAGTCAGAGAGTGTCTGAGAGTGTCAGAGATTGTCAGAGAGTGATGGAGAGTGATAGAGAGAGTCTGAGAGTGTCAGAGAGTGCCAGAGTGTGTCAGAGAGTGTCAGAGAGTGATATAGAGAGTCTGAAGGTGGCAGAGATTGTCAGAGTGTGTCAGAGAGTGTCAGAGAGTGATAGAGAGTGTCAGAGTGTGTCAGAGATAGTAAGAGAGTGATGGAGAGAGATAGAGAGAGATAGAGAGTGTCTGAGAGTGTCAGTGCGTGTCAGAGAGTATCAGAGAGTGTCTGAGAGTGTCTGAGAGTGTCTGAGAGTGTCAGTGATTGTCAGAGTGTGTCAGAGAGTGATAGAGAGTGATAGAGAGTGTCAGAGTGTGTCAGAGAGTATCAGAGAGTGTCAGAGAGTAACAGAGAGTGTCTGAGAGTGCCAGAGTGTGTCACAGAGTGATAGACAATGATAGAGAGTCATATAGTGTGTCTGAGAGTGTGAGAGAATGGCAGAGAGTGATAGAGAACGTCAGAGAGTGTCATAGAGTGGATAGTGAGCGTCAGAGAGTGTCAGAGAGTGTCGGAGAGTGTCAGAGGGAGTCTGAGAGTGTCTGAGAGTGTCTGAGAGTGTCTGAGCGTGTCAGAGATTGTCAGTGAATGTTAGAGAGTGATAGAGAGTGTCAGAGATTGTCTGAGAGTGTCTGAAAGTGTCAGAGAGAGTCAGAGAGTGTCAGCGAGCGACAGAGATTGTCAGAGAGTGTCAGTGACTGTTAGAGAGTGATAGAGAGTGTCAGAGATTGTCTGAGATTGACAGAGAGTGTCTGAGAGAGTCAGAGAGAGTCTGAGTGTGTCTGAGAGTGTCTGAGAGTGTCAGTGAGAGTCAGAGAGTGATAGTGAGTGTCAGAGAATGTCAGAGAGTGTCAGAGAGTGTCTGAGAGTGATAAAGAATGATAAAGAGTGATAGAGAGTGTCTGAGAGTGTGAGAGAGTGTCAGAGATTGATAGAGAATGTCAGAGAGTGTCATAGAGTGATAGAGATTGTCAGAGAGTGTCAGAGCGTGTCAGGGGGTGTCTGAGAGTGATAACGAGTGATAGAGAGTGTCTGAGAGTGCCAGTGAGTGTCTGAGAGTGATAGTGTCTGAGAGTGTCAGAGACTGTCTGAGAGTGACAGAGAGTGTCTGAGAGTGATAGAGAGTGTCTGAGAGTGTCTGAGAGTGTCAGAGACTGTCTGAGTATGATAGAGAGTGTCAGAGAGTGGCTGAGAGTGTTTGAGAGTGTCAGAGAGCGGTAGAGCATCTCTGAGATAGTCGGAGAGTGTCAGAGAGTCATTGAGAGTGTCAGAGAGTGTCAGAGAGTGTCTGAGATTGTCAGAGAGTGTCAGAGAGTGATAGAGAGTGTCTGAGGTTTTCAGAGAATGTCAGAGAGTGTCAGAGAGTGATAGAGTGCGTCTGAGAGTTTCGGAGTGTGTTTGAGAGTGTCAGAGAGTGGTAGAGAGTGTCTGAGAGCGTCAGAGAGTGAACAAGAGTTTCAGAGAGTGACAGAGAGTGTCTGAGAGAGTCAGAGAGAGTCTGAGTGTGTCTGAGAGTGTCTGAGAGTGTCAGTGAGAGTCAGAGAGTGTCAGAGAGTGATAGTGAGTGTCAGAGAATGTCAGAGAGTGTCAGAGAGTGTCTGAGAGTGATAAAGAATGATAAAGAGTGATAGAGAGTGTCTGAGAGTGTGAGAGAGTGTCAGAGATTGATAGAGAATGTCAGAGAGTGTCATAGAGTGATAGAGATTGTCAGAGAGTGTCAGAGCGTGTCAGGGGGTGTCTGAGAGTGATAACGAGTGATAGAGAGTGTCTGAGAGTGCCAGTGAGTGTCTGAGAGTGATAGAGAGTGTCTGAGAGTGTCTGAGACTGTCTGAGAGTGACAGAGAGTGTCTGAGAGTGATAGAGAGTGTCTGAGAGTGTCTGAGAGTGTCAGAGACTGTCTGAGTATGATAGAGAGTGTCAGAGAGTGGCTGAGAGTGTTTGAGAGTGTCAGAGAGTGGTAGAGCATCTCTGAGATAGTCGGAGAGTGTCAGAGAGTCATAGAGAGTGTCAGAGAGTGTCAGAGAGTGTCTGAGATTGTCAGAGAGTGTCAGAGAGTGATAGAGAGTGTCTGAGGTTTTCAGAGAATGTCAGAGAGTGTCAGAGAGTGATAGAGTGCGTCTGAGAGTGTCGGAGTGTGTTTGAGAGTGTCAGAGAGTGGTAGAGAGTGTCTGAGAGTGTCAGAGAGTGAACGAGAGTTTCAGAGAGTGACAGAGAGTGTCTGAGAGAGTCAGAGAGAGTCTGAGTGTGTCTGAGAGGGTCTGAGAGTGTCAGTGAAAGTCAGAGAGTGTCAGAGAGTGATAGTGAGTGTCAGAGAATGTCAGAGAGTGTCAGAGAGTGTCTGAGAGTGATAAAGAATGATAAAGAGTGATAGAGAGTGTCAGAGAGTGAACGAGAGTTTCAGAGAGTGACAGAGAGTGTCTGAGAGCGTCAGATGTGTCAGAGAGTGTCTGAGAGTGTCTGAGAGTGTCAGAGAGTGTCAGAGAGTGTCGGAGAGTGTCAGAGAGTGTCAGAGAGTGTCAGAGAGAGTCAGTGAGAGTCTGAGAGTGTCTGAGAGTGTCTGAGAGTGTCAACGAATGTCAGAGAGTGATAGAGAGTGTCGGAGAGTCTCGGAGAGTGTCAGAGAGTGTCAGAGAGTGTCTGAGAGTGTCAACGAGAGTCAGAGAGTGTCAGAGAGTGATAGAGAGTGTCAGAGAGTGTCAGAGAGTGATAGTGAGTGATAGAGAGTGTCAGAGAGTGTCTGAGAGTGTCTGAGAGTGTCAGAGCTTGTCAGAGTGTGTCAGAGATTGTCAGAGAGTGATGGAGAGTGATAGAGAGAGTCTGAGAGTATCAGAGAGTGTCAGAGAGTGCCAGAGTGTGTCAGAGAGTGTCAGAGAGTGATATAGAGAGTCTGAAGGTGGCAGAGCTTGTCAGAGTGTGTCAGAGACTGTCAGAGAGTGATAGAGAGTGTCAGAGTGTGTCAGAGATTGTCAGAGAGTGATGGAGAGAGATAGAGAGTGTCTGAGAGTGTCAGTGCGTGTCAGAGAGTATCAGAGAGTGTCTGAGAGTGTCTGAGAGTGTCAGTGATTGTCAGAGTGTGTCAGAGAGTGTCAGAGAGTGTCAGAGAGTGATAGAGAGTGATATAGAGTGTCAGAGAGTGTCAGAGAGTGTCAGAGAGTGACAGAGGGTATCTGAGAGTGTCAGAGTGTGTCACAGAGTGATAGACAGTGATAAAGAGTGATATAGTGTGTCTGAGAGTGTGAGAGAATGGCAGAGAGAGATAGAGAACGTCAGAGAGTGTCATAGAGTGGACAGTGAGCGTCAGAGAGTGTCAGAGAGTGTCGGAGAGTGTCAGAGGGAGTCTGAGAGTGTCTGAGAGTGTCTGAGAGTGTCTGAGCGTGTCAGAGATTGTCAGTGAATGTTAGAGAGTGATAGAGAGTGTCAGAGATTGTCTGAGAGTGTCTGAGAGTGTCAGAGAGAGTCAGAGAGTGTCAGAGAGCGACAGAGATTGTCAGAGAGTGTCAGTGACTGTTAGAGAGTGATAGAGAGTGTCAGAGATTGTCTGAGAGAGTCAGAGATTGTCAGAGAGAATCAGAGAGTTACAGAGATTGTCAGAGAGAGTCAGAGAGTGACAGAGAGTGTCTGAGAGAGTCAGAGAGAGTCTGAGTGTGTCTGAGAGTGTCTGAGAGTGTCAGTGAGAGTCAGAGAGTGTCAGAGAGTGATAGTGAGTGTCAGAGAATGTCAGAGAGTGTCAGAGAGTGTCTGAGAGTGATAAAGAATGATAAAGAGTGATAGAGAGTGTCTGAGAGTGTGAGAGAGTGTCAGAGATTGATAGAGAATGTCAGAGAGTGTCATAGAGTGATAGAGATTGTCAGAGAGTGTCAGAGCGTGTCAGGGGGTGTCTGAGAGTGATAACGAGTGATAGAGAGTGTCTGAGAGTGCCAGTGAGTGTCTGAGAGTGATAGAGAGTGTCTGAGAGTGTCAGAGACTGTCTGAGAGTGACAGAGAGTGTCTGAGAGTGATAGAGAGTGTCTGAGAGTGTCTGAGAGTGTCAGAGACTGTCTGAGTATGATAGAGAGTGTCAGAGAGTGGCTGAGAGTGTTTGAGAGTGTCAGAGAGCGGTAGAGCATCTCTGAGATAGTCGGAGAGTGTCAGAGAGTCATTGAGAGTGTCAGAAAGTGTCAGAGAGTGTCTTAGATTGTCAGAGAGTGTCAGAGAGTGATAGAGAGTGTCTGAGGTTTTCAGAGAATGTCAGAGAGTGTCAGAGAGTGATAGAGTGCGTCTGAGAGTGTCGGAGTGTGTTTGAGAGTGTCAGAGAGTGATAGAGAGTGTCTGAGAGTGTCAGAGAGTGAACGAGAGTTTCAGAGAGTGGCAGAGAGTGTCTGAGAGAGTCAGAGAGAGTCTGAGTGTGTCTGAGAGTGTCTGAGAGTGTCAGTGAGAGTCAGAGAGTGTCAGAGAGTGATAGTGAGTGTCAGAGAATGTCAGAGAGTGTCAGAGAGTGTCTGAGAGTGATAAAGAATGATAAAGAGTGATAGAGAGTGTCTGAGAGTGTGAGAGAGTGTCAGAGATTGATAGAGAATGTCAGAGAGTGTCATAGAGTGATAGAGATTGTCAGAGAGTGTCAGAGCGTGTCAGGGGGTGTCTGAGAGTGATAACGAGTGATAGAGAGTGTCTGAGAGTGCCAGTGAGTGTCTGAGAGTGATAGAGTGTGTCTGAGAGTGTCAGAGACTGTCTGAGAGTGACAGAGAGTGTCTGAGAGTGATAGAGAGTGTCTGAGAGTGTCTGAGAGTGTCAGAGACTGTCTGATTATGATAGAGAGTGTCAGAGAGTGGCAGAGAGTGTTTGAGAGTGTCAGAGAGTGGTAGAGCATCTCTGAGATAGTCGGAGAGTGTCAGAGAGTCATAGAGAGTGTCAGAGAGTGTCAGAGAGTGTCTGAGATTGTCAGAGAGTGTCAGAGAGTGATAGAGAGTGTCTGAGGTTTTCAGAGAATGTCAGAGAGTGTCAGAGAGTGATAGAGTGCGTCTGAGAGTGTCGGAGTGTGTTTGAGAGTGTCAGAGAGTGGTAGAGAGTGTCTGAGAGTGTCAGAGAGTGAACGAGAGTTTCAGAGAGTGACAGAGAGTGTCTGAGAGAGTCAGAGAGAGTCTGAGTGTGTCTGAGAGTGTCTGAGAGTGTCAGCGAGAGTCAGAGAGTGTCAGAGAGTGATAGTGAGTGTCAGAGAATGTCAGAGAGTGTCAGAGAGTGTCTGAGAGTGATAAAGAATGAGAAAGAGTGATAGAGAGTGTCAGAGAGTGAACGAGAGTTTCAGAGAGTGACAGAGAGTGTCTGAGAGCGTCAGATGTGTCAGAGAGTGTCTGAGAGTGTCTGAGAGTGTCTGAGAGTGTCAGAGAGTGTCAGAGAGTGTCGGAGAGTGTCTGAGAGTGTCTGAGAGTGTCAACGAGTGTCAGAGAGTGATAGAGAGTGTCTGAGAGTGTCGGAGAGTGTCAGAGAGTGTCAGAGAGTGTCAGAGAGTGTCTGAGAGTGTCAACGAGAGTCAGAGAGTGTCAGAGAGTGATAGAGAGTGTCAGAGAGTGTCAGAGAGTGATAGTGAGTAATAGAGAGTGTCAGAGAGTGTCTGAGAGTGTCTGAGAGTGTCAGAGCTTGTCAGAGTGTGTCAGAGATTGTCAGAGAGTGATGGAGAGTGATAGAGAGAGTCTGAGAGTATCAGAGAGTGTCAGAGAGTGCCAGAGTGTGTCAGAGAGTGTCAGAGAGTGATATAGAGAGTCTGAAGGTGGCAGAGCTTGTCATAGTGTGTCAGAGAGTGTCAGAGAGTGATATAGAGAGTCTGAAGGTGGCAGAGCTTGTCAGAGTGTGTCAGAGAGTGTCAGAGAGTGATAGAGAGTGTCAGAGTGTGTCAGAGATTGTCAGAGAGTGATGGAGAGAGATAGAGAGTGTCTGAGAGTGTCAGTGCGTGTCAGAGAGTATCAGAGAGTGTCTGAGAGTGTCTGAGAGTGTCAGTGATTGTCAGAGTGTGTCAGAGAGTGTCAGAGAGTGTCAGAGAGTGATAGAGAGTGATAGAGAGTGTCAGAGAGTGTCAGAGAGTATCAGAGAGTGTCAGAGAGTGACAGAGAGTGATAGAGAGTGTCAGAGTGTGTCACAGAGTGATAGACAGTGATAAAGAGTGATATAGTGTGTCTGAGAGTGTGAGAGAATGGCAGAGAGTGATAGAGAACGTCAGAGAGTGTCACAGAGTGATAGTGAGCGTCAGAGAGTGTCAGAGAGTGTCGGAGAGTGTCAGAGGGAGTCTAAGAGTGTCTGAGAGTGTCTGAGAGTGTCTGAGCGTGTCAGAGATTGTCAGTGAATGTTAGAGAGTGATAGAGAGTGTCAGAGATTGTCTGAGAGTGTCTGAGAGTGTCAGAGAGAGTCAGAGAGTGTCAGAGAGCGACAGAGATTGTCAGAGAGTGTCAGCGACTGTTAGAGAGTGATAGAGAGTGTCAGAGATTGTCTGAGATTGTCTGAGAGAGTCAGAGATTGTCAGAGAGAATCAGAGAGTTACAGAGAGTGTCAGAGAGAGTCAGAGAGTGACAGAGAGTGTCTGAGAGAGTCAGAGAGTGTCTGAGAGTGTCAGAGAGTGATAGTGAGTGTCAGAGAATGTCTGAGAGTGTCAGAGCCTGTCTGAGAGTGATAGAGAGTGTCTGAGAGTGTCTGATAGTCTCAGAGACTGTCTGAGACTGATAGAGAGTGTCAGAGAGTGGCTGAGAGTGATAAAGAGTGATCGAGATTGTCTGAGAGTGCCAGAGATTGTCTGAGAGTGTCTGAGAGTGTCAGAGACTGTCTGAGAGTGATAGAGAGTGTCTGAGAGTGTCCGAAAGTTTTTGAGAGTGTCAGAGAGTGGTAGAGCATTTCTGAGATAGTCGGAGAGTGTCAGAGAGTCATAGAGAGTGTCAGAGAGTGTCAGAGAGTGTCTGAGATTGTCAGAGAGTGTCAGAGAGTGATAGAGAGTGTCTGAGGATTTCAGAGAATGTCAGAGAGTTTCAGAGAATGATAGAGTGTAGCTGAAAGTGTCAGAGTGTGTTTGACAGTGTCAGAGAGTGGGAGAGAGTGTCTGAGAGTGTCAGAGAGTGAAAGAGAGTTTCAGAGAGTGATAGAGAGTGTCTGAGAGTGTCAGATTATGTCAGAGTGTGTTAGAGACTGTCTGAGAGTGTCAGAGGGTGTCAGAGAGTGTCAGAGAGTGTCGGAGAGTGTCGGAGAGTGTCAGAGAGTGTCAACGAGTGTCAGAGAGTATCAGAGAGTGATAGAGCGTGTCAAAGAGTGTCGGAGAATGTCAGAGTGTGTCAGAGAGTGTCAGAGACTGTCAGAGAGTGTCTGAGAGTGTCAACGAGTGTCAGAGAGTGTCAGAGAGTGTCAACGAGTGTCAGAGAGTATCAGAGAGTGATAGAGCGTGTCAGAGAGTGTCGGAGAATGTCAGAGTGTGTCAGAGAGTGTCAGAGACTGTCAGAGAGTGTCTGAGAGTGTCTGAGAGTGTCAACGAGTATCAGAGAGTGTCAGAGAGTGTCGGAGAGTGAGAGAGTGTGTCTGAGAGTGTCTGAGAGTGTCAGAGATTGTCAGAGTGTGTCAGAGATTGTCAGAGAGTGATGGAGAGTGATAGAGAGAGTCTGAGAGTATCAGAGAGTGCCAGAGAGCGTCAGAGAGTGCCAGAGTGTGTCAGAGAGTGTCAGAGAGTGATAGAGAGTGATATAGAGAGTGTGAAGGTGGCAGAGATTGTCAAAGTGTGTCAGAGAGTGTCAGAGAGTGATAGAGAGTGTCAGAGTGTGTCAGAGAGTGTCAGAGAGTGATAGAAAGCGTCAGAGTGTGATAGTGAGTGTCTGAGAGTGTCTTAGAGTGACAGAGAGTGTCTGAGAGTGTCACAGATATTTAGAGAGTAATAGAGAGTGTCTGAGAGAGTCAGAGAGTATCAGAGTGTGTCAGAGAGTGATAGAGAGTTTCAGAGAGTGATAGACAGTGTCTGAGAGTGTTAGAGAGTGTCTGAGACTGTCTGAGAGTGTTAGAGAGTGTCTGAGACTGTCTGAGAGTTTAAGAGAGTGTTTTGTAGTGTCATTCAGTGTCAGAGAGCGATAGAGAGTGTCAGAGAGTGATAGAGAGTATCTGAGAGAGGCTGAGAGTGTCAGAGATTGTCAGAGAATGTCAGAGAGTGATAGAGAGTGTCTGAGGATTTCAGAAAATGTCAGGGAGTGTCAGAGAGTGATAGAGTGTGTCTGAGAGTGTCAGAGTGTGTTTGAGAGTGTCAGAGAGTGGTAGAGAGTGTCTGAGAGTGTCAGAGAGTGAACGAGAGTTTCAGAGAGTGATAGAGAGTGTCTGAGAGCTTCAGATGTGTCAGAAATTGTTAGAGAGTGTCTGAGAGTGTCAGAGAGTGTCAGAGAGTGTCGGAGAGTGTCAGAGAGTGTCAGAGAGAGTCAGTGAGAGTCTGAGAGTGTCTGAGAGTGTCAACGAGTGTCAGAGAGTGTCAGAGAGTGATAGAGAGCGTCGGAGAGTGTCGGAGAGTGTCAGAGAGTGTCAGAGAGTGTCAGAGAGTGTCAGAGAGTGATAGAGAGTGATAGAGAGTGTCAGAGAGTGTCTGAGAGTGTCAGAGATTGTCAGAGTGTGTCAGAGATTGTCAGAGAGTGATGGAGAGTGATAGAGAGAGTCTGAGAGTATCAGAGAGTGTCAGAGAGTGCCAGAGTGTGTCAGAGAGTGTCAGAGAGTGATATAGAGAGTCTGAAGGTGGCAGAGATTGTCAGAGTGTGTCAGAGAGTGTCAGAGAGTGATAGAGAGTGTCAGAGTGTGTCAGAGATTGTCAGAGAGTGATGGAGAGAGATAGAGAGTGTCTGAGAGTGTCAGTGCGTGTCAGAGAGTATCAGAGAGTGTCTGAGAGTGTCTGAGAGTGTCAGTGATTGTCAGAGTGTGTCAGAGAGTGTCAGAGAGTGTCAGAGAGTGATAGAGAGTGATAGAGAGTGTCAGAGAGTGTCAGAGAGTGACAGAGAGTGTCTGAGAGTGTCAGAGTGTGTCACAGAGTGATAGACAGTGATAGAGAGTGATATAGTGTGTCTGAGAGTGTGAGAGAATGGCAGAGAGTGATAGAGAACGTCAGAGAGTGTCATAGAGTGATAGTGAGCGTCAGAGAGTGTCAGAGAGTGTCGGAGAGTGTCAGAGGGAGTCTAAGAGTGTCTGAGAGTGTCTGAGAGTGTCTGAGCGTGTCAGAGATTGTCAGTGAATGTTAGAGAGTGATAGAGAGTGTCAGAGATTGTCTGAGAGTGTCTGAGAGTGTCAGAGAGAGTCAGAGAGTGTCAGAGAGCGACAGAGATTGTCAGAGAGTGTCAGTGACTGTTAGAGAGTGATAGAGAGTGTCAGAGATTGTCTGAGATTGTCTGAGAGAGTCAGAGATTGTCAGAGAGAATCAGAGAGTTACAGAGAGTGTCAGAGAGAGTCAGAGAGAGTCTGAGTGTGTCTGAGAGTGTCTGAGAGTGTCAGTGAGAGTCAGAGAGTGTCAGAGAGTGATAGTGAGTGTCAGAGAATGTCAGAGAGTGTCAGAGAGTGTCTGAGAGTGACAAAGAATGGTAAAGAGTGATAGAGAGTGTCTGAGAGTGTGAGAGAGTGTCAGAGATTGATAGAGAATGTCAGAGAGTGTCATCGAGTGATAGAGATTGTCAGAGAGTGTCAGAGCGTGTCAGGGAGTGTCTGAGAGTGATAACGAGTGATAGAGAGTGTCTGAGAGTGCCAGTGAGTGTCTGAGAGTGATAGAGAGTGTCTGAGAGTGTCAGAGACTGTCTGAGAGTGATAGAGAGTGTCCGAGAGTGATAGAGAGTGTCTGAGAGTGTCTGAGAGTGTCAGAGACAGTCTGAGAGTGATAGAGAGTGTCAGAGAGTGGCTGAGAGTGATAAAGAGTGATAGAGATTGTCTGAGAGTGCCAGAGAGTGTCTGAGAGTGTCAGAGAGTGTTTGAGAGTGTCAGAGAGTGGTAGAGCGTTTCTGAGATAGTCGGAGAGTGTCAGAGAGTCATAGAGACTGTCAGAGAGTGTCAGAGAGTGTCTGAGATTGTCAGAGAGTGTCAGAGAGTGATAGAGAGTGTCTGAGGATTTCAGAGAATGTCAGAGAGTGTCAGAGAGTGATAAAGTGTAGCTGAAAGTGTCAGAGAGTGTTTGACAGTGTCAGAGAGTGGTAGAGAGTGTCTGAGAGTGTCAGAGAGTGAAAGAGAGTTTCAGAGAGTGATAGAGAGTGTCTGAGAGTGTCAGATTATGTCAGAGAGTGTTAGAGACTGTCTGAGAGTGTCAGAGAGTGTCAGAGAGTGTCAGAGAGAATCTGAGAGTGTCAACGAGTGTCAGAGAGTATCAGAGAGTGATAGAGCGTGTCAGAGAGTGTCGGAGAATGTCAGAGTGTGTCAGAGACTGTCAGAGAGTGTCTGAGAGTGTCTGAGAGTGTCTGAGAGTGTCAACAAGTGTCAGAGAGTGTCAGAGAGTGTCAGAGAGTGATAGAGCGTGTCTGAGAGTGTCTGAGAGTGTCAGAGATTGTCAGAGTGTGTCAGAGATTGTCAGAGAGTGATGGAGAGTGATCGAGAGAGTCTGAGAGTATCAGAGAGTGTCAGAGAGTGTCAGAGAGTGCCAGAGTGTGTCAGAGAGTGTCAGAGAGAGATAGAGAGTGATAGAGAGAGTGAAAAGGTGGCAGAGATTGTCAGAGTGTGTCAGAGAGTGTCAGAGAGTGATAGAGAGTGTCAGAGTGTGTCAGAGAGTGTCAGAGAGTGACAGAAAGCGTCAGAGTGTGATAGAGAGTGCCTGAGAGTGTCTTAGAGTGACAGAGAGTGTCTGAGAGTGTCACAGATATTTAGAGAGTAATAGAGAGTGTCTGAGAGACTCAGAGAGTATCAGAGTGTCTCAGAGAGTGATAGAGAGTGTCAGAGAGTGATAGACAGTGTCAGACAGTGTTAGAGAGTGTCTGAGACTGTCTGAGAGTGTTAGAGAGTGTCTGAGACTGTCTGAGAGTTTCAGAGAGTGTCTTGGAGTGTCATTGAGTGTCAGAGAGTGATAGAGTGTGTCAGAGAGTGATAGAGAGTGTCTGAGAGTGTCTGAGAGTGTCAGAGATTGTCAGAGTGTGTCAGAGTGTGTCAGAGAGTGTCAGAGAGTGTCAGAGTGTGATAGAGAGTGTCTGAGAGTGTCAGAGTGTGTCAGAGAATTTCAGAGTGTGTCAGAGAGTGAAAGAGATTGTCAGAGAGTGTCAGAGAGTGTCTGAGAGTGTCAGAGAGTGTCAGCGAGTGTCTGAGTGTGTCTGAGAGTGTCTGAGAATGTCAGAGATTGTCAGAGAATGTCAGAGAGTGTCAGAGTGTGTCAGAGAGCTATAGAGAGTGATAGAGAGTGATACCGTTTTGGATACTGTTGCGGGGACGACCTACCAAGGGTAAGCAATGGGGTACAGGTATCTGGCACAGAGTCTGTCCCTGTTGCTCAGAAGGGAAGGGGAAGGGGAGCAGAACATTAGTCATTGGGGACTCCATAGATAGGGGAACAGATAGGAGGTTCTGTGGGAACGAGAGAGACTCACGGTTGGTATGTTGCCTCACAGGTGCCAGGGTTCATGATGTCTCGGATCGTGTTTTTGGGATCCTTAAGGGGGAGGAGGAGCAGCCACAAGTCGTGGTCCACATGGGCACCAACAACATAGGTAGGAAGAGAGTTGGGGATTTAAGACAGAAATTCAGGGAGCTAGGGTGGAAGCTTAGAGCGAGAACAAACAGAGTTGTTATCTCTGGGTTGTTGCCCGTGCCACGTGATAGCGAAGCGAGGAATAGGGAGAGAGAGCAGTTGAACACGTGGCTGCAGGGATGGTTCAGGAGGGAGGGTTCTGGTTTCCTGGATAATTGGGGCTCTTTCTGGGGTAGGTGGGACCTCTACAAACAGGATGATCTTCACCTGAACCAGAGGGGTACCAATATCCTGGGGGGGGAGATTTGCTAGTGCTCTTCGGGGGGGTTTAAACTAATTCAGCAGGGGAATGGGAACCTAAATTGTAGTGCCAGTGTACAGGATGTTGAGAGTAGTGAGGTCAGGGATATGGTTACAAGGACGCAAGAGGGCACTGGCAAGCAAGAATCTGGTTTAAAGTGTGTCTACTTCAACGCCAGGAGCATCCGGAATAAGGTGGGTGAGCTTGCAGCATGGGTTGGTACCTGGGATCTCGATGTAGTGGCCATTTCGGAGACATGGGTGGAGCAGGGGCGGGAATGGATGTTGCAGATTCCGGGATTTAGATGTTTCTGTAAGAACAGAGAAGATGGTAAAAGGGGGGGGGGTGTGGCATTGTTAATCAAGGAGAGTATTACAGCGACAGAAAGGACGTTTGAGGTCTCGTCTACTGAGGTAGTATGGGCCGAGGTTAGAAACAGGAGAGGTGAGGTTACCCTGTTGGGAGTCTTTTATAGACGTCCGAATAGTTCCAGAGATGCAGAGGAAAGGATAGCGAAGATGATTCTCGACAGGGGCGAGAGTAACAGAGGAGTTGTCATGGGGGACTTTAACTTTCAATATATCGACTGGAAATACTATAGTTCGAGTACTTTAGATGGGTCAGTTTTTGTCCAGTGTGTGCAGGAGGGTTTTCTGACACAGTATGTAGACAGGCCAATCAGGGGCGATGCCACATTGGATTTGGTACTGGGAAATGAACCCGGCCAGGTGTTAGATTTAGATGTAGGTGAGCACTTTGGTGATAGTGATCACAATTCGGTTAGGTTTACCTTAGCGATGGGCAGGGACAGGTATATACCGCAGGGCAATAATTATTGCTATGGGAAAGGAAATTATGATGCGATTAGGCAAGATTTAGGATGCGTAGGATGGGGAAGGAAACTGCAGGGGATGGGAACAATCGAAATGTGGAGCTTATTCAAGGAGCAGCTACTGTGTGTCCTTGAGAAGTATGTACCTGTGAGGCAGGGAGGAAGTTGTCGAGCGAGGGAGCCGTGGTTCACTAAAGAAGTTGAAGCGCTTGTCAAGAGGAAGGCGGCGGCTTATGTTAGGATGAGACATGAAGGCTCAGTTCGGGTGCTTGAGAGCTACAAGCTCGCCAGGAAGGATCTAAAGGGAGAGCAAAGAAGAACAAGGAGACTTCACGAGAAATCATTGGTGGATAGGATCAGGGAAAACCCTCAGGCTTTCTATAGGTATATCAGGAATAAAAGAAAGAGTAGAGTTAGATTAGGGCCAATCAAGGATAGTAGTGGGAAGTTGTGTGCGGATTCAGAGGAGATAGGGGAAGTGTTAAATGAATATTTTGCGTCAGTATTTACAGTAGAGAAAGAAAATGTTGTTGAGAATACTGAGATTCAGGCTACTGGGCTAGATGGGATTGAGGTTCACAAGCAGGAGATGTTATCAATTTTGGAAAGTGTGAAAATAGATAAGTCCCCTGGGCCAGATGGGATTTATCCTAGGATTCTCTGGGAAGCTAGGGAGGAGATTGCAGAGCCTTTGTCCTTGATCTTTATGTCGTCATTGTCGACAGGAATAGTGCCGGAAGACTGGAGGATAGCAAATGTTGTCCCCTTGTTCAAGAAGGGGAGTAGAGACAGCCCTGGTAATTATAGACCTGTGAGCCTTACTTCGGTTGTGGGTAAAATGTTGGAAAAGGTTATAAGAGACATGATTTATAATCATCTTGAAAATAATAAGTTCATTAGAGATAGTCAGCACAGTTTTGTGACGGGCAGGTCGTGCCTCACAAACCTTATTGAGTTTTTCGAGAAGGTGACCAAACAGGTGGATGAGGGTAAAGCAGTGGATGTGGTGTATATGGATTTCAGTAAGGCGTTTGATAAGGTTCCCCACGGTAGGCTATTGCAGAAAATACGGAAGTATGGGGTTGAAGGTGTTTTGGAGCTTTGGATCAGAAATTGGCTAGCTGAAAGCAGACAGAGGGTGGTGGTTGATGGCAAATGTTCATCCTGGAGTTTAGTTACTAGTGGTGTACCGCAAGGATCTGTTTTGGGGCCACTGCTGTTTGTCATTTTTATAAATGACCTGGAAGAGGGTGTAGAAGGGTGGGTTAGTAAATTTGCGGATGACACTAAGGTCGGTGGAGTTGTGTATAGTGCCGAAGGATGTTGTCGGGTACAGAGGGACATAGATAGGCTGCAGAGCTGGGCTGAGAGATGGCAAATGGAGTTTAATGCGGAAAAGTGTGAGGTGATTCACTTTGGAAGGAGTAACAGGAATGCAGAGTACTGGGCTAATGGGAAGATTCTTGGTAGTGCAGATGAACAGAGAGATCTTGGTGACCAGGTGCATAAATCCCTGAAGGTTGCTACCCAGGTTAATAGGGCTGTTAAGAAGGCATATGGTGTGTTAGCTTTTATTAGTAGGGGGATCGAGTTTCGGAGCCATGAGGTCATGCTGCAGCTGTACAAAACTCTGGTGAGACCGCACCTGGAGTATTGCGTGCAGTTCTGGTCACCGCATTATAGGAAGGATGTGGAAGCTGTGGAAAGGGTGCAGGGGAGATTTTCCAGGATGTTGCCTGGTATAGAGGGAAGGTCTTACGAGGAAAGGCTGAGGGACTTGAGGTTGTTTTCGTTGGAGAGAAGGAGGTGGAGAGGTGACTTAATAGAGACATATAAGATAATCAGAGGGTTAGATAGGGTGGATAGTGAGCGTCTTTTTCCTCGGATGGTGATGGCAAACACGAGGGGACATAGCTTCAAGTTGAGGGGTGATAGATATAGGACAGATGTGAGAGGTAGTTTCTTTACTCAGAGAGTAGTAAGGGCATGGAACGCCCTGCCTGCAGCAGAAGTAGATTCGCCAACTGTAAGGGCATTTAAGTGGTCATTGGTTAGACATATGGATGAAAATGGAATAGTGTAGGTCAGATGGTTTCACAGGTCGGCGCAACATCGAGGGCCGAAGGGCCTGTACTGCACTGTAATGTTCTAATTCTAAATCTAATAGAGTGTCAGAGAGTGATAGAGAATGTCAGAGTGCCATAGAGTGATAGAGAGTATCAGAGAGTGTCAGAGAGCGTCAGAGAGTGTCTGAGAGTGTCAGAGAGTGTCTGAGAGTGATAGAGAGTGTCTGAGAGTGTGAGAGACTGTCTGAGAGTGCTAAAGAGTGCCTGAGAGTGTCAGAGAGTGGTAGAGGGTGTCTGAGACTGTCAGAGAGTGATAGAGAGTGTCTGAGATCGTCAGAGAGTGTCTGAGATTGTCCGAGAGTGTCAGAGAGTGTCAGAGAGTGATAGAGAGTATCTGAGATTGTCAGAGACTGTCAGAGTGTCAGAGAGTGATATAGAGTGTCTGAAATTGTCAGAGTGTCTGACATTGTCAGAGAGTATCAGAGAGTGTCTGACAGTGTCTGAGAGTGTTAGAGAATGTCAGAGTGTCTGAGAGTGTCAGAGAGTGTCAGAGAGGGATAGAGAGTGATAGAGAGTGATATAGAGTGTCTGAGAGAGTGAGAGAGTGTCAGAGAGTGATAGAGAATGTCACAGAGTGTCATAGAGTGATAGTGAGTGTCAGAGAGTATCAGAGAGTGTTGGGGAGTGTCAGAGGGAGTCTGAGAGTGTCTGAGAGTGTCTGAGAGTGCCAGAGAGTGTTAGAGAGTGTTACAGAGTGATCGAGAGTGTCTAAGTTGTCTGAGAGTGTCTGAGAGTCTCAGAGAGTGTCAGAGAGTGTCAGAGACAGTCAGAGAGTGACAGAGCTTGTCAGAGAGTGTCAGTGAGTGTCAGAGAGTGATAGAGTGTGTCAGTGAGTGTTAGAGAGTGATAGAGAGTGTCAGAGAGAGTCAGAGATTGACAGAGAATGTCTGAGAGAGTCAGAGAGTGATCGAGAGTGTCAGAGAATGTCTGAGAGTGATGGAGAGTGATAGAGAGTGTCTGAGAGAGTCAGAGAGTGTCAGAGAGTGACAGAGAGTGTCAGAGAGAGTCAGAGATTGACAGAGAGTGTCTGAGAGAGTCAGAGAGTGATAGAGAGTGTCTGAGTATGTCAGAGTGTGTCAGAGAGTGTCAGAGAGTGATAGAGAGTGTCAGAGTGTGATAGAGTGTGTCAGAGTGTGTCAGAGAGTGTCAGAGACTGTCAGAGAGTGATAGAGAGTTTCTGAGAGCGTCAGCGACTGTCAGAGTGTGTCAGAGTGTGTCAGAGAGTTTCAGACAGTGTCAGAGTGTGATAGAGAGTGTCAGAGAGTGTTTGAGTGTGTCAGAGAGTGTCAGAGAGTGATTGAGTGTGTCAGTGAGTGTCAGAGTGCGTCAGAGAATGTCAGAGAGTGATAGCGAGTGTCAGAGAGTGATAGAGAGTGTCAGAGTGTGTCAGAGAGTGGTAGAGTGTCAGAGTGTGATAGCGAGTGTCTGAGAGTGACAGAGAGTGTCTGAGAGTGTCAGAGAGTGATAAAGAGTGATAGAGAGTGTCTGAGTGTGTCAGAGAGTATCAGAGGGTGTCTGAGAGTGTCAGTGAGTGTCACAGAGTGATAGAGAGTGTCTGAGAGTGTCTGAGAGTGTCTGAGAGTGTCAGAGATTGTCAGAGAATGTCTGAGATTGTCAGATAGTGTCAGAGTGTGTCAGAGAGTGTCTGAGAGCGTCAGAGAGTTTCAGAGTGTGTCTGAGACCGTCAGAGTGTGTCTGAGAGTGTCAGAGAGTGTCAGAGAGTGTCTGAGAGTGTCAGAGTGTGTCAGAGAGTGTCAGAGTGTGTCAGAGCGTGTCTGAGAGTGTCAGAGAGTTTCAGAGTGTGTCTGAAAGTGTCAGATAGTGTTTGAGAGTGTCAGAGTGTGTCAGAGCGTTTCTGAGAGTGTCAGAGAGTTTCAGAGTGTGTCTGAGAGTGTCTGAGAGTGTCAGAGAGTGTCAGAGAGTGTCTGAGAGTGTCAGAGTGTGTCACAGAGTGTCAGAGAGTGTCTGAGAGTGTCAGAGAGTGTCAGAGAGTATCTGAGAGTGTCAGAGAGTGTCAGAGTGTGTCAGAGTGTGTCTGAGGGTGTCAGAGAGTCTCAGAGAATGTCTGAGTGTGTCAGAGAATGTCTGAGTGTGTCAGAGAGTGTCAGACAGTGTCAGAAATTGTCAGAGAGTGTCAGAGAGTGTCAGAATGTGTCAGAGAGTGTCTGCGAGTGTCAGAGAGTGTCTGAGACTGTCTGAGAGGGTCTGAGTGTGTCTGAGAGAGTCAGAGAGTGTGTGACGGAGACTGAGAGTGTCAGAGGGTGTCTGAGAGTGTCAGAGAGTCTCAGAGAATGTCTGAGTGTGTCAGAGAGTGTCAGAGAGTGTCAGAAAGTGTCAGAGAGTGTCAGAGAGAGTCAGAATGTGTCAGAGAGTGTCAGAGTGTGCCAGAGTGTGTCTGAGAGTGTCAGAGAGTGGCTGACAGTGTCTGAGAGTGTCGGAGAGTGTCAGAGAGTGTCTGAATGCGTCAGAGATTGTCAGAGAGTGTCAGAGTGTGTCTGAGTGTGTCTGAGAGTGTCTGAGAGTATCTGAGTGTGTCTGAGAGTGTCAGAGTGTGTCACAGAGTGTCAGAGTGCGTCAGAGAGTGTCATAGCGTGTCTGAGATTTTCAGAGAGTGTCTGGGAGTGGCAGAAAGAGTCTGAGAGTTTCTGAGAGTGTCAGAGTGTGTCTGAGAGAGTCAGAGAGTATCAGAGAATGTCAGAGAGTATCTGAGAGTGTCAGACAGTGTCAGAGAGTGACTGAGTGTGTCAGAGAGTGTCAAAGTGTGTCAGAGAGTGTCAGAGAATGTCAGAGAGTGTCAGTGTGTGTCTGAGAGTGTCAGAGAGTACCAGAGTGTGTCTGAGAATGTCAGAGTGTCAGAGAGTGTCATTGAGTGTCTGAGAGTGTCTGAGATTGAAGGAGTGTGTCAGAGTGTGTCATAGAGTGTCTGAAAGTGTCAGAGAGTGGCTGAGAGTGTCAGAGGGTGTCAGAGAGTGTCAGAGTATGTCAGAGAGTGTCTGAGTGTGTATGAGAGTATCAGAGAGTATCTGAGAGTGTCAGAGAGTGTCAGAGAGTGTCGGAGAGTGTCAGAGTGTGTCATAGATTATCTGAGAGTGTCAGAGTGTGTCAGAGAGTGTCTGAGTGTGTCTGACACAGTCTGAGAATGTCAGAGAGTGTCAGAGAATGTCTGAGATAGTCAGATAGTGTCAGAGTGCGTCAGCGAGTGTCTGAGAGTGTCAGAGAGTCTCAGAGTGTGTCTGAGAGTGTCAGAGTGTGTCGGAGAGTGTCAGAGTGTGTCAGAGAGTGTCAGCGTGTGTCAGAGAGTGTCAGAGTGTGTCAGAGTGTGTCAGAGAGTGTCTGAAAGTGTCAGAGAGTGTCTGAGAGTGTCAGAGAGTGTCAGAGAGTCTCAGAGAATGTCTGAGTGTGTCAGAGAGTGTCAGAGAGTGTCAGAAATTGTCAGAGAGTGTCAGAGAGTGTCAGAATGTGTCAGAGAGTGTCTGCGAGTGTCAGAGAGTGTCTGAGACTGTCTGAGAGGGTCTGAGTGTGTCTGAGAGAGTCAGAGAGTGTGTGACGGAGACTGAGAGTGTCAGAGTGTCTGAGAGTGTCAGAGAGTCTCAGAGAATGTCTGAGTGTGTCAGAGAGTGTCAGAAAGTGTCAGAGAGTGTCAGAGAGAGTCAGAATGTGTCAGAGAGTGTCAGAGAGTGTCAGAGTGTGTCTGAGTGTGTCTGAGAGTGTCTGAGAGTATCTGAGTGTGTCTGAGAGTGTCAGAGTGTGTCACAGAGTGTCAGAGTGCGTCAGAGAGTGTCATAGCGTGTCTGAGAGTTTCAGAGAGTGTCTGGGAGTAGCAGAAAGAGTCTGAAGGTTTCTGAGAGTGTCAGAGTGTGTCTGAGAGAGTCAGAGAGTATCAGAGAATGTCAGAGAGTATCTGAGAGTGTCAGACAGTGTCAGAGAGTGACTGAGAGTGTCAGAGAGTGTCAAAGTGTGTCAGAGAGTGTCAGAGAATGTCAGAGAGTGTCAGTGTGTGTCTGAGAGTGTCAGAGAGTACCAGAGTGTGTCTGAGAGTGTCAGAATGTCAGAGAGTGTCATTGAGTGTCTGAGAGTGTCTGAGATTGAAGGAGTGTGTCAGAGTGTGTCATAGAGTGTCTGAAAGTGTCAGAGAGTGGCTGAGAGTGTCAGAGGGTGTCAGAGAGTGTCAGAGAGTGATAGAGAGTGTCTGAGATCGTCAGAGAGTGTCTGAGATTGTCCGAGAGTGTCAGAGAGTGTCAGAGAGTGATAGAGAGTATCTGAGATTGTCAGAGACTGTCAGAGTGTCAGAGAGTGATATAGAGTGTCTGACATTGTCAGAGAGTATCAGAGAGTGTCTGACAGTGTCTGAGAGTGTTAGAGAATGTCAGAGTGTCTGAGAGTGTCAGAGAGTGTCAGAGAGGGATAGAGAGTGATAGAGAGTGATATAGAGTGTCTGAGAGAGTGAGAGAGTGTCAGAGAGTGATAGAGAATGTCACAGAGTGTCATAGAGTGATAGTGAGTGTCAGAGAGTATCAGAGAGTGTTGGGGAGTGTCAGAGGGAGTCTGAGAGTGTCTGAGAGTGTCTGAGAGTGTCTGAGAGTGCCAGAGAGTGTTAGAGAGTGTTACAGAGTGATCGAGAGTGTCTAAGTTGTCTGAGAGTGTCTGAGAGTCTCAGAGAGTGTCAGAGAGTGTCAGAGACAGTCAGAGAGTGACAGAGCTTGTCAGAGAGTGTCAGTGAGTGTCAGAGAGTGATAGAGTGTGTCAGTGAGTGTTAGAGAGTGATAGAGAGTGTCAGAGAGAGTCAGAGATTGACAGAGAATGTCTGAGAGAGTCAGAGAGTGATCGAGAGTGTCAGAGAATGTCTGAGAGTGATGGAGAGTGATAGAGAGTGTCTGAGAGAGTCAGAGAGTGTCAGAGAGTGACAGAGAGTGTCAGAGAGAGTCAGAGATTGACAGAGAGTGTCTGAGAGAGTCAGAGAGTGATAGAGAGTGTCTGAGTGTGTCTGAGAGTGTCAGATAGTGTCAGAGAGTGATAGAGAGTGATAAAGAGTGATAGAGTATGTCAGAGTGTGTCAGAGAGTGTCAGAGAGTGATAGAGAGTGTCAGAGTGTGATAGAGTGAGTCAGAGTGTGTCAGAGAGTGTCAGAGACTGTCAGAGAGTGATAGAGAGTTTCTGAGAGCGTCAGCGACTGTCAGAGTGTGTCAGAGTGTGTCAGAGAGTTTCAGACAGTGTCAGAGTGTGATAGAGAGTGTCAGAGAGTGTTTGAGTGTGTCAGAGAGTGTCAGAGAGTGATTGAGTGTGTCAGTGAGTGTCAGAGTGCGTCAGAGAATGTCAGAGAGTGATAGCGAGTGTCAGAGAGTGATAGAGAGTGTCAGAGTGTGTCAGAGAGTGGTAGAGTGTCAGAGTGTGATAGCGAGTGTCTGAGAGTGACAGAGAGTGTCTGAGAGTGTCAGAGAGTGATAAAGAGTGATAGAGAGTGTCTGAGTGTGTCAGAGAGTATCAGAGGGTGTCTGAGAGTGTCAGTGAGTGTCACAGAGTGATAGAGAGTGTCTGAGAGTGTCTGAGAGTGTCAGAGATTGTCAGAGAATGTCTGAGATTGTCAGATAGTGTCAGAGTGTGTCAGAGAGTGTCTGAGAGCGTCAGAGAGTTTCAGAGTGTGTCTGAGACCGTCAGAGTGTGTCTGAGAGTGTCAGAGAGTGTCAGAGAGTGTCAGAGAGTGTCTGAGAGTGTCAGAGTGTGTCAGAGAGTGTCAGAGTGTGTCAGAGCGTGTCTGAGAGTGTCAGAGAGTTTCAGAGTGTGTCTGAAAGTGTCAGATAGTGTTTGAGAGTGTCAGAGTGTGTCAGAGCGTTTCTGAGAGTGTCAGAGAGTTTCAGAGTGTGTCTGAGAGTGTCTGAGAGTGTCAGAGAGTGTCAGAGAGTGTCTGAGAGTGTCAGAGTGTGTCACAGAGTGTCAGAGAGTGTCTGAGAGTGTCAGAGAGTGTCAGAGAGTATCTGAGAGTGTCAGAGAGTGTCAGAGTGTGTCAGAGTGTGTCTGAGGGTGTCTGAGAGTGTCTGAGAGTGTCAGAGAGTGTCAGAGAGTCTCAGAGAATGTCTGAGTGTGTCAGAGAGTGTCAGAAATTGTCAGAGAGTGTCAGAGAGTGTCAGAATGTGTCAGAGAGTGTCTGCGAGTGTCAGAGAGTGTCTGAGACTTTCTGAGAGGGTCTGAGTGTGTCTGAGAGAGTCAGAGAGTGTGTGACGGAGACTGAGAGTGTCAGAGGGTGTCTGAGAGTGTCAGAGAGTCTCAGAGAATGTCTGAGTGTGTCAGAGAGTGTCAGAGAGTGTCTGAAAGTGTCAGAGAGTGTCAGAGAGAGTCAGAATGTGTCAGAGAGTGTCAGAGTGTGCCAGAGTGTGTCTGAGAGTGTCAGAGAGTGGCTGACAGTGTCTGAGAGTGTCGGAGAGTGTCAGAGAGTGTCTGAATGCGTCAGAGATTGTCAGAGAGTGTCAGAGTGTGTCTGAGTGTGTCTGAGAGTGTCTGAGAGTATCTGAGTGTGTCTGAGAGTGTCAGAGTGTGTCACAGAGTGTCAGAGTGCGTCAGAGAGTGTCATAGCGTGTCTGAGATTTTCAGAGAGTGTCTGGGAGTGGCAGAAAGAGTCTGAGAGTTTCTGAGAGTGTCAGAGTGTGTCTGAGAGAGTCAGAGAGTATCAGAGAATGTCAGAGAGTATCTGAGAGTGTCAGACAGTGTCAGAGAGTGACTGAGTGTGTCAGAGAGTGTCAAAGTGTGTCAGAGAGTGTCAGAGAATGTCAGAGAGTGTCAGTGTGTGTCTGAGAGTGTCAGAGAGTACCAGAGTGTGTCTGAGAATGTCAGAGTGTCAGAGAGTGTCATTGAGTGTCTGAGAGTGTCTGAGATTGAAGGAGTGTGTCAGAGTGTGTCATAGAGTGTCTGAAAGTGTCAGAGAGTGGCTGAGAGTGTCAGAGGGTGTCAGAGAGTGTCAGAGTATGTCAGAGAGTGTCTGAGTGTGTATGAGAGTATCAGAGAGTATCTGAGAGTGTCAGAGAGTGTCAGAGAGAGTCGGAGAGTGTCAGAGTGTGTCATAGATTATCTGAGAGTGTCAGAGTGTGTCAGAGAGTGTCTGAGTGTGTCTGACACAGTCTGAGAATGTCAGAGAGTGTCAGAGAATGTCTGAGATAGTCAGATAGTGTCAGAGTGCGTCAGCGAGTGTCTGAGAGTGTCAGAGAGTCTCAGAGTGTGTCTGAGAGTGTCAGAGTGTGTCGGAGAGTGTCAGAGTGTGTCAGAGAGTGTCAGCGTGTGTCAGAGAGTGTCAGAGTGTGTCAGAGTGTGTCAGAGAGTGTCTGAAAGTGTCAGAGAGTGTCTGAGAGTGTCAGAGAGTGTCAGAGAGTCTCAGAGAATGTCTGAGTGTGTCAGAGAGTGTCAGAGAGTGTCAGAAATTGTCAGAGAGTGTCAGAGAGTGTCAGAATGTGTCAGAGAGTGTCTGCGAGTGTCAGAGAGTGTCTGAGACTGTCTGAGAGGGTCTGAGTGTGTCTGAGAGAGTCAGAGAGTGTGTGACGGAGACTGAGAGTGTCAGAGAGTGTCTGAGAGTGTCAGAGAGTCTCAGAGAATGTCTGAGTGTGTCAGAGAGTGTCAGAGAGTGTCAGAAAGTGTCAGAGAGTGTCAGAGAGAGTCAGAATGTGTCAGAGAGTGTCAGAGAGTGTCAGAGTGTGTCTGAGTGTGTCTGAGAGTGTCTGAGAGTATCTGAGTGTATCTGAGAGTGTCAGAGTGTGTCACAGAGTGTCAGAGTGCGTCAGAGAGTGTCATAGCGTGTCTGAGAGTTTCAGAGAGTGTCTGGGAGTGGCAGAAAGAGTCTGAAGGTTTCTGAGAGTGTCAGAGTGTGTCTGAGAGAGTCAGAGAGTATCAGAAAATGTCAGAGAGTATCTGAGAGTGTCAGACAGTGTCAGAGAGTGACTGAGAGTGTCAGAGAGTGTCAAAGTGTGTCAGAGAGTGTCAGAGAATGTCAGAGAGTGTCAGTGTGTGTCTGAGAGTGTCAGAGAGTACCAGAGTGTGTCTGAGAGTGTCAGAGTGTCAGAGAGTGTCATTGAGTGTCTGAGAGTGTCTGAGATTGAAGGAGTGTGTCAGAGTGTGTCATAGAGTGTCTGAAAGTGTCAGAGAGTGGCTGAGAGTGTCAGAGGGTGTCAGAGAGTGTCAGAGTATGTCAGAGAGTGTCTGAGAGTGCCAGAGAGAGTCTGAGAGTGTCTGAGAGTTTCAGAGTGTGTCTGAGAGTGCCTGAGAGTGTCAGAGAGTGTCTGAGAGTGTATGAGAGTATCAGAGAGTATCTGAGAGTGTCAGAGAGTGTCAGAGAGTGACGGAGAGTGTCAGAGTGTGTCATAGATTGTCTGAGAGTGTCAGAGTGTGTCAGAGAGTGTCTGAGTGTGTCTGACACAGTCTGAGAATGTCAGAGAGTGTCAGAGAATGTCTGAGATAGTCAGATAGTGTCAGAGCGTGTCAGCGAGTGTCTGAGAGTGTCAGAGAATCTCAGAGTGTGTCTGAGAGTGTCAGAGTGTGTCGGAGAGTGTCAGAGTGTGTCAGAGAGTGTCAGCGTGTGTCAGAGAGTGTCAGTGTGTGTCAGAGTGTGTCAGAGAGTGTCTGAAAGTGTCAGAGAGTGTCTGAGAGTGTCAGAGAGTGTCAGAGTGTGTCAGAGCGTGTCTGAGAGTGTCAGAGCGTTTCAGAGAGTATCAGAGTGTTTCTGAGAGTGTCTGAGAGTTTCAGAGAGTGTCAGAGACAGTCAGAGAGTGACAGAGATTGTCAGAGAGTGTCAGTGAGTGTCAGAGAGTGATAGAGTGTGTCAGTGCGTGTTAGAGAGTGATAGAGAATGTCAGAGAGAGTCAGAGATTGACAGAGAATGTCTGAGAGAGTCAGAGAGTGGTAGAGAGTGTCAGAGAATGTCTGAGAGTGATGGAGAGTGATAGAGAGTGTCTGAGAGAGTCAGAGAGTGTCAGAGAGTGACAGAGATTGTCAGAGAGAGTCAGAGAGTGTCTGAGAGAGTCAGAGAGTGATAGAGAGTGTCTGAGTGTGTCTGAGAGTGTCAGATAGTGTCAGAGAGTGATAGAGAGTGATAAAGAGTGATAGAGTATGTCAGAGTGTGTCAGAGAGTGTCAGAGAGTGATAGAGAGTGTCAGAGTGTGTTAGAACGTGTCAGAGTGTGTCAGAGCTTGTCAGAGACTGTCAGAGAGTGATAGAGAGTTTCTGAGAGCGTCAGCGACTGTCAGAGTGTGTCAGAGAGTTTCAGACAGTGTCAGAGTGTGATAGAGAGTGTCAGAGCGTGTTTGAGTGTGTCAGAGAGTGTCAGAGAGTGATTGAGTGTGTCAGTGAGTGTCAGAGTGCGTCAGAGAATGTCAGAGAGTGATAGCGATTGTCAGAGAGTGATAGAGAGTGTCAGAGTGTGTCAGAGAGTGGTAGAGTGTCAGAGTGTGATAGCGAGTGTCTGAGAGTGACAGAGAGTGTCTGAGAGTGTCAGAGAGTGATAAAGAGTGATAGAGAGTGTCTGAGTGTGTCAGAGAGTATCAGAGGGTGTCTGAGAGTGTCAGTGAGTGTCAGAGAGTGATAGAGAGTGTCTGAGAGTGTCTGAGAGTGTCAGAGATTGTCAGAGAATGTCTGAGATTGTCAGATAGTGTCAGAGTGTGTCAGAGAGTGTCTGAGAGCGTCAGAGAGTTTCAGAGTGTGTCTGAGACCGTCAGAGTGTGTCTGAGAGTGTCAGAGAGTGTCAGAGAGTGTCAGAGAGTGTCTGAGAGTGTCAGAGGGTGTCAGAGAGTGTCAGAGAGTGTCAGAGTGTGTCAGAGTGTGTCTGAAAGTGTCAGAGAGTGTCTGAGAGTGTCAGAGTGTGTCAGAGCGTGTCTGAGAGTATCAGAGAGTGTGTCAGAGTGTGTCAGAGAGTGTCTGAAAGTGTCAGAGAGTATCAGAGTGTGTCTGAGAGTGTCAGAGTGTGTCAAAGTGTGTCTGAGAGTGTCAGAGTTTGTCAGAGAGAGTCTGACAGTGTCAGGGAGTGTCAGAGGGTGTCTGAGAAGTGTCAGAGAGTGTCAGAGAGTGTCAAAGTGTGTCAGAGAGTGTCTGAGAGTGTCAGAGTGTGGCTGACAGTGTCTGAGTGTGTCCGAGAGTGTCTGAGAGTGCCAGAGAGTTTCAGAGAGTGTCGGAGAGAGTCAGAGAGTGTCAGAGTGTGTCTGAATTTGTCTGAGAGTTTCTGAGAGTGTGTGAGAGTGTCAGGGAGTGTCTGAGAGTATCTGAGAGTGTCAGAGAGAGTCGTAGTGTGTCTGAGAGTGTCAGAGAGTGTCTGAGAGTATCTGAGAGTGTCAGAGAGTGTCAGAGTGTGTCAGAGAGTGTCTGAGTGTGTCAGAGTGTCTCTGAGAGAGTCAGAGAGTAACAGAGAATGTCAGAGTGTGTCAGAAAGTGTCAGAGGGTGTCAGAGGGTGTCAGAGAGTGTCTGAAAGTGTCAGAGAGTATCAGAGTGTGTCTGAGAGTGTCAGAGTGTGTCAAAGTGTGTCTGAGAGTGTCAGAGTTTGTCAGAGAGAGTCTGACAGTGTCAGGGAGTGTCAGAGGGTGTCTGAGAAGTGTCAGAGAGTGTCAGAGAGTGTCAAAGTGTGTCAGAGAGTGTCTGAGAGTGTCAGAGTGTGGCTGACAGTGTCTGAGTGTGTCCGAGAGTGTCTGAGAGTGTCAGAGAGTTTCAGAGAGTGTCGGAGAGAGTCAGAGAGTGTCAGAGTGTGTCTGAGTTTGTCTGAGAGTGTCTGAGAGTGTGTGAGAGTGTCAGAGAGTGTCTGAGAGTATCTGAGAGTGTCAGAGAGAGTCATCGTGTGTCTGAGAGTGTCAGAGAGTGTCTGAGAGTATCTGAGAGTGTCAGAGAGTGTCAGAGTGTGTCAGAGAGTGTCTGAGTGTGTCAGAGTGTCTCTGAGAGAGTCAGAGAGTATCAGAGAAAGTCAGAGTGTGTCAGACAGTGTCAGAGGGTGTCAGAGGGTGTCAGAGAGTGTCTGACAGTGTCAGAGTGTGTCAGAGAGTGTCAAAGTGTGTCAGAGATTGTCAGAGAGTTTCAATGCGTGTCTGAGATTGTCAGAGAGTGTAGAGTGTGTCAGAGAGTATCAGAGTGTGTCTGAGAGTGTCAGAGCGTCAGAGAGTGTCAGAGAGTGTCTGAGAGTGTCTGAGAGTGAAGGAGTGTGTCAGAGTGTGTCAGAGGGTGTCAGAGGGTGTCTGAAAGTGTCAGAGAGGATCAGAGTTTGTCAGAGAGTGTCAAAGCGTGTCAGAGATTGTCAGAGAGTGTCAATGCGTGTCTGAGATTGTCAGAGAGTGTAGAGTGTGTCAGAGAGTATCAGAGTGTGTCTGAGAGTGTCAGAGCGTCAGAGAGAGTCTGACAGTGTCAGGGAGTGTCAGAGGGTGTCTGACAGTGTCTGATTAGATTAGATTAGAGATGCAGCACTGAAACAGGCCCTGCACCCCACCGAGTCTGTGCCGAACATCAACCACCCATTTATACTAATCCGACACTAATCCCATATTCCTACCAAACATCCCCACCTGTCCCTATATTTCCCTACCACCTACCTATACTAGTGACAATTTATAATGGGCAATTTACCTATCAACCTGCAAGTCTTTTGGCTTGTGGGAGGAAACCGGAGCACCCGGAGAAAACCCACGCAGACACAGGGAGAACTTGCAAACTCCACACAGGCAGTACCCGGAATCGAACCCGGGTCCCTGGAGCTGTGAGGCTGCGGTGCTAACCACTGCGCCACTGTGCCGCTCTGAGAGTGCCATAGAGTGTCTGAGAGTTTCAGAGAGTGTGTGAGAGTGTCAGAAAGTGTTAGAGAGTATCTGAGAGTGTCAGAGAGTGTCAGAGAGTGTCTGAGAGTGTCAGAGTGTGTCTGAGAGTGTCAGAGAGTGTCAGAGAGTGTCTGAGAGTGTCAGAGTGTGTCAGAGAGTGTCTGAGAGTGCCAGAGTGTGTCTGAGAGTGTCTGAAAGTGTGAGAGTGTGTCAGAGAGTGTCTGAGAGTGTCAGAGTGTGTCTGAGAGTGTCAGAGAATGTCACAGAGTGTCAGAGAGTGTCTGAGTGTGTCTGACAGTGTCAGAGTGTGTCAGGGAGTGTCAGCATGTGTCAGAGAGTGTCAGAGAGTGTGAGAGTGTGTCATAGAGTGTCTGAGAGTGTCAGACAGCGTCAGAGAGTGTCTGAGAGTGGCAGAGAGTGTCAAAGAGTGTCAGAGAGTGTCAGAGTGTGTCAGGGAGGGTCAGAGACTGTCAGAGAGCGTCAGAAAGAGTCAGAGTGTGTCTGAGAGTGTCAGAGAGTGTCTGGGAGTGTCAGACAGTGTCAAAGAGTGTCTGAGAGTGTCAGACAGTGCCAGAGAGTGTCTGAGAGTGGCAGAGAGTGTCAGAGAGTCTCAGAGAGTGTCAGAGTGTGTCTGAGAGTGTCAAAAAGTGTTAGAGAGTATCTAAGAGTGTCAGAGTGTGTCAGAGAGGATCAGAGACTGTCAGAGAGCGTCAGAAAGAGTCAGAGTGTGTCTGAGAGTGTCAGAGAGTGTCAGACAGTGTCAGAGAGTGTCTGAGAGTGGCAGAGAGTGTCAGAGAGTCTCAGAGTGTGTCTAAGTGTGTCAGAGAGTGTCAGAGTGTGTCAGAGAATGTCAGAGTGTCAGAGAGTGTCAGAGAGTGTCAGAGTGTGTCAGAGAATGTCAGAGTGTCAAAGAGTGTCAGAGAGTGTCTGAGAGTGAAGGAGTGTGTCAGAGTGTGTCACAGTGTGTCACAGTGTGTCAGAGTGTGTCTGAGTGTGGCTGTGAGAGTCAGAGAGTGTCGGAGAGTGTCAGAGAGTGTCACAGATTGTCTGAGAGTGTCAGAGTGTGTCAGAGAGTGCCTGAGAGAGTCTGGGAGTGTCAGAGAGTGTCAGAGAGTGTCTGAAAGTGTCAGAGTGTGTCAAAGTGTGTCTGAGAGTGTCAGAGTTTGTCTGAGAGAGTCTGACAGTGTCAGGGAGTGTCAGAGGGTGTCTGACAGTGTCTGATTAGATTAGATTAGAGATGCAGCACTGAAACAGGCCCTTCGGCCCACCGAGTCTGTGCCGAACATCAACCACCCATTTATACTAATCCTACATTAATCCCATATTCCTACCAAACATCCCCACCTGTCCCTATATTTCCCTACCACCTACCTATACTAGTGACAATTTATAATGGGCAATTTACCTATCAACCTGCAAGTCTTTTGGCTTGTGGGAGGAAACCGGAGCACCCGGAGAAAACCCGTGCAGACACAGGGAGAACTTGCAAACTCCACACAGGCAGTACCCGGAATCGAACCCGGGTCCCTGGAGCAGTGAGGCTGCGGTGCTAACCACTGCGCCACTGTGCCGCTCTGAGAGTGCCATAGAGTGTCTGAGAGTTTCAGAGAGTGTGTGAGAGTGTCAGAAAGTGTTAGAGAGTATCTGAGAGTGTCAGAGAGTGTCAGAGAGTGTCTGAGAGTGTCAGAGTGTGTCTGAGAGTGTCTCAGAGTGTCAGAGTGTGTCTGAGAGTGTCTGAAAGTGTGAGAGTGTGTCAGAGAGTGTCTGAGAGTGTCAGAGAATGTCAGAGAGTGTCAGAGAGTGTCTGAGAGTGTCTGACAGTGTCAGAGTGTGTCAGGGAGTGTCAGCGTGTGTCAGAGAGTGTCAGAGAGTGTGAGAGTGTGTCATAGTGTGTCAGAGAGTGCCTGAGAGTGTCAGACAGCGTCAGAGAGTGTCTGAGAGTGGCAGAGAATGTCAGAGGGTGTCAGCGAGTGTCAGAGAGTGTCAGAGAGTGTCAGAGAGTGTCTGAGAGTGAAGGAGTGTGTCAGAGAGTGTCAGAGATTGTCAGAGAGTGTCAAAGCGTGTCAGAGAGTGTCAGAGAGTGTCTGAGAGTGTCAGAGAGTGTCAGAGAGTGTCAGAGTGTGTCAGAGAGTGTCAGAGAGTGTCTGAGAGGGTCAGAGAGTTTCTGAGAGTGTCTGACAGTGTCAGAGTGTGTCAGAGAGTGTCAGCTTGTGTCATAGTGTGTCAGAGAGTGTCTGAGAGTGTCAGACAGTGTCAGAGAGTGTCTGAGAGTGGCAGAGAATGTCAGAGAGTGTCAGAGAGTGTCAGAGAGTGTCTGAGAGTGTCTGAGAGTGTCAGAGATTGTCAGAGAGTGTCTGAGAGAGTCTGAGAGTTTCAGACAGTGTCAGAGAATGTCTGAGATTGTCAGATAGTGTCAGAGTGTGTCAGAGAGTGTCTGAGAGAGTCAGTGAGTGTCTGAGTGTGTCTGAGAGTGGCTGAGTGTGTCTGAGAGTGTCAAAGAGTATCAGAGTCTGTCTGAGAGTGTCAGAGTGTGTCAGAGAGTGTCTGAGAGTGTCTGAGAGAGTCTGAGAGTGTCAGAGAGTGTCAGAAAATGTCTGAGATTGTCAGAGAGTATCTGAGAGTGTCAGAGAGTGTCAGAGTGTGTCAGAGAATGTCAGAGAGTGTCTGAGAGTGAAGGAGTGTCAGAGAGTGTCAAAGAGTGTCAGAGAGTGTCTGAGAGTGCCAGAGAGTGCCAGAGAGTGTCAGAGTGTGTCAGAGTGTGTCTGAGAGTGTCTGACAGAGTCAGAGTGTGTCAGAGAGTGTCAGAGAGTGTCTGAGAGGGAAGGAGTGTGTCAGAGAGTGTCAGAGAGTGTCAGAGAGTGTCAAAGCGTGTCAGAGAGTGTCAGAGAGAGTCTGAGAGTGTCAGAGAGTGTCAGAGAGTGTCAGAGTGTGTCTGAGAGTGTCAGAGAGTGTCAGAGAGTGTCTGAGAGTGTCTGACAGTGTCAGAGTGTGTCAGAGAGTGTCAGCGTGTGTCAGAGAGTGTGAGAGTGTGTCATAGTGTGTCAGAGAGTGTCTGAGAGTGTCAGACAGTGTCAGAGAGTGTCTGAGAGTGGCAGAGAATGTCAGAGGGTGTCAGAGAGTGTCAAAGAGTGTCAGAGAGTATCAGAGAGTGTCAGAGTGTGTCAGAGAATGTCAGAGTGTCAGCGAGTGTCAGAGAGTGTCAGAGAGTGTCAGAGTGTGTCAGAGATTGTCAGAGTGTCAGAGAGTGTCAGAGAGTGTCTGAGAGTGAAGGAGTGTGTCAGAGTGTGTCACAGTGTGTCACAGTGTGTCAGAGTGTGTCTGAGTGTGGCTGTGAGTGTCAGAGAGTGTCAGAGAGTGTCACAGATTGTCTGAGAGTGTCAGAGTGTGCCTGAGAGAGTCTGAGAGTGTCAGAGAGTGTCAGAGAGTGTCAGAGAGTGTCAGAGAGTGTCAGAGAGTGTCAGAGTGTGTCTGAGAGTGTCAGAGAGTGTCAGAGAGTGTCTGAGAGTGTCTGACAGTGTCAGAGTGTGTCAGAGAGTGTCAGCGTGTGTCAGAGAGTGTGAGAGTGTGTCATAGTGTGTCAGAGAGTGTGTGAGAGTGTCAGACAGTGTCAGAGAGTGTCTGAGAGTGGCAGAGAATGTCAGAGGGTGTCAGAGAGTGTCAAAGAGTGTCAGAGAGTATCAGAGAGTGTCAGAGTGTGTCAGAGAATGTCAGAGTGTCAGCGAGTGTCAGAGAGTGTCAGAGAGTGTCAGAGTGTGTCAGAGAATGTCAGAGTGTCAGAGAGTGTCAGAGAGTGTCTGAGAGTGAAGGAGTGTGTCAGAGTGTGTCACAGTGTGTCACAGTGTGTCAGAGTGTGTCTGAGTGTGGCTGTGAGTGTCAGAGAGTGTCGGAGAGTGTCAGAGAGTGTCACAGATTGTCTGAGAGTGTCAGAGTGTGCCTGAGAGAGTCTGGGAGTGTCAGAGAGTGTCAGAGAGTGTCTGAAAGTGTCAGAGTGTGTCAAAGTGTGTCTGAGAGTGTCAGAGTTTGTCTGAGAGAGTCTGACAGTGTCAGGGAGTGTCAGAGGGTGTCTGACAGTGTCTGATTAGATTAGATTAGAGATGCAGCACTGAAACAGGCCCTTCGGCCCACCGAGTCTGTGCCGAACATCAACCACCCATTTATACTAATCCTACATTAATCCCATATTCCTACCAAACATCCCCACCTGTCCCTATATTTCCCTACCACCTACCTATACTAGTGACAATTTATAATGGGCAATTTACCTATCAACCTGCAAGTCTTTTGGCTTGTGGGAGGAAACCGGAGCACCCGGAGAAAACCCGTGCAGACACAGGGAGAACTTGCAAACTCCACACAGGCAGTACCCGGAATCGAACCCGGGTCCCTGGAGCAGTGAGGCTGCGGTGCTAACCACTGCGCCACTGTGCCGCTCTGAGAGTGCCATAGAGTGTCTGAGAGTTTCAGAGAGTGTGTGAGAGTGTCAGAAAGTGTTAGAGAGTATCTGAGAGTGTCAGAGAGTGTCAGAGAGTGTCTGAGAGTGTCAGAGTGTGTCTGAGAGTGTCTCAGAGTGTCAGAGTGTGTCTGAGAGTGTCTGAAAGTGTGAGAGTGTGTCAGAGAGTGTCTGAGAGTGTCTGAGAGTGTCAGAGAATGTCAGAGAGTGTCAGAGAGTGTCTGAGAGTGTCTGAGAGTGTCTGACAGTGTCAGAGTGTGTCAGGGAGTGTCAGCGTGTGTCAGAGAGTGTCAGAGAGTGTGAGAGTGTGTCATAGTGTGTCAGAGAGTGCCTGAGAGTGTCAGACAGCGTCAGAGAGTGTCTGAGAGTGGCAGAGAATGTCAGAGGGTGTCAGCGAGTGTCAGAGAGTGTCAGAGAGTGTCAGAGAGTGTCTGAGAGTGAAGGAGTGTGTCAGAGAGTGTCAGAGATTGTCAGAGAGTGTCAAAGCGTGTCAGAGAGTGTCAGAGAGTGTCTGAGAGTGTCAGAGAGTGTCTGAGAGGGTCAGAGAGTGTCTGAGAGTGTCTGACAGTGTCAGAGTGTGTCAGAGAGTGTCAGCTTGTGTCATAGTGTGTCAGAGAGTGTCTGAGAGTGTCAGACAGTGTCAGAGAGTGTCTGAGAGTGGCAGAGAATGTCAGAGAGTGTCAGAGAGTGTCAGAGAGTGTCTGAGAGTGTCTGAGAGTGTCAGAGATTGTCAGAGAGTGTCTGAGAGAGTCTGAGAGTTTCAGACAGTGTCAGAGAATGTCTGAGATTGTCAGATAGTGTCAGAGTGTGTCAGAGAGTGTCTGAGAGAGTCAGTGAGTGTCTGAGTGTGTCTGAGAGTGGCTGAGTGTGTCTGAGAGTGTCAAAGAGTATCAGAGTCTGTCTGAGAGTGTCAGAGTGTGTCAGAGAGTGTCTGAGAGTGTCTGAGAGAGTCTGAGAGTGTCAGAGAGTGTCAGAAAATGTCTGAGATTGTCAGATAGTGTCAGAGAGTGTCAGAGAGTGTCTGAGAGTGAAGGAGTGTGTCAGAGAGTGTCAGAGATTGTCAGAGAGTGTCAAAGCGTGTCAGAGAGTGTCAGAGAGTGTCTGAGAGTGTCAGAGAGTGTCAGAGAGTGTCAGAGTGTGTCAGAGAGTGTCAGAGAGTGTCTGAGAGGGTCAGAGAGTGTCTGAGAGTGTCTGACAGTGTCAGAGTGTGTCAGAGAGTGTCAGCGTGTGTCAGAGAGTGTGAGATTGTGTCATAGTGTGTCAGAGAGTGTCTGAGAGTGTCAGACAGTGTCAGAGAGTGTCTGAGAGTGGCAGAGAATGTCAGAGGGTGTCAGAGAGTGTCAAAGAGTGTCAGAGAGTGTCAGAGAGTGTCTGAGAGTGAAGGAGTGTGTCAGAGAGTGTCAGAGATTGTCAGAGAGTGTCAAAGCGTGTCAGAGAGTGTCAGAGAGTGTCTGAGAGTGTCAGAGAGTGTCAGAGAGTGTCAGAGTGTGTCAGAGAGTGTCAGAGAGTGTCTGAGAGGGTCAGAGAGTGTCTGAGAGTGTCTGACAGTGTCAGAGTGTGTCAGAGAGTGTCAGCTTGTGTCATAGTGTGTCAGAGAGTGTCTGAGAGTGTCAGACAGTGTCAGAGAGTGTCTGAGAGTGGCAGAGAATGTCAGAGAGTGTCAGAGAGTGTCAGAGAGTGTCTGAGAGTGTCTGAGAGTGTCAGAGATTGTCAGAGAGTGTCTGAGAGAGTCTGAGAGTTTCAGACAGTGTCAGAGAATGTCTGAGATTGTCAGATAGTGTCAGAGTGTGTCAGAGAGTGTCTGAGAGAGTCAGTGAGTGTCTGAGTGTGTCTGAGAGTGGCTGAGTGTGTCTGAGAGTGTCAAAGAGTATCAGAGTCTGTCTGAGAGTGTCAGAGTGTGTCAGAGAGTGTCTGAGAGTGTCTGAGAGAGTCTGAGAGTGTCAGAGAGTGTCAGAAAATGTCTGAGATTGTCAGATAGTGTCAGAGAGTGTCAGAGAGTGTCTGAGAGTGAAGGAGTGTGTCAGAGAGTGTCAGAGATTGTCAGAGAGTGTCAAAGCGTGTCAGAGAGTGTCAGAGAGTGTCTGAGAGTGTCAGAGAGTGTCAGAGTGTGTCAGAGAGTGTCAGAGAGTGTCTGAGAGGGTCAGAGAGTGTCTGAGAGTGTCTGACAGTGTCAGAGTGTGTCAGAGAGTGTCAGCTTGTGTCATAGTGTGTCAGAGAGTGTCTGAGAGTGTCAGAGAGTGTCTGAGAGTGGCAGAGAATGTCAGAGAGTGTCAGAGAGTGTCAGAGAGTGTCTGAGAGTGTCTGAGAGTGTCAGAGATTGTCAGAGAGTGTCTGAGAGAGTCTGAGAGTTTCAGACAGTGTCAGAGAATGTCTGAGATTGTCAGATAGTGTCAGACTGTGTCAGAGAGTGTCTGAGAGAGTCAGTGAGTGTCTGAGTGTGTCTGAGAGTGGCTGAGTGTGTCTGAGAGTGTCAAAGAGTATCAGAGTCTGTCTGAGAGTGTCAGAGTGTGTCAGAGAGTGTCAGAAAATGTCTGAGATTGTCAGAGAGTATCTGAGAGTGTCAGAGAGTGTCAGAGTGTGTCAGAGAATGTCAGAGAGTGTCTGAGAGTGAAGGAGTGTGTCAGAGTGTGTCAGAGAGTGTCAGAGAGTGTCAGAGAGTGTCTGAGAGTGCCAGAGAGTGCCAGAGAGTGTCAGAGTGTGTCAGAGTGTGTCTGAGAGTGTCTGACAGAGTCAGAGTGTGTCAGGGAGTGTCAGCGTGTGTCAGAGAGTGTCAGAGAGTGTGAGAGTGTGTCATAGTGTGTCAGAGAGTGTCTGAGAGTGTCAGACAGTGTCAGAGAGTGTCTGAGAATGTCAGAGAATGTCAGAGAGTGTCTGACAGTGTCAGAGAGTGTCACAGAGTGTCAGAGAGTGTCAGAGCGTGTCTGAGAGTGAAGGAGTGTGTCAGAGAGTGTCAGAGAGTGTCAGAGAGTGTCAAAGCGTGTCAGAGAGTGTCAGAGAGCGTCAAAGTGTGTCTGAGAGAGTCAGAGAGTGTCAGAGAGTGTCTGAGAGTGTCTGACAGTGTCAGAGTGTGTCAGAGAGTGTCAGCGTGTGTCAGAGAGTGTGAGAGTGTGTCATAGTGTGTCAGAGAGTGTCTGAGAGTGTCAGACAGTGTCAGAGAGTGTCTGAGAGTGGCAGAGAATGTCAGAGGGTGTCAGAGAGTGTCAAAGAGTGTCAGAGAGTGTCAGAGAGTGTCAGAGAGTGTCTGAGAGTGTCTGAGAGTGTCTGAGAGTGAAGGAGTGTGTCTGAGAGTGCCAGAGAGTGCCAGAGTGTGTCAGAGTGTGTCTGAGAGTGTCTGAGAGTGTCAGAGAATGTCAGAGAGTGTCAGAGAGTGTCTGAGAGTGTCTGAGAGTGTGAGAGTGTGTCATAGTGTGTCAGAGAGTGCCTGAGAGTGTCAGACAGCGTCAGAGAGTGTCTGAGAGTGGCAGAGAATGTCAGAGGGTGTCAGCGAGTGTCAGAGAGTGTCAGAGAGTGTCAGAGAGTGTCAGAGAGTGTCTGAGAGTGAAGGAGTGTGTCAGAGAGTGTCAGAGATTGTCAGAGAGTGTCAAAGCGTGTCAGAGAGTGTCAGAGAGTGTCTGAGAGTGTCAGAGAGTGTCAGAGAGTGTCAGAGTGTGTCAGAGAGTGTCAGAGAGTGTCTGAGAGGGTCAGAGAGTGTCTGAGAGTGTCTGACAGTGTCAGAGTGTGTCAGGGAGTGTCAGCGTGTGTCAGAGAGTGTCAGAGAGTGTGAGAGTGTGTCATAGTGTGTCAGAGAGTGTCTGAGAGTGTCAGACAGTGTCAGAGAGTGTCTGAGAATGTCAGAGAATGTCAGAGAGTGTCTGACAGTGTCAGAGAGTGTCAGAGAGTGTCAGAGAGTGTCTGAGAGGGAAGGAGTGTGTCAGAGAGTGTCAGAGAGTGTCAGAGAGTGTCAAAGCGTGTCAGAGAGTGTCAGAGAGAGTCTGAGAGTGTCAGAGAGTGTCAGAGAGTGTCAGAGAGTGTCAGAGTGTGTCTGAGAGTGTCAGAGAGTGTCAGAGAGTGTCTGAGAGTGTCTGACAGTGTCAGAGTGTGTCAGAGAGTGTCAGCGTGTGTCAGAGAGTGTGAGATTGTGTCATAGTGTGTCAGAGAGTGTCTGAGAGTGTCAGACAGTGTCAGAGAGTGTCTGAGAGTGGCAGAGAATGTCAGAGGGTGTCAGAGAGTGTCAAAGAGTGTCAGAGAGTGTCAGAGAGTGTCTGAGAGTGAAGGAGTGTGTCAGAGAGTGTCAGAGATTGTCAGAGAGTGTCAAAGCGTGTCAGAGAGTGTCAGAGAGTGTCTGAGAGTGTCAGAGAGTGTCAGAGAGTGTCAGAGTGTGTCAGAGAGTGTCAGAGAGTGTCTGAGAGGGTCAGAGAGTGTCTGAGAGTGTCTGACAGTGTCAGAGTGTGTCAGAGAGTGTCAGCTTGTGTCATAGTGTGTCAGAGAGTGTCTGAGAGTGTCAGACAGTGTCAGAGAGTGTCTGAGAGTGGCAGAGAATGTCAGAGAGTGTCAGAGAGTGTCAGAGAGTGTCTGAGAGTGTCTGAGAGTGTCAGAGATTGTCAGAGAGTGTCTGAGAGAGTCTGAGAGTTTCAGACAGTGTCAGAGAATGTCTGAGATTGTCAGATAGTGTCAGAGTGTGTCAGAGAGTGTCTGAGAGAGTCAGTGAGTGTCTGAGTGTGTCTGAGAGTGGCTGAGTGTGTCTGAGAGTGTCAAAGAGTATCAGAGTCTGTCTGAGAGTGTCAGAGTGTGTCAGAGAGTGTCTGAGAGTGTCTGAGAGAGTCTGAGAGTGTCAGAGAGTGTCAGAAAATGTCTGAGATTGTCAGATAGTGTCAGAGAGTGTCAGAGAGTGTCTGAGAGTGAAGGAGTGTGTCAGAGAGTGTCAGAGATTGTCAGAGAGTGTCAAAGCGTGTCAGAGAGTGTCAGAGAGTGTCTGAGAGTGTCAGAGAGTGTCAGAGTGTGTCAGAGAGTGTCAGAGAGTGTCTGAGAGGGTCAGAGAGTGTCTGAGAGTGTCTGACAGTGTCAGAGTGTGTCAGAGAGTGTCAGCTTGTGTCATAGTGTGTCAGAGAGTGTCTGAGAGTGTCAGAGAGTGTCTGAGAGTGGCAGAGAATGTCAGAGAGTGTCAGAGAGTGTCAGAGAGTGTCAGAGAGTGTCTGAGAGTGTCTGAGAGTGTCAGAGATTGTCAGAGAGTGTCTGAGAGAGTCTGAGAGTTTCAGACAGTGTCAGAGAATGTCTGAGATTGTCAGATAGTGTCAGACTGTGTCAGAGAGTGTCTGAGAGAGTCAGTGAGTGTCTGAGTGTGTCTGAGAGTGGCTGAGTGTGTCTGAGAGTGTCAAAGAGTATCAGAGTCTGTCTGAGAGTGTCAGAGTGTGTCAGAGAGTGTCTGAGAGTGTCTGAGAGAGTCTGAGAGTGTCAGAGAGTGTCAGAAAATGTCTGAGATTGTCAGAGAGTATCTGAGAGTGTCAGAGAGTGTCAGAGTGTGTCAGAGAATGTCAGAGAGTGTCTGAGAGTGAAGGAGTGTGTCAGAGTGTGTCAGAGAGTGTCAGAGAGTGTCTGAGAGTGCCAGAGAGTGCCAGAGAGTGTCAGAGTGTGTCAGAGTGTGTCTGAGAGTGTCTGACAGAGTCAGAGTGTGTCAGGGAGTGTCAGCGTGTGTCAGAGAGTGTCAGAGAGTGTGAGAGTGTGTCATAGTGTGTCAGAGAGTGTCTGAGAGTGTCAGACAGTGTCAGAGAGTGTCTGAGAATGTCAGAGAATGTCAGAGAGTGTCTGACAGTGTCAGAGAGTGTCACAGAGTGTCAGAGAGTGTCAGAGCGTGTCTGAGAGTGAAGGAGTGTGTCAGAGAGTGTCAGAGAGTGTCAGAGAGTGTCAAAGCGTGTCAGAGAGTGTCAGAGAGCGTCAAAGTGTGTCTGAGAGAGTCAGAGAGTGTCAGAGAGTGTCTGAGAGTGTCTGACAGTGTCAGAGTGTGTCAGAGAGTGTCAGCGTGTGTCAGAGAGTGTGAGAGTGTGTCATAGTGTGTCAGAGAGTGTCTGAGAGTGTCAGACAGTGTCAGAGAGTGTCTGAGAGTGGCAGAGAATGTCAGAGGGTGTCAGAGAGTGTCAAAGAGTGTCAGAGAGTGTCAGAGAGTGTCAGAGAGTGTCTGAGAGTGTCTGAGAGTGTCTGAGAGTGAAGGAGTGTGTCTGAGAGTGCCAGAGAGTGCCAGAGTGTGTCAGAGTGTGTCTGAGAGTGTCTGAGAGTGTCAGAGAATGTCAGAGAGTGTCAGAGAGTGTCTGAGAGTGTCTGAGAGTGTGAGAGTGTGTCATAGTGTGTCAGAGAGTGTCAAAGCGTGTCAGAGAGTGTCAGAGAGCGTCAAAGTGTGTCTGAGAGAGTCAGAGAGTGTCAGAGAGTGTCTGACAGTGTCAGAGTGTGTCAGAGAGTGTCAGCGTGTGTCAGAGAGTGTGAGAGTGTGTCATAGTGTGTCAGAGAGTGTCTGAGAGTGTCAGACAGTGTCAGAGAGTGTCTGAGAGTGGCAGAGAATGTCAGAGGGTGTCAGAGAGTGTCAAAGAGTGTCAGAGAGTGTCAGAGAGTGTCAGAGAGTGTCTGAGAGTGTCAAAGAGTGTCTGAGAGTGGCAGAGAATGTCAGAGGGTGTCAGCGAGTGTCAGAGAGTGTCAGAGAGTGTCAGAGAGTGTCAGAGAGTGTCTGAGAGTGAAGGAGTGTGTCAGAGAGTGTCAGAGATTGTCAGAGAGTGTCAAAGCGTGTCAGAGAGTGTCAGAGAGTGTCTGAGAGTGTCAGAGAGTGTCAGAGAGTGTCAGAGTGTGTCAGAGAGTGTCAGAGAGTGTCTGAGAGGGTCAGAGAGTGTCTGAGAGTGTCTGACAGTGTCAGAGTGTGTCAGGGAGTGTCAGCGTGTGTCAGAGAGTGTCAGAGAGTGTGAGAGTGTGTCATAGTGTGTCAGAGAGTGTCTGAGAGTGTCAGACAGTGTCAGAGAGTGTCTGAGAATGTCAGAGAATGTCAGAGAGTGTCTGACAGTGTCAGAGAGTGTCAGAGAGTGTCAGAGAGTGTCTGAGAGGGAAGGAGTGTGTCAGAGAGTGTCAGAGAGTGTCAAAGCGTGTCAGAGAGTGTCAGAGAGAGTCTGAGAGTGTCAGAGAGTGTCAGAGAGTGTCAGAGAGTGTCAGAGTGTGTCTGAGAGTGTCAGAGAGTGTCAGAGAGTGTCTGAGAGTGTCTGACAGTGTCAGAGTGTGTCAGAGAGTGTCAGCGTGTGTCAGAGAGTGTGAGAGTGTGTCATAGTGTGTCAGAGAGTGTCTGAGAGTGTCAGACAGTGTCAGAGAGTGTCTGAGAGTGGCAGAGAATGTCAGAGGGTGTCAGAGAGTGTCAAAGAGTGTCAGAGAGTATCAGAGAGTGTCAGAGTGTGTCAGAGAATGTCAGAGTGTCAGCGAGTGTCAGAGAGTGTCAGAGAGTGTCAGAGTGTGTCAGAGATTGTCAGAGTGTCAGAGAGTGTCAGAGAGTGTCTGAGAGTGAAGGAGTGTGTCAGAGTGTGTCACAGTGTGTCACAGTGTGTCAGAGTGTGTCTGAGTGTGGCTGTGAGTGTCAGAGAGTGTCGGAGAGTGTCAGAGAGTGTCACAGATTGTCTGAGAGTGTCAGAGTGTGCCTGAGAGAGTCTGAGAGTGTCAGAGAGTGTCAGAGAGTGTCAGAGAGTGTCAGAGAGTGTCAGAGTGTGTCTGAGAGTGTCAGAGAGTGTCAGAGAGTGTCTGAGAGTGTCTGACAGTGTCAGAGTGTGTCAGAGAGTGTCAGCGTGTGTCAGAGAGTGTGAGAGTGTGTCATAGTGTGTCAGAGAGTGTGTGAGAGTGTCAGACAGTGTCAGAGAGTGTCTGAGAGTGGCAGAGAATGTCAGAGGGTGTCAGAGAGTGTCAAAGAGTGTCAGAGAGTATCAGAGAGTGTCAGAGTGTGTCAGAGAATGTCAGAGTGTCAGCGAGTGTCAGAGAGTGTCAGAGAGTGTCAGAGTGTGTCAGAGAATGTCACAGTGTCAGAGAGTGTCAGAGAGTGTCTGAGAGTGAAGGAGTGTGTCAGAGTGTGTCACAGTGTGTCACAGTGTGTCAGAGAGTGTCTGAGTGTGGCTGTGAGTGTCAGAGAGTGTCGGAGAGTGTCAGAGAGTGTCACAGATTGTCTGAGAGTGTCAGAGTGTGCCTGAGAGAGTCTGGGAGTGTCAGAGAGTGTCAGAGAGTGTCTGAAAGTGTCAGAGTGTGTCAAAGTGTGTCTGAGAGTGTCAGAGTTTGTCTGAGAGAGTCTGACAGTGTCAGGGAGTGTCAGAGGGTGTCTGACAGTGTCTGATTAGATTAGATTAGAGATGCAGCACTGAAACAGGCCCTTCGGCCCACCGAGTCTGTGCCGAACATCAACCACCCATTTATACTAATCCTACATTAATCCCATATTCCTACCAAACATCCCCACCTGTCCCTATATTTCCCTACCACCTACCTATACTAGTGACAATTTATAATGGGCAATTTACCTATCAACCTGCAAGTCTTTTGGCTTGTGGGAGGAAACCGGAGCACCCGGAGAAAACCCGTGCAGACACAGGGAGAACTTGCAAACTCCACACAGGCAGTACCCGGAATCGAACCCGGGTCCCTGGAGCAGTGAGGCTGCGGTGCTAACCACTGCGCCACTGTGCCGCTCTGAGAGTGCCATAGAGTGTCTGAGAGTTTCAGAGAGTGTGTGAGAGTGTCAGAAAGTGTTAGAGAGTATCTGAGAGTGTCAGAGAGTGTCAGAGAGTGTCTGAGAGTGTCAGAGTGTGTCTGAGAGTGTCTCAGAGTGTCAGAGTGTGTCTGAGAGTGTCTGAAAGTGTGAGAGTGTGTCAGAGAGTGTCTGAGAGTGTCTGAGAGTGTCAGAGAATGTCAGAGAGTGTCAGAGAGTGTCTGAGAGTGTCTGACAGTGTCAGAGTGTGTCAGGGAGTGTCAGCGTGTGTCAGAGAGTGTCAGAGAGTGTGAGAGTGTGTCATAGTGTGTCAGAGAGTGCCTGAGAGTGTCAGACAGCGTCAGAGAGTGTCTGAGAGTGGCAGAGAATGTCAGAGGGTGTCAGCGAGTGTCAGAGAGTGTCAGAGAGTGTCAGAGAGTGTCTGAGAGTGAAGGAGTGTGTCAGAGAGTGTCAGAGATTGTCAGAGAGTGTCAGAGAGTGTCAGAGAGTGTCTGAGAGTGTCAGAGAGTGTCAGAGAGTGTCAGAGTGTGTCAGAGAGTGTCAGAGAGTGTCTGAGAGGGTCAGAGAGTGTCTGAGAGTGTCTGACAGTGTCAGAGTGTGTCAGAGAGTGTCAGCTTGTGTCATAGTGTGTCAGAGAGTGTCTGAGAGTGTCAGACAGTGTCAGAGAGTGTCTGAGAGTGGCAGAGAATGTCAGAGAGTGTCAGAGAGTGTCAGAGATTGTCAGAGAGTGTCTGAGAGTGTCAGAGATTGTCAGAGAGTGTCTGAGAGAGTCTGAGAGTTTCAGACAGTGTCAGAGAATGTCTGAGATTGTCAGATAGTGTCAGAGTGTGTCAGAGAGTGTCTGAGAGAGTCAGTGAGTGTCTGAGTGTGTCTGAGAGTGGCTGAGTGTGTCTGAGAGTGTCAAAGAGTATCAGAGTCTGTCTGAGAGTGTCAGAGTGTGTCAGAGAGTGTCTGAGAGTGTCTGAGAGAGTCTGAGAGTGTCAGAGAGTGTCAGAAAATGTCTGAGATTGTCAGATAGTGTCAGAGAGTGTCAGAGAGTGTCTGAGAGTGAAGGAGTGTGTCAGAGAGTGTCAGAGATTGTCAGAGAGTGTCAAAGCGTGTCAGAGAGTGTCAGAGAGTGTCTGAGAGTGTCAGAGAGTGTCAGAGAGTGTCAGAGTGTGTCAGAGAGTGTCAGAGAGTGTCTGAGAGGGTCAGAGAGTGTCCGAGAGTGTCTGACAGTGTCAGAGTGTGTCAGAGAGTGTCAGCTTGTGTCATAGTGTGTCAGAGAGTGTCTGAGAGTGTCAGAGAGTGTCTGAGAGTGGCAGAGAATGTCAGAGAGTGTCAGAGAGTGTCAGAGAGTGTCAGAGAGTGTCTGAGAGTGTCTGAGAGTGTCAGAGATTGTCAGAGAGTGTCTGAGAGAGTCTGAGAGTTTCAGACAGTGTCAGAGAATGTCTGAGATTGTCAGATAGTGTCAGACTGTGTCAGAGAGTGTCTGAGAGAGTCAGTGAGTGTCTGAGTGTGTCTGAGAGTGGCTGAGTGTGTCTGAGAGTGTCAAAGAGTATCAGAGTCTGTCTGAGAGTGTCAGAGTGTGTCAGAGAGTGTCTGAGAGTGTCTGAGAGAGTCTGAGAGTGTCAGAGAGTGTCAGAAAATGTCTGAGATTGTCAGAGAGTATCTGAGAGTGTCAGAGAGTGTCAGAGTGTGTCAGAGAATGTCAGAGAGTGTCTGAGAGTGAAGGAGTGTGTCAGAGTGTGTCAGAGAGTGTCAGAGAGTGTCTGAGAGTGCCAGAGAGTGCCAGAGAGTGTCAGAGTGTGTCAGAGTGTGTCTGAGAGTGTCTGACAGAGTCAGAGTGTGTCAGGGAGTGTCAGCGTGTGTCAGAGAGTGTCAGAGAGTGTGAGAGTGTGTCATAGTGTGTCAGAGAGTGTCTGAGAGTGTCAGACAGTGTCAGAGAGTGTCTGAGAATGTCAGAGAATGTCAGAGAGTGTCTGACAGTGTCAGAGAGTGTCACAGAGTGTCAGAGAGTGTCAGAGCGTGTCTGAGAGTGAAGGAGTGTGTCAGAGAGTGTCAGAGAGTGTCAGAGAGTGTCAAAGCGTGTCAGAGAGTGTCAGAGAGCGTCAAAGTGTGTCTGAGAGAGTCAGAGAGTGTCAGAGAGTGTCTGAGAGTGTCTGACAGTGTCAGAGTGTGTCAGAGAGTGTCAGCGTGTGTCAGAGAGTGTGAGAGTGTGTCATAGTGTGTCAGAGAGTGTCTGAGAGTGTCAGACAGTGTCAGAGAGTGTCTGAGAGTGGCAGAGAATGTCAGAGGGTGTCAGAGAGTGTCAAAGAGTGTCAGAGAGTGTCAGAGAGTGTCAGAGAGTGTCTGAGAGTGTCTGAGAGTGTCTGAGAGTGAAGGAGTGTGTCTGAGAGTGCCAGAGAGTGCCAGAGTGTGTCAGAGTGTGTCTGAGAGTGTCTGAGAGTGTCAGAGAATGTCAGAGAGTGTCAGAGAGTGTCTGAGAGTGTCTGAGAGTGTGAGAGTGTGTCATAGTGTGTCAGAGAGTGCCTGAGAGTGTCAGACAGCGTCAGAGAGTGTCTGAGAGTGGCAGAGAATGTCAGAGGGTGTCAGCGAGTGTCAGAGAGTGTCAGAGAGTGTCAGAGAGTGTCAGAGAGTGTCTGAGAGTGAAGGAGTGTGTCAGAGAGTGTCAGAGATTGTCAGAGAGTGTCAAAGCGTGTCAGAGAGTGTCAGAGAGTGTCTGAGAGTGTCAGAGAGTGTCAGAGAGTGTCAGAGTGTGTCAGAGAGTGTCAGAGAGTGTCTGAGAGGGTCAGAGAGTGTCTGAGAGTGTCTGACAGTGTCAGAGTGTGTCAGAGAGTGTCAGCTTGTGTCATAGTGTGTCAGAGAGTGTCTGAGAGTGTCAGACAGTGTCAGAGAGTGTCTGAGAGTGGCAGAGAATGTCAGAGAGTGTCAGAGAGTGTCAGAGAGTGTCTGAGAGTGTCTGAGAGTGTCAGAGATTGTCAGAGAGTGTCTGAGAGAGTCTGAGAGTTTCAGACAGTGTCAGAGAATGTCTGAGATTGTCAGATAGTGTCAGAGTGTGTCAGAGAGTGTCTGAGAGAGTCAGTGAGTGTCTGAGTGTGTCTGAGAGTGGCTGAGTGTGTCTGAGAGTGTCAAAGAGTTTCAGAGTCTGTCTGAGAGTGTCAGAGTGTGTCAGAGAGTGTCTGAGAGTGTCTGAGAGAGTCTGAGAGTGTCAGAGAGTGTCAGAAAATGTCTGAGATTGTCAGATAGTGTCAGAGAGTGTCAGAGAGTGTCTGAGAGTGAAGGAGTGTGTCAGAGAGTGTCAGAGATTGTCAGAGAGTGTCAAAGCGTGTCAGAGAGTGTCAGAGAGTGTCTGAGAGTGTCAGAGAGTGTCAGAGAGTGTCAGAGAGTGTCAGAGTTTGTCAGAGAGTGTCAGAGAGTGTCTGAGAGGGTCAGAGAGTGTCTGAGAGTGTCTGACAGTGTCAGAGTGTGTCAGAGAGTGTCAGCTTGTGTCATAGTGTGTCAGAGAGTGTCTGAGAGTGTCAGAGAGTGTCTGAGAGTGGCAGAGAATGTCAGAGAGTGTCAGAGAGTGTCAGAGAGTGTCAGAGAGTGTCTGAGAGTGTCTGAGAGTGTCAGAGATTGTCAGAGAGTGTCTGAGAGAGTCTGAGAGTTTCAGACAGTGTCAGAGAATGTCTGAGATTGTCAGATAGTGTCAGACTGTGTCAGAGAGTGTCTGAGAGAGTCAGTGAGTGTCTGAGTGTGTCTGAGAGTGGCTGAGTGTGTCTGAGAGTGTCAAAGAGTATCAGAGTCTGTCTGAGAGTGTCAGAGTGTGTCAGAGAGTGTCTGAGAGTGTCTGAGAGAGTCTGAGAGTGTCAGAGAGTGTCAGAAAATGTCTGAGATTGTCAGAGAGTATCTGAGAGTGTCAGAGAGTGTCAGAGTGTGTCAGAGAATGTCAGAGAGTGTCTGAGAGTGAAGGAGTGTGTCAGAGTGTGTCAGAGAGTGTCAGAGAGTGTCTGAGAGTGCCAGAGAGTGCCAGAGAGTGTCAGAGTGTGTCAGAGTGTGTCTGAGAGTGTCTGACAGAGTCAGAGTGTGTCAGGGACTGTCAGCGTGTGTCAGAGAGTGTCAGAGAGTGTGAGAGTGTGTCATAGTGTGTCAGAGAGTGTCTGAGAGTGTCAGACAGTGTCAGAGAGTGTCTGAGAATGTCAGAGAATGTCAGAGAGTGTCTGACAGTGTCAGAGAGTGTCACAGAGTGTCAGAGAGTGTCAGAGCGTGTCTGAGAGTGAAGGAGTGTGTCAGAGAGTGTCAGAGAGTGTCAGAGAGTGTCAAAGCGTGTCAGAGAGTGTCAGAGAGCGTCAAAGTGTGTCTGAGAGAGTCAGAGTGTGTCAGAGAGTGTCAGCGTGTGTCAGAGAGTGTGAGAGTGTGTCATAGTGTGTCAGAGAGTGTCTGAGAGTGTCAGACAGTGTCAGAGAGTGTCTGAGAGTGGCAGAGAATGTCAGAGGGTGTCAGAGAGTGTCAAAGAGTGTCAGAGAGTGTCAGAGAGTGTCAGAGAGTGTCTGAGAGTGTCTGAGAGTGTCTGAGAGTGAAGGAGTGTGTCTGAGAGTGCCAGAGAGTGCCAGAGTGTGTCAGAGTGTGTCTGAGACAGTCATAGACGATCGAGAGTGTCAGAGAGTGTCTGAGAGTGTCAGAGAGTGTCAGAGAGTGTCTGAGAGAGTCTGAGAGTTTCAGACAGTGTCAGAGAATGTCTGAGATTGTCAGATAGTGTCAGAGTGTGTCAGAGAGTGTCTGAGAGTGTCAGAGAGTGTCTGAGTGTGTCTGAGAGTGGCTGAGTGTGTCTTAGAGTGTCAGAGCGTATCAGAGTCTGTCTGAGAGTGTCAGAGAGTGTCTGAGAGTTTCTGCGAGAGTCTGAGAGTGTCAGAGAGTGTCAGAAAATGTCTGAGATTGTCAGATAGTGTCAGAGTGTGTCAGACAGTGTCTGAGAGTGTCAGAGAGTGTCAGAGAGTGTCAGAAAATTTCTGAGATTGTCAGATAGTGCCAGAGTGTGTCAGACAGTGTCTGAGAGTGTCAGAGAGTGTCAGAGTGTGTCTGAGAGTGTCAGAGTGTATCTGAGAGAGTCAGAGAGTGTCAGAGAGTGTCTGAGAGTGTCTGACAGTGTCAAAGAGTGTCAGAGAGTGTCAGAGTGTGTCAGCGTGCGTCAGAGAGTGTCAGAGAGTGTCAGAGAGTGTCAGAGAGTGTCAGAGAGTGTCTGAGAGTGTCAGAGAGTGTCAGAGTGTGTCAGAGAATGTCAGAGAGTGTCAGAGTGCGTCAGAGAGATTCAGAGATTGTCTGAGAGTGCCAGCGAGTGTCTGGGAGTGTCAGTCAGTGTCAGAGAGTGTCTGAGAGTGTCAGACAGTGTCAGAGAGTGTCTGAGAGTGTCAGAGAGTGTCAGAGGGTGTCGGAGAGTGTCTGAGAGTGTCAGAGAGTGTCAGAGTGTGTCTGAGCGTGTCAGAGAGTGTCAGAGAGTGTCAGAGAGTGTCTGAGAGTGAAGGAGTGTGTCAGAATGTGTCAGAGAGTGTCTGACAGTGTCTGAGAGTTCCCGGGAGTGCCAGAGAGTGTCAGAGAGAGTCTGAGAGTGTCAGAGACTGTCAGAGAGTGTCAGAGAGCCTCAGAGTGTGTCTGAGCGTGTCTGAGAGTGTCAGAGAGTGTCAGAGAGTGTCTGAGAGTGAAGGAGTGTGTCAGAGAGTGTCAGAGAGAGTCTGAGAGTGCCAGAGAGTGTCAGAGTGTGTCAGAGTGTGTCTCAGAGTGTCAGAGAGTGTCAGAGTGTGTCAGAGTGTGTCTCAGAGTGTCAGAGAGTGTCAGAGTGTGTCAGAGAGTATCAGCGTGTGTCTGAGAGTGTCAGAGTGTATCAGAGTGTGTCTGAGAGTGTCAGAGATTGTCAGAGTGTGTCAGAGAGTATCAGAGTCTGTCTGAGAGTGTCAGAGTGTGTCAGAGAGTATCTGAGAGTGTCTTAGAGAGTCTGAGAGTGTCAGAGAGTGTCAGAGAGTGTCAGAAAATGTCTGATATTGTCAGATAGTCTCAGAGTGTGTCAGACAGTGTCTGAGAGTGTCTGAGAGTGTCAGAGTGTGTCTGAGAAGGTCAGAGAGTGTCAGAGATTGTCAGAGAGTGTCTGAGAGTGTCTGACAGTGTCAGAGTGTGTCAGAGAGTGTTAGAGTGCGTCAGAGAGAGTCAGAGATTGTCTGAGAGTGTCAGCGAGTTTCTGGGAGTGTCAGACAGTGTCAGAGAGTGTCTGAGAGTGTCAGACAGTGTCAGAGAGTGTCAGAGGGTGTCAGAGAGTGTCAGAGGGTGTCGGAGAGTGTCTGAGAGGGTCAGTGAGTGTCAGAGTGTGTCTGAGCGTGTCTGAGAGTGTCAGAGAGTGTCTGAGAATGACGGAGTGTGTCAGAATATGTCAGAGAGTGTCTGAGAGTGTCTGAGAGTGTCTGAGAGTGCCAGAGAGTGTCAGAGAGTGTCTGAGAGTGTCAGAGACTGTCAGAGAGTGTCAGAGAGTCTCAGAGTGTGTCTGAACGTGTCTGAGAGTGTCAGAGAGTGTCTGAGAGTGAAGGAGTGTGTCAGAGAGTGCCAGAGAGTGTCAGAGAGTGTCTGAGAGTGAAGGAGTGTGTCAGAGTGTTTCAGAGAGTGTCAGAGAGTGTCAGAGAGTGTCTGAGAGTGCCAGAGAGTGTCAGTGAGTGTCTGAGAGTGTCAGAGTGTGTCAGAGAGTGTCTGAGAGTGCCAGAGAGTGTCAGAGAGTGTCAGAATGTGTCTGAGAGTGCCAGAGAGTGTCAGAGAGCGTCTGAGAGTGAAGGAGTGTGTCAGAGAGTGTCAGAATGTGTCAAAGAGTGTCAGAGAGTGTCTGAGAGTGTCAGAGAGTGTCAGAAAGAGTCAGAGTGTGGCTGAGCGTGTCTGAGAGTGTCAGAGAGTGTCAGAGAGTGTCTGAGAGTGAAGGAGTGTGTCAGAGTGTGTCAGAGATTGTCTGAGAGTGTCTGAGAGTGCCAGAGAGTGCCAGAGAGTGTCAGAGAGAGTCAGAGAGTGTCAGAGACTGTCAGAGAGTCTCAGAGAGTCTCAGAGTGAGTCTGAGAGTGTCTGAGAGTGTCTGAGAGTGTCAGAGAGTGTCTGAGAGTGAAGGAGTGTGTCAGAGAGTGTCTGAGAGTGCCAGAGAGTGCCAGAGAGTGTCAGAGTGTGTCAGAGTGTGTCTCAGAGTGTCAGAGAGTGTCAGAGTGTGTCAGAGAGTATCAGCGTGTGTCTGAGAGTGTCACAGTGTGTCAGAGTGTGTTTGAGAGTGTCTGAGATTGTCAGAGTGTGTCAGAGAGTATCAGAGTCTGACTGAGAGTGTCAGTGTGTGTCAGACAGTGTCTGACAGTGTCAGAGAGTGTCAGTGTGTGTCTGAGAGTGTCAGAGTGTGTCTGAGAGGGTCAGAGAGTGTCAGAGATTGTCAGAGAGTGTCTGAGAGTGTCTGACAGTGTCAGAGAGTGTCAGAGAGTGTCAGAGTGCGTCAGAGAGAGTCAGAGATTGTCAGAGAGTGTCAGCGAGTTTCTGGGAGTGTCAGACAGTGTCAGATAGTGTCTGAGAGTGTCAGACAGTGTCAGAGAGTGTCTGAGAGTGTCAGAGAGTGTCAGAGGGTGTCAGAGTGTGTCTGAGCGTGTCTGAGAGTGTCAGCGAGTGTCTGAGAGTGAAGGAGTGTGTCAGAATGTGTCAGAGAGTGTCTGAGAGTGTCTGAGAGTGCCAGAGAGTGCCAGAGAGTGTCAGAGAGAGTCTGAGAGTGTCAGAGACTGTCAGAGAGTGTCAGAGAATATCAGAGTGTGTCTGAGCGTGTTTCAGAGTGTCAGAGAGTGTCAGAGAGTGTCTGAGAGTGAAGGAGTGTGTCAGAGTGTTTCAGAGAGTGTCAGAGAGTGTCAGAGAGTGTCTGAGAGTGTCAGAGAGTGTCAGAGAGTGTCTGAGAGTGCCAGAGAGATTCAGAGAGTGTCTGAGAGTGTCAGAGAGTGCCAGAGAGTGTCTGAGAGTGCCAGAGAGTGTCAGAGAGTGTCAGAGAGGGTCTGAGAGTGAAGGAGTGTGTCAGAGTGTGTCAGAGAGTGTCAGAGATTGTCTGAGAGCGCCAGAGTGTGTAAGAGAGTGTCTGAGAGAGCCAGAGAGTGTCGGAGGGTGTCTGAGAGTGCCAGAGAGTGCCAGAGAGTCTCAGAGAGTGTAAGAGTGTGTCTCAGAGTGTCAGAGGGTGTTGGAGAGTGTCAGAGAGTGTCAGAGATTGTCTGAGAGTGTCAGAGTGTGTCAGAGAGTGTCTGAGAGTGTCTGAGAGAGTCTGAGAGTGTCAGAGAGTGTCAGAGAATGTCTGAGATTGTCAGATAGTGTCAGAGTGTGTCAGAGAGTGTCTGAGAGTGCCAGAGCGTGTCTGAGAGTTTCAGAGAGTGTCAGAGTGTGTCTGAGAGTGTCAGAGAGTGTCAAAAATTATCTGAGAGTGTCTCACAGTGTCAGAGAGTGTCAGAGAGTGTCACCGTGTGTCAGAGAGTTTCAGATGTGTCAGAGTGTGTCAGAGAGTGTCTGAAAGTGTCAGAGAGTGTCTGAGAGTGTCAGAGAGTGTCAGAGCGTGTCAGAGAGTATCAGCGTGTGTCTGAGAGTGTCAGAGTGTGTCAGAGTTTGTCTGAGAGTGTCAGAGATGGTCAGAGTGTGTCAGACAGTTTCAGAGTCTGCATGAGAGTGTCAGAGTGTGTCAGAGAGTGTCTGAGAGTGTCTGCGAGAGTCTGAGAGTGTCAGAGAGAGTCAGAGAGTGTCAGAAAATGTCTGAGATTGTCAGATAGTGTCAGTGTGTGTCAGACAGTGTCGGAGAGTGTCAGAGAGCGTCAGTGTGTGTCTGACAGTGTCCGAGGGTGTCTGAGAGAGTCAGAGAATGTCAGAGATTGTCAGAGAGTGTCTGAGAGTGTCTGACAGTGTCAGAGAGTGTCAGAGAGTGTCAGAGTGTGTCAGAGTCTGTCTGAGAGTGTCAGAGAGTGTCAGGGATTGTCACAGTGTGTACGAGAGTGTCAGAAAGTGTCAGAGAGTATCTGAGAGTGTCAGAGAGTGTCAGAGTGTGTCACAGAATGTCAGAGAGTTTCAGAGTGCGTCAGAGAGAGTCAGAGATTGTCTGAGAGTGTCAGCGAGTGTCTGGGAGTGTCAGACAGTGTCAGAGAGTGTCTGAGAGTGTCAGACAGTGTCAGGGAGTGTCTGAGAGTGTCAGAGAGTGTCAGAGTGTGTCTGAGAGTGTCTGAGAGTGTCAGAGAGAGTCAGAGAGTGTCTGAGAGTGAAGGAATGTGTCAGAGTGTGTCAGAGAGTGCCAGAGAGTGTCTGAGAATGCCGGAGAGTGCCAGAGAGTGTCAGAGAGAGTCTGAGAGTGTCAGAGAGTCTCAGAGTGTGTCTGAGCTTGTCTGAGAGTGTCTGAGAGTATCAGAGTGTGACTGAGAGTGTCAGAGTGTGTCAGAGTGTGTCAGAGAGTGTCTGAGATTGTCAGAGTGTGTCTGAGTGTGTCTGAGAGTGTCTGAGTGTGGCTGAGAGAGTCAGAGAGTGTCAGAGTGTGTCTGAAAGTGTCAGAGAGTGTCAGACTCTGACTGAGAGTGTCAGAGAGTGTGAGAGGGTGTCGGAGAGTGTCAGAGAGTGTCAGAGATTGTCTGAGAGTGTCAGAGAGTGTCACAGTGTGTCCGAGAGTGTCAGAAAGTGTCAGAGAGTATCTGAGAGTGTCAGAGAGTGTCAGAGTGTGTCAGAGAATGTCAGAGAGTGTCAGAGTGCGTCAGAGAGAGTCAGAGATTGTCTGAGAGTGTCAGAGACTGTCTGGGAGTGTCAGACAGTGTCAGAGAGTGTCTGAGAGTGTCAGACAGTGTCAGAGAGTGTCAGAGAGTGTCTGAGAGTGAAGGAGTGTGTCAGAGTGTGTCAGAGAGTGTCAGAGAGTGTCTGAGAGTGCCAGAGAGTGCCAGAGAGTGCCAGAGAGTGTCAGAGTGTGTCTCAGAGTGTCAGAGAGTGTCAGAGTGTGTCAGAGAGTATCAGCGTGTGTCTGAGAGTGTCAGAGTGTGTCTGAGTGTGTTTGAGAGTGTCTGAGATTGTCAGAGTGTGTCAGAGAGTATCAGACTCTGTCTGAGAGTGTCAGAGAGTGTGAGATGGTGTCGGAGAGTGTCAGAGAGTGTCAGAGATTGTCTGAGAGTGTCAGAGAGTGTCACAGTGTGTCCGAGAGTGTCAGAAAGTGTCAGAGAGTATCTGACAGTGTCAGAGAGTGTCGGAGAGAGTCAGAGATTGTCTGAGAGTGTCAGCGAGTGTCTGGGAGTGTCAGACAGTGTCAGAGAGTGTCTGAGATTGTCAGAGAGTGTCAGAGAGTGTCTGAGAGTGTCAGAGAGTGTCAGAGAGTGTCTGAGAGTGAAAGAGTGTGTCAGAGTGTGTCAGAGAGTGTCTGAGAGTGTCTGAGAGTGCAAGAGAGTGCCAGAGAGTGCCAGAGAGTGTCAGAGAGAGTCTGAGTGTGTCAGAGACTGTCAGAGAGTGTCAGGGAGTCTCAGAGTGTATCTGAGCGTGTCTGAGAATGTCTGAGAGTGTCAGAGAGTGTCAGAGAGGGTCTGAGAGTGAAGGAGTGTGTCAGAGTGTGTCAGAGAGTGTCAGAGATTGTCTGAGAGCGCCAGAGTGTGTAAGAGAGTGTCTGAGAGAGCCAGAGAGTGTCGGAGGGTGTCTGAGAGTGCCAGAGAGTGCCAGAGAGTCTCAGAGAGTGTAAGAGTGTGTCTCAGAGTGTCAGAGGGTGTTGGAGAGTGTCAGAGAGTGTCAGAGATTGTCTGAGAGTGTCAGAGTGTGTCAGAGAGTGTCTGAGAGTGTCTGAGAGAGTCTGAGAGTGTCAGAGAGTGTCAGAGAATGTCTGAGATTGTCAGATAGTGTCAGAGTGTGTCAGAGAGTGTCTGAGAGTGCCAGAGCGTGTCTGAGAGTTTCAGAGAGTGTCAGAGTGTGTCTGAGAGTGTCAGAGAGTGTCAAAAATTATCTGAGAGTGTCTCACAGTGTCAGAGAGTGTCAGAGAGTGTCACCGTGTGTCAGAGAGTTTCAGATGTGTCAGAGTGTGTCAGAGAGTGTCTGAAAGTGTCAGAGAGTGTCTGAGAGTGTCAGAGAGTGTCAGAGTGTGTCAGAGAGTATCAGCGTGTGTCTGAGAGTGTCAGAGTGTGTCAGAGTTTGTCTGAGAGTGTCAGAGATGGTCAGAGTGTGTCAGACAGTATCAGAGTCTGCATGAGAGTGTCAGAGTGTGTCAGAGAGTGTCTGAGAGTGTCTGCGAGAGTCTGAGAGTGTCAGAGAGAGTCAGAGAGTGTCAGAAAATGTCTGAGATTGTCAGATAGTGTCAGTGTGTGTCAGACAGTGTCGGAGAGTGTCAGAGAGCGTCAGTGTGTGTCTGACAGTGTCCGAGTGTGTCTGAGAGAGTCAGAGAATGTCAGAGATTGTCAGAGAGTGTCTGAGAGTGTCTGACAGTGTCAGAGAGTGTCAGAGAGTGTCAGAGTGTGTCAGAGTCTGTCTGAGAGTGTCAGAGAGTGTCAGGGATTGTCACAGTGTGTACGAGAGTGTCAGAAAGTGTCAGAGAGTATCTGAGAGTGTCAGAGAGTGTCAGAGTGTGTCAGAGAATGTCAGAGAGTTTCAGAGTGCGTCAGAGAGAGTCAGAGATTGTCTGAGAGTGTCAGCGAGTGTCTGGGAGTGTCAGACAGTGTCAGAGAGTGTCTGAGAGTGTCAGACAGTGTCAGGGAGTGTCTGAGAGTGTCAGAGAGTGTCAGAGTGTGTCTGAGAGTGTCTGAGAGTGTCAGAGAGAGTCAGAGAGTGTCTGAGAGTGAAGGAATGTGTCAGAGTGTGTCAGAGAGTGTCAGAGAGTGTCTGAGAGTGTCTGAGAGTGCCGGAGAGTGCCAGAGAGTGTCAGAGAGAGTCTGAGAGTGTCAGAGAGTCTCAGAGTGTGTCTGAGCTTGTCTCAGAGTGTCTGAGAGTATCAGAGTGTGACTGAGAGTGTCAGAGTGTGTCAGAGTGTGTCAGAGAGTGTCTGAGATTGTCAGAGTGTGTCTGAGTGTGTCTGAGAGTGTCTGAGTGTGGCTGAGAGAGTCAGAGAGTGTCAGAGTGTGTCTGAAAGTGTCAGAGAGTGTCAGACTCTGACTGAGAGTGTCAGAGAGTGTGAGAGGGTGTCGGAGAGTGTCAGAGAGTGTCAGAGATTGTCTGAGAGTGTCAGAGAGTGTCACAGTGTGTCCGAGAGTGTCAGAAAGTGTCAGAGAGTATCTGAGAGTGTCAGAGAGTGTCAGAGTGTGTCAGAGAATATCAGAGAGTGTCAGAGTGCGTCAGAGAGAGTCAGAGATTGTCTGAGAGTTTCAGAGACTGTCTGGGAGTGTCAGACAGTGTCAGAGAGTGTCTGAGAGTGTCAGAGAGTGTCAGAGAGTGTCAGAGAGTGTCTGAGAGTGAAGGAGTGTGTCAGAGTGTGTCAGAGAGTGTCAGAGAGTGTCTGAGAGTGCCAGAGAGTGCCAGAGAGTGCCAGTGAGTGTCAGAGTGTGTCTCAGAGTGTCAGAGAGTGTCAGAGAGTGTCAGAGTGTGTCAGAGAATGTCAGAGAGTGTCAGAGTGCGTCAGAGAGAGTCAGAGATTGTCTGAGAGTGTCAGAGACTGTCTGGGAGTGTCAGACAGTGTCAGAGAGTGTCTGAGAGTGTCAGACAGTGTCAGAGAGTGTCAGAGAGTGTCTGAGAGTGAAGGAGTGTGTCAGAGTGTGTCAGAGAGTGTCAGAGAGTGTCTGAGAGTGCCAGAGAGTGCCAGAGAGTGCCAGAGAGTGTCAGAGTGTGTCTCAGAGTGTCAGAGAGTGTCAGAGTGTGTCAGAGAGTATCAGCGTGTGTCTGAGAGTGTCAGAGTGTGTCAGAGTGTGTTTGAGAGTGTCTGAGATTGTCAGAGTGTGTCAGAGAGTATCAGACTCTGTCTGAGAGTGTCAGAGAGTGTGAGAGGGTGTCGGAGAGTGTCAGAGAGTGTCAGAGATTGTCTGAGAGTGTCAGAGAGTGTCACAGTGTGTCCGAGAGTGTCAGAAAGTGTCAGAGAGTATCTGACAGTGTCAGAGAGTGTCGGAGAGAGTCAGAGATTGTCTGAGAGTGTCAGCGAGTGTCTGGGAGTGTCAGACAGTGTCAGAGAGTGTCTGAGATTGTCAGAGAGTGTCAGAGAGTGTCTGAGAGTGTCAGAGAGTGTCAGAGAGTGTCTGAGAGTGAAAGAGTGTGTCAGAGTGTGTCAGAGAGTGTCTGAGAGTGTCTGAGAGTGCAAGAGAGTGCCAGAGAGTGCCAGAGAGTGTCAGAGAGAGTCTGAGTGTGTCAGAGACTGTCAGAGAGTGTCAGGGAGTCTCAGAGTGTATCTGAGCGTGTCTGAGAATGTCTGAGAGTGTCAGAGAGTGTCAGAGAGGGTCTGAGGGTGAAGGAGTGTGTCAGAGTGTGTCAGAGAGAGTCAGTGAGTGTCTGAGAGTGCCAGAGAGTGTCAGAGTGTTTCAGAGTGTGTCTCAGATTGTCAGAGAGTGTCAGAGTGTGTCAGAGAGTATCAGCGTGTGTCTGAGAGTGTCAGAGTGTGTCAGAGTGTGTCTGAGAGTGTCAGAGATTGTCAGAGTGTGTCAGAGAGTATCAGAGTCTGTCTGACTGTGTCAGAGAGTGTCTGAGAGTGTCTGAGAGCGTCAGAGATTATCAGAAAATATCTGAGATTGTCAGATAGTGTCAGAGTGTGTCAGACAGTGTCTGAGAGTGTCAGAGACTGTCAGTGTGTGTCTGTGAGTGTCAGAGTGTGTCTGAGAGAGTCAGAGAGTGTCAGTGTGTGTCTGAGAGTGTCAGAGTGTGTCTGAGAGAGTCAGAGAGTGTCAGAGATTGTCAGAGAGTGTCTGAGAGTGTCTGAAAGTGTCAGAGAGTGTCAGAGAGTGTCAGAGTGTGTCAGAGTGTGTCTGACAGTGTCAGAGAGTGTCAGAGCGTGTCTGAGCGTGTCTGAGAGTGTCAGAGAGAGTCAGAGAGTGTCTGAGAGTGCCAGAGAGTGTCTGAGAGTGCCAGAGAGTGTAAGAGAGTGTCTGAGAGAGCCAGAGAGTGCCGGAGGGTGTCTGAGAGTGCCAGAGAGTGCCAGAGAGTCTCAGAGAGTGTAAGAGTGTGTCTCAGAGTGTCAGAGGGTGTTGGAGAGTGTCAGAGAGTGTCAGAGAGTGTCTGAGAGTGTCAGAGTGTGTCAGAGAGTGTCTGAGAGTGTCTGAGAGAGTCTGAGAGTGTCAGAGTGTGTCTGAGAGTGTCAGAGAGTGTCAGAGAGTGTCTGAGTGTCTCACAGTGTCAGAGAGTGTCAGAGAGTGTCACCGTGTGTCAGAGAGTTTCAGATGTGTCAGAGTGTGTCAGAGAGTGTCTGAAAGTGTCAGAGAGTGTCTGAGAGTGTCAGAGAGTGTCAGAGTGTGTCAGAGTTTGTCTGAGAGTGTCAGAGATGGTCAGAGTGTGTGAGAGAGTATCAGAGTCTGTCTGAGAGTGTCAGAGTGTGTCAGAGAGAGTCTGAGAGTGTCTGTGAGTGTCTGAGAGTGTCAGAGAGAGTCAGAGAGTGTCAGAAAATGTCTGAGATTGTCAGATAGTGTCAGTGTGTGTCAGACAGTGTCGGAGAGTGTCAGAGAGCGTCAGTGTGTGTCTGACAGTGTCCGAGTGTGTCTGAGAGAGTCAGAGAATGTCAGAGATTGTCAGAGAGTGTCTGAGAGTGTCTGACAGTGTCAGAGTGTCAGAGTGTGTCAGAGATTGTCACAGTGTGTTCGAGAGTGTCAGAAAGTGTCAGAGAGTGTCTGAGAGTGTCTGACAGTGTCTGAGAGTGTCAGAGAGTGTCAGAGATTGTCACAGTGTGTTCGAGAGTGTCAGCAAGTGTCAGAGAGTAACTGAGAGTGTCAGAGAGTGTCAGAGTGTGTCAGAGAATGTCAGAGAGTTTCAGAGTACGTCAGAGAGAGTCAGAGATTGTCTGAGAGTGTCAGCGAGTGTCTGGGAGTGTCAGACAGTGTCAGAGAGTGTCAGAGGGTGTCAGAGAGTGTCAGAGAGTGCCAGAGTGTGTCTGAGCGTGTCTGAGAGTGTCAGAGAGAGTCAGAGAGTGACTGAGGGTGAAGGAGTGTGTCAGAGTGTGTCAGAGAGTGTCAGAGAGTGTCTGAGAGTGCCTGAGAGTGCCAGAGAGTGTCAGAGAGAGTCTGAGAGTGTCAGAGACTGTCAGAGAGTGTCATAGAGTCTCAGAGTGTGTCTGAGCTTGTCTGAGAGTGTCTGAGAGTATCAGAGTGTGACTGAGAGTGTCAGAGTGTGTCAGAGTGTGTCTGAGCGTGTCTGAGATTGTCAGAGTGTGTCTGAGTGTGTCTGAGAGTGTCTGAGTGTGGCTGAGAGAGTCAGAGAGTGTCAGACTCTGTCTGAGAGTGTCAGAGAGTGTGAGAGGGTGTCGGAGAGTGTCAGAGAGTGTCAGAGATTGTTGGAGAGTGTCAGAGAGTGTCACAGTGTGTCCGAGATTGTCAGAAAGTGTCAGAGAGTATCTGAGAGTGTCAGAGAGTGTCAGAGAGAGTCAGAGATTGTCTGAGAGTGTCAGCGAGTGGCTGGGAGAGTCAGACAGTGTCAGAGAGTGTCTGAGATTGTCTGACAGTGTCAGCGAGTGTCTGAGAGTGTCAGAGAGTGTCAGAGAGTGTCTGAGAGTGAAAGAGTGTGTCAGAGTGTGTCAGAGTGTGTCTGAGAGTGTCTGAGAGTGCAAGAGAGTGCCAGAGAGTGCCAGAGAGTGTCAGAGAGAGTCTGAAAGTGTCAGATACTGTCAGAGAGTGTCAGGGAGTCTCAGAGTGTATCTGAGCGTGTCTGAGAATGTCAGAGAGTGTCAGAGTGTCAGAGAGTGTATGAGAGTGAAGGAGTGTGTCAGAGTGTGTCAGAGAGAGTCAGTGAGTGTCTGAGAGTGCCAGAGAGTGTCAGAGTGTTTCAGAGTGTGTCTCAGAGTGTCAGAGAGTGTCAGAGTGTGTCAGAGAGTATCAGCGTGTGTCTGAGAGTGTCAGAGTGTGTCAGAGTGTGTCTGAGAGTGTCAGAGATTGTCAGAGTGCGTCAGAGAGTATCAGAGTCTGTCTGACTGTGTCAGAGAGTGTCTGAGAGTGTCTGAGAGCGTCTGAGAGTGTCAGAGACTGTCAGAGATTGTCAGAAAATATCTGAGATTGTCAGATAGTGTCAGAGTGTGTCAGACAGTGTCTGAGAGTGTCAGAGACTGTCAGTGTGTGTCTGAGAGTGTCAGAGTGTGTCTGAGAGAGTCAGAGAGTGTCAGTGTGTGTCTGAGAGTGTCAGAGTGTGTCTGAGAGAGTCAGAGAGTGTCAGAGATTGTCAGAGAGTGTCAGAGAGTGTCTGAAAGTGTCAGAGAGTGTCAGAGAGTGTCAGCGTGTGTCAGAGAGTGTCAGAGAGTGTCAGAGTGTGTCAGAGTGTGTCTGAGAGTGTCAGAGAGAGTCAGAGAGTGTCTGAGAGTGCCAGAGAGTGTCTGAGAGTGCCAGAGAGTGTAAGAGAGTGTCTGAGAGAGCCAGAGAGTGCCGGAGGGTGTCTGAGAGTGCCAGAGAGTGCCAGAGAGTCTCAGAGAGTGTAAGAGTGTGTCTCAGAGTGTCAGAGGGTGTTGGAGAGTGTCAGAGAGTGTCAGAGAGTGTCTGAGAGTGTCAGAGTGTGTCAGAGAGTGTCTGAGAGTGTCTGAGAGAGTCTGAGAGTGTCAGAGTGTGTCTGAGAGTGTCAGAGAGTGTCAGAGAGTGTCTGAGTGTCTCACAGTGTCAGAGAGTGTCAGAGAGTGTCACCGTGTGTCAGAGAGTTTCAGATGTGTCAGAGTGTGTCAGAGAGTGTCTGAAAGTGTCAGAGAGTGTCTGAGAGTGTCAGAGAGTGTCAGAGTGTGTCAGAGTTTGTCTGAGAGTGTCAGAGATGGTCAGAGTGTGTGAGAGAGTATCAGAGTCTGTCTGAGAGTGTCAGAGTGTGTCAGAGAGAGTCTGAGAGTGTCTGTGAGTGTCTGAGAGTGTCAGAGAGAGTCAGAGAGTGTCAGAAAATGTCTGAGATTGTCAGATAGTGTCAGTGTGTGTCAGACAGTGTCGGAGAGTGTCAGAGAGCGTCAGTGTGTGTCTGACAGTGTCCGAGTGTGTCTGAGAGAGTCAGAGAATGTCAGAGATTGTCAGAGAGTGTCTGAGAGTGTCTGACAGTGTCAGAGTGTCAGAGTGTGTCAGAGATTGTCACAGTGTGTTCGAGAGTGTCAGAAAGTGTCAGAGAGTGTCTGAGAGTGTCTGACAGTGTCTGAGAGTGTCAGAGAGTGTCAGAGATTGTCACAGTGTGTTCGAGAGTGTCAGCAAGTGTCAGAGAGTAACTGAGAGTGTCAGAGAGTGTCAGAGTGTGTCAGAGAATGTCAGAGAGTTTCAGAGTACGTCAGAGAGAGTCAGAGATTGTCTGAGAGTGTCAGCGAGTGTCTGGGAGTGTCAGACAGTGTCAGAGAGTGTCAGAGGGTGTCAGAGAGTGTCAGAGAGTGCCAGAGTGTGTCTGAGCGTGTCTGAGAGTGTCAGAGAGAGTCAGAGAGTGACTGAGGGTGAAGGAGTGTGTCAGAGTGTGTCAGAGAGTGTCAGAGAGTGTCTGAGAGTGCCTGAGAGTGCCAGAGAGTGTCAGAGAGAGTCTGAGAGTGTCAGAGACTGTCAGAGAGTGTCATAGAGTCTCAGAGTGTGTCTGAGCTTGTCTGAGAGTGTCTGAGAGTATCAGAGTGTGACTGAGAGTGTCAGAGTGTGTCAGAGTGTGTCTGAGCGTGTCTGAGATTGTCAGAGTGTGTCTGAGTGTGTCTGAGAGTGTCTGAGTGTGGCTGAGAGAGTCAGAGAGTGTCAGACTCTGTCTGAGAGTGTCAGAGAGTGTGAGAGGGTGTCGGAGAGTGTCAGAGAGTGTCAGAGATTGTTGGAGAGTGTCAGAGAGTGTCACAGTGTGTCCGAGATTGTCAGAAAGTGTCAGAGAGTATCTGAGAGTGTCAGAGAGTGTCAGAGAGAGTCAGAGATTGTCTGAGAGTGTCAGCGAGTGGCTGGGAGAGTCAGACAGTGTCAGAGAGTGTCTGAGATTGTCTGACAGTGTCAGCGAGTGTCTGAGAGTGTCAGAGAGTGTCTGAGAGTGAAAGAGTGTGTCAGAGTGTGTCAGAGTGTGTCTGAGAGTGTCTGAGAGTGCAAGAGAGTGCCAGAGAGTGCCAGAGAGTGTCAGAGAGAGTCTGAAAGTGTCAGATACTGTCAGAGAGTGTCAGGGAGTCTCAGAGTGTATCTGAGCGTGTCTGAGAATGTCAGAGAGTGTCAGAGTGTCAGAGAGTGTATGAGAGTGAAGGAGTGTGTCAGAGTGTGTCAGAGAGAGTCAGTGAGTGTCTGAGAGTGCCAGAGAGTGTCAGAGTGTTTCAGAGTGTGTCTCAGAGTGTCAGAGAGTGTCAGAGTGTGTCAGAGAGTATCAGCGTGTGTCTGAGAGTGTCAGAGTGTGTCAGAGTGTGTCTGAGAGTGTCAGAGATTGTCAGAGTGCGTCAGAGAGTATCAGAGTCTGTCTGACTGTGTCAGAGAGTGTCTGAGAGTGTCTGAGAGCGTCTGAGAGTGTCAGAGACTGTCAGAGATTGTCAGAAAATATCTGAGATTGTCAGATAGTGTCAGAGTGTGTCAGACAGTGTCTGAGAGTGTCAGAGACTGTCAGTGTGTGTCTGAGAGTGTCAGAGTGTGTCTGAGAGAGTCAGAGAGTGTCAGTGTGTGTCTGAGAGTGTCAGAGTGTGTCTGAGAGAGTCAGAGAGTGTCAGAGATTGTCAGAGAGTGTCAGAGAGTGTCTGAAAGTGTCAGAGAGTGTCAGAGAGTGTCAGCGTGTGTCAGAGAGTGTCAGAGAGTGTCAGAGTGTGTCAGAGTGTGTCTGAGAGTGTCAGAGAGTGTCACAGTGGTCCGAGAGTGTCAGAAAGTGTCAGAGAGCATCTGAGAGTGTCAGAGAGTGTCAGAGTGCGTCAGAGAGAGAGTCAAAGATTGTCTGAGAGTGTCAGCGAGTGTCTGAGAGTGTTAGACAGTGTCAGAGAGTGTCTGAGAGTGTCAGACAGTGTCAGAGAGTGTCTGAGAGTGTCAGAGAGTGTCAGAGAGTGTCATAGTGTGTCCGAGAGTGTCAGAAAGTGTCAGAGAGTATCTGAGAGTGTCAGAGAGTGTCAGAGAGTGTCAGAGCGTGTCTGAGCGTGTCTGAGATTGTCAGAGAGAGTCAGAGAGTGTCTGAGAGTGAAGGAGTGTGTCAGAGTGTTTCAGAGAGTGTCAGAGAGTGTCTGAGAGTGTCTGAGAGTGCCAGAGAGTGCCAGAGAGTGTCAGAGAGAGTCTGAGAGTGTCAGAGACTGTCAGAGAGTGTCAGAGAGTCTCAGAGTGTGTCTGAGCTTGTCTGAGAGTGTCTGAGAGTATCAGAGTGTGACTGAGAGTGTCAGAGTGTGTCAGAGTGTGTCAGAGAGTGTCTGAGATTGTCAGAGTGTGTCTGAGTGTGTCTGAGAGTGTCTGAGTGTGGCTGAGAGAGTCAGAGAGTGTCAGAGTGTGTCTGAAAGTGTCAGAGAGTGTCAGACTCTGACTGAGAGTGTCAGAGAGTGTGAGAGGGTGTCGGAGAGTGTCAGAGAGTGTCAGAGATTGTCTGAGAGTGTCAGAGAGTGTCACAGTGTGTCCGAGAGTGTCAGAAAGTGTCAGAGATTATCTGAGAGTGTCAGAGAGTGTCAGAGAGTGTCAGAGTGTGTCAGAGAATGTCAGAGAGTGTCAGAGTGCGTCAGAGAGAGTCAGAGATTGTCTGAGAGTGTCAGCGAGTGTCTGGGATTGTCAGACAGTGTCAGAGAGTGTCTGAGAGTGTCAGATAGTGTCAGAGAGTGTCAGAGAGTGTCAGAGAGTGTCTGAGAGTGAAAGAGTGTGTCAGAATGTGTCAGAGAGTGTCTGAGAGTGTCTGAGAGTGCCAGAGAGTGCCAGAGAGTGCCAGAGTGTGTCAGAGAGAGTCTGAGAGTGTCAGAGACTGTCAGAGAGTGTCAGGGAGTCTCAGAGTGTATCTGAGCGTGTCTGAGAGTGTCAGAGAGTGTCAGAGAGTGTCAGAGAGTGTCTGAGAGTGTCAGAGTGTGTCAGAGTGTTTCAGAGAGTGTCAGTGAGTGTCTGAGAGTGCCAGAGAGTGCCAGAGAGTGTCAGAGTGTTTCAGAGTGTGCCTCAGAGTGTCAGCGAGTGTCAGAATGTGTCAGAGAGTATCAGCGTGTGTCTGAGAGTGTCAGAGTGTGTCAGAGTGTGTCTGAGAGTGTCAGAGATTGTCAGAGTGTGTCAGAGAGTATCAGAGTCTGTCTGACAGTGTCAAAGTGTGTGAGAGAGTGTCTGAGAGCGTCTGAGAGTGTCAGAGGGTGTCAGAGAGTGTCAGAAAATATCTGAGATTGTCAGATAGTGTCAGAGTGTGTCAGACACTGTCAGAGAGTGACTGAGAGTGTCAGAGAGTGTCAGAGGGTGTCAGAGAGTGTCAGAGAGTGTCAGAGAGTGTCAGAGTGTGTCTGAGTGTGGCTGAGCGTGTCTGAGAGTGTCAGAGAGTGTCAGAGAGTGTCTGAGAGTGAAGGAGTGTGTCAGAGTGTGTCAGAGAGTGTCTGGGAGAGTCTGAGAGTGCCAGAGAGTTCCAGAGAGTGTCTGAGATTGTCAGAGAGTGTCTGAGAGTGACTGAAAGTGTCAGAGAGTGTCAGAGTGTGTCAGCGTGTGTCAGTGAGTGTCAGAGAGTGTCAGAGTGTGTCACAGTGTGTCTGAGAGTGTCAGAGAGTGTCACAGTGTGTCCGAGAGTGTCATAAAGTGTCAGAGAGTATCTGAGAGTGTCAGAGAGTGTCAGATTGTGTCAGAGAATGTCAGAGAGTGTCAGAGTGCGTCAGAGAGAGTCAGAGATTGTCTGAGAGTGTCAGCGAGTGTCTGGGAGTGTCAGACAGTGTCAGAGAGTGTCTGAGAGTGTCAGACAGTGTCAGAGAGTGTCTGAGAGTGTCAGAGAGTGTCGGAGAGAGTCATAGTGTGTCCGAGAGTGTCAAAAAGTGTCAGAGAGTATCTGAGAGTGTCAGAGAGTGTCAGAGTGTGTCAGAGAGAGTCAGAGATTGTCTGAGAGTGTCAGCGAGTGTCTGGGAGTGTCTGAGAGTGTCAGAGTGTGTCTGAGCCTGTCTGAGAGTGTCAGAGAGTGTCAGAGAGCGTCTGAGAGTGAAGGAGTGTGTCAGAGTGTGTCAGAGAGTGTCTGAGAGTGTCTGAGAGTGCCAGAGAGTGTCAGAGAGAGTCTGAGAGTGTCAGAGACTGTCAGAGAGTGCCTGAGAGTCTCAGAGTGTGTCTGAACGTGTCTGAGAGTGTCAGAGAGTGTCAGAGAGTGTCTGAGAGTGAAGGAGTGTGTCAGAGTGTGTCAGAGAGTGTCTGAGAGTGCCAGAGTGCGTCAGAGAGAGTCAGAGATTGTCTGAGAGTGTCAGCGAGTGTCTGGGAGTGTCAGAGAGTGTCAGAGTGTGTCTGAGCCTGTCTGAGAGTGTCAGAGAGTGTCAGAGAGAGTCAGAGATTGTCTGAGAGTGTCAGCGAGTGTCTGGGAGTGTCTGAGAGTGTCAGAGTGTGTCTGAGCCTGTCTGAGAGTGTCAGACAGTGTCAGAGAGCGTCTGAGAGTGAAGGAGTCTGTCAGAGAGTGTCTGAGAGTGTCTGAGAGTGTCTGAGAGTGCCAGAGAGTGTCAGAGAGAGTCTGAGAGTGTCAGAGACTGTCAGAGAGTGCCAGAGAGTCTCAGAGTGTGTCTGAACGTGTCTGAGAGTGTCAGAGAGTGTCAGAGAGTGTCAGAGAGTGTCTGAGAGTGAAGGAGTGTGTCAGAGAGTGTCTGAGAGTGCCAGAGAGTGCCAGAGAGTGCCAGAGAGTGTCTGAGAGTGAAGGAGTGTGTCAGAGTGTGTCAGAGAGTGTCAGAGATTGTCAGAGAGTGTCTGAGAGTGCCAGAGAGTGTCAGAGAGTGTCTGAGAGTGTCAGAGAGTGCCAGAGAGTGTCTGAGAGTGCCAGAGAGTGTCAGAGAGTGTCTGAGAGTGAAGGAGTGTGTCAGAGTGTGTCAGAGAGTTTCTGAGAGTGTCTGAGAGTGCCAGAGAGTGTAAGAGAGTGTCTGAGAGTGCCAGAGAGTGCCAGAGCGTGTCTGAGAATGCCAGAGAGTCTCAGAGAATGTCAGAGTGTGTCTCAGAGTGTCAGAGGATGTTGGAGAGTGTCAGAGAGTGTCAGAGATTGTCTGAGAGTGTCAGAGTGTGTCAGAGAGTGTCTGAGAGTGTCTGAGAGAGTCTGAGAGTGTCAGAGAGTGTCAGAGAATGTCTGAGATTGTCAGAGGGTGTCAGAGTGTGTCAGAGAGTGTCTGAGAGTGCCAGAGTGTGTCTGAGAGTGTCAGAGTGTGTCTGAGAGTGTCAAAGAGTGTCAGAGAGTGTCTGAGAGAGGCTGAGAGTGTCTGACAGTGTCAGAGATTGTCAGAGTGTGTCAGAGTGTGTCTCAGAGTGTCAGCGAGTGTCTGGGAGTGTCAGACAGTGTCAGAGACTGTCTGAGAGTGTCAGAAAGTGTCAGAGAGTGTCTGAGAGTGTCAGAGAGTGTCAGAGGGTGTCAGAGAGTGTCTGAGAGTTTCAGAGATGGTCAGAGAGTGTCAGAGTGTGTCTGAGTGTGTCTGAGAGTGTCAGAGAGAGTCAGAGAGTGTCTGAGAGTGTCTGAGAGTGCCAGAGGGTTCAAGAGAGTGTCATAGAGAGTCTGAGAGTGTCAGAGATTGTCAGAGTGTGTCAGAGACAGTCAGAGTGTGTCTGAGCGTGTCTGAGAGTGTCTGAGAGTGCCAGAGAGTGTAAGAGAGTGTCTGAGAGTGCTAGAGAGTGTCTGAGAGTGTCAGAGAGTGCCAGAGAGTCTCAGAGAGTCTCAGAGTGTGTCTCAGAGTGTCAGAGGGTGTTGGAGAGTGTCAGAGAGTGTCAGAGATTGCCTGAGTGTGTCAGAGTGTGTCAGAGTGTGTCAGAGAGTGTCTGAGAGTGGCTGAGAGAGTCTGAGAGTGTCAGAGAGTGTCTGAGAGTGCCAGAGTGTGTCTGAGGGTGTCAGAGTGTGTCTGAGAGTGTCTGAGAGTGTCTGATAAGGTCAGAGTGTGTCAGAGTGTGTCTCAGAGTGTCAGAGAGTGTCAGAGTGTGTCAGAGAGTATCAGCGTGTGTCTGAGAGTGTCAGAGTGCGTCAGAGTGTGTCTGAGAGTGTCAGAGATTGTCAGAGTGTGTCAGAGAGTGTCTGAGAGAGTCTGAGAGTGTCAGAGAGTGTCAGAGAGTGTCAGAAAATGTCTGGGATTGTCAGATAGTGTCAGAGTGTGTCAGGGATTGTCTGAGAGTGTCAGAGAGTGTCAGTGTGTGTCTGAGAGTGTCCGAGTGTGTCTGAGAGAGTCAGAGAGTGTCAGAGATTGTCAGAGAGCGTCTGAGAGTGTCTGACAATGTCAGAGAGTGTCAGAGAGTGTCAGAGTGTGTCAGCGTGTGTCAGAGTGTGTCAGAGAGTGTCAGAGTGTGTCAGAGTGTGTCTGAGAGTGTCAGAGAGTGTCACAGTGTGTCCGAGAGTGTCAGAAAGTGTCAGAGAGTATCTGAGAGTGTCAGAGAGTGTCAGAGTGTGTCAGAGAATGTCAGAGAATGTCAGAGTGCATCAGAGAGAGTCAGAGATTATCTGAGTGTGTCAGCGAATGTCTGGGAGTGTCAGACAGTGTCAGAGAGTGTCGGAGTGAGTCAGACAGTGTCAGAGAGTGTCTGAGAGAGACTGAGAGTGTCAGAGAGTGTCTCAGAGTGCCAGAGTGTGTCTGAGAGTGTCAGAGTGTGTCTGAGAGTGTCAGAGAGTGTCAGAGAGTGTCTGAGAGTGTCTGAGAGTGTCTGAGAGTGTCTGACAGTGTCAGAGAGTGTCAGAGTGTGTCAGAGTGTGTCTCAGAGTGTCAGAGAGTGTCAGAGTGTGTCAGAGAGTATCAGCGTGTGTCTGAGAGTGTCAGAGTGTGTCAGAGTGTGTCTGAGAGTGTCAGAGATTGTCAGAGAGTGTCTGAAGAGTCTGAGAGTGTCAGAGAGTGTCAGAGAGTGTCAGAAAGTGTCTGAGATTGTCAGATAGTGTCAGAGTGTGTCAGAGAGTGTCTGAGAGTGTCATAGAGTGTCAGTGTGTGTCTGAGAGTGTCCGAGTGTGTCTGAGAGAGTCAGAGAATGTCAGAGATTGTCAGAGAGTGTCTGAGAGTGTCTGAGAGTGTCTGACAATGTCAGAGAGCGTCAGAGAGTGTCAGAGTGTGTCAGCGTGTGTCAGAGTGTCTGAGAGTGTCAGAGTGTGTCTGAGAGTGTCAGAGAGTGTCAGAGAGTGTCACAGTGTGTCCGAGAGTGTCTGAGATTGTCAGAGAGTATCTGAGAGTGTCAGAGAGTGTCAGAGTGTGTCAGAGAATGTCAGAGAGTGTCAGAGTGCGTCAGAGAGAGTCAGAGAGTGTCTGAGAGTGTCAGAGAGAGTCAGAGAGTGTCTGAGAGTGAAGGAGTGTGTCTGAGAGTGTCAGAGAGTGTCAGAGAGTGTCACAGTGTGTCCGAGACTGTCTGAGATTGTCAGAGAGTATCTGAGAGTGTCAGAGAGTGTCAGAGTGTGTCAGAGAATGTCAGAGAGTGTCAGAGAGAGTCAGAGAGTGTCTGAGAGAGGCTGAGAGTGTCTGACAGTGTCAGAGATTGTCAGAGTGTGTCAGAGTGTGTCTCAGAGTGTCAGCGAGTGTCTGGGAGTGTCAGACAGTGTCAGAGAGTGTCTGAGAGTGTCAGACAATGTCAGAGAGTGTCAGAGAGTGTCTGAGAGTGTCAGAGAGTGTCAGAGGGTGTCAGAGAGTGTCAGAGTGTGTCAGCGTGTGTCAGAGAGTGTCTGAGAGTGTCAGAGTGTGTCTGAGAGTGTCAGAGAATGTCAGAGAGTGTCACAGTGTGTCCGAGAGTGTCTGAGATTGTCAGAGAGTATCTGAGAGCGTCAGAGAGTGTCAGAGTGTGTCAGAGAATGTCCGAGAGTGTCAGAGAGTGTCAGAGAGTGTCTGAGAGAGGCTGAGAGTGTCTGACAGTGTCAGAGATTGTCAGAGTGTGTCAGAGTGTGTCTCAGAGTGTCAGCGAGTGTCTGGGAGTGTCAGACAGTGTCAGAGAGTGTCTGAGAGTGTCAGACAGTGTCAGAGAGTGTCAGAGAGTGTCAGAGAGTGTCTGAGAGTGCCAGAGAGTGTCAGAGGGTGTCAGAGAGTGTCTGAGAGTGTCAGAGAGTGTCAGAGAGTGTCAGAGTGTGTCTGAGCGTGTCTGAGAGTGCCAGAGGGTTCCAGAGAGTGTCAGAGAGAGTCTGAGAGTGTCAGAGACTGTCAGAGAGTGTCAGAGACTGTCAGAGAGTGCCAGAGAGTCTCAGAGTGTGTCTGAGCTTGTCTGAGAGTGTCAGATTGTGTCAGAGAGTGTCTGAGAGTGTCAGAGAGAGTCAGAGAGTGTCTGAGATTGTCAGAGAGTGTCTGAGAGTGTCTGAAAGTGTCAGAGAGTGTCAGAGTGTGTCAGCGTGTGTCAGAGAGTGTCAGAGAGTGTCAGAGTGTGTCAGAGTGTGTCTGAGAGTGTCAGAGAGTGTCACAGTGTGACCGAGAGTGTCAGAAAGTGTCAGAGAGTATCTGAGAGTGCCAGAGAGTGTCAGATTGTGTCAGAGAATGTCAGAGAGTGTCAGAGTGCGTCAGAGAGAGTCAGAGATTGTCTGAGAGTGTCAGCGAGTGTCTGGGAGTGTCAGACAGTGTCAGAGAGTGTCTGAGAGTGTCAGAGAGTGTCGGAGAGAGTCATAGTGTGTCCGAGAGTGTCAGAAAGTGTCAGAGAGTATCTGAGAGTGTCAGAGAGTGTCAGAGTGTGTCAGAGAGAGTCAGAGATTGTCTGAGAGTGTCAGCGAGTGTCTGAGAGTGTCAGAGAGTGTCAGAGTGTGTCTGAGCCTGTCTGAGAGTGTCAGAGAGTGTCAGAGAGCGTCTGAGAGTGAAGGAGTGTGTCAGAGTGTGTCAGAGAGTGTCTGAGAGTGTCTGAGAGTGTCTGAGAGTGCCAGAGAGTGTCAGAGAGAGTCTGAGAGTGTCAGAGACTGTCAGAGAGTGCCAGAGAGTCTCAGTGTGTCTGAACGTGTCTGAGAGTGTCAGAGAGTGTCAGAGAGTGTCTGAGAGTGAAGGAGTGTGTCAGAGTGTGTCAGAGAGTGTATGAGAGTGCCAGAGAGTGCCAGAGAGTGTCAGAGAGAGTCTGAGAGTGTCAGAGACTGTCAGAGAGTGCCAGAGAGTCTCAGAGTGTGTCTGAACGTGTCTGAGAGTGTCAGAGACTGTCAGAGAGTGTCTGAGAGTGAAGGAGTGTGTCAGAGTGTGTCAGAGAGTGTCTGAGAGTGCCAGAGTGCGTCAGAGAGAGTCAGAGATTGTCTGACAGTGTCAGCGAGTGTCTGGGAGTGTCAGAGAGTGTCAGAGTGTGTCTGAGCCTGTCTGGGAGTGTCAGAGAGTGTCTGAGCCTGTCTGAGAGTGTCAGAGAGTGTCAGAGAGTGTCTGAGAGTGTCTGATAAGGTCAGAGTGTGTCAGAGTGTGTCTCAGAGTGTCAGAGAGTGTCAGAGTGTGTCAGAGAGTATCAGCGTGTGTCTGAGAGTGTCAGAGTGCGTCAGAGTGTGTCTGAGAGTGTCAGAGATTGTCAGAGTGTGTCAGAGAGTGTCTGAGAGTGTCTGAGAGTGCCAGAGAGTGTCAGAGAGAGTCTGAGAGTGTCAGAGACTGTCAGAGAGTGCCAGAGAGTCTCAGAGTGTGTCTGAACGTGTCTGAGAGTGTCAGAGAGTGTCAGAGAGTGTCTGAGAGTGAAGGAATGTGTCAGAGTGTGTCAGAGAGTGTCTGAGAGTGCCAGAGAGTGCCAGAGAGTGTCTGAGAGTGCCAGAGAGTGCCAGAGAGTGTCAGAGAGTGTCTGAGAAGGAAGGAGTGTGTCAGAGTGTGTCAGAGAGTGTCAGAGATTGTCAGAGAGTGTCTGAGAGTGCCAGAGAGTGTCAGAGAGTGTCTGAGAGTGAAGGAGTGTGTCAGAGTGTGTCAGAGAGTATCTGAGAGTGTCTGAGAGTGCCAGAGAGTGTCTGAGAGTGTCAGAGAGTGTCAGAGGGTGTCAGAGAGTGTCTGAGAGTGTCTGAGAGTGCCAGAGGGTTCAAGAGAGTGTCAGAGAGAGTCTGAGAGTGTCTGAGAGTGCCAGAGAGTGTAAGAGAGTGTCTGAGAGTGCCAGAGAGTGTCTGAGAGTGTCAGAGAGTGCCAGAGAGTCTCAGAGAGTCTCAGAGTGTGTCTCAGAGTGTCAGAGGGTGTTGGAGAGTGTCAGAGAGTGTCAGAGATTGCCTGAGAGTGTCAGAGTGTGTCAGAGAGTGTCTGAGAGTGTCTGAGAGAGTCTGAGAGTGTCAGAGAGTGTCTGAGAGTGCCAGAGTGTGTCTGAGAGTGTCAGAGTGTGTCTGAGAGTGTCAGAGAGTGTCAGAGAGTGTCAGAGAGTGTCTGATAAGGTCAGAGTGTGTCAGAGTGTGTCTCAGAGTGTCAGAGAGTGTCAGAGTGTGTCAGAGAGTATCAGCGTGTGTCTGAGAGTGTCAGAGTGCGTCAGAGTGTGTCTGAGAGTGTCAGAGATTGTCAGAGTGTGTCAGAGAGTGTCTGAGAGTGTCAGAGAGTGTCAGAGGGTGTCAGAGAGTGTCTGAGAGAGTCAGAGATTGACAGAGAGTGTCAGAGTGTGTCTGAGTGTGTCTGAGAGTGTCAGAGAGAGTCAGAGAGTGTCTGAGAGTGTCTGAGAGGGCCAGAGGGTTCAAGAGAGTGTCAGAGAGAGTCTGAGAGTGTCTGAGAGTGCCAGAGAGTGTGAGAGAGTGTCTGAGAGTGCCAGAGTGTGTCTGAGAGTGTCAGAGAGTGCCAGAGAGTCTCAGAGAGTCTCAGAGTGTGTCTCAGAGTGTCAGAGGGTGTTGGAGAGTGTCAGAGAGTGTCAGAGATTGCCTGAGAGTGTCAGAGTGTGTCAGAGAGTGTCTGAGAGTGTCTGAGAGAGTCTGAGAGTGTCAGAGAATGTCTGAGAGTGCCAGAGTGTGTCTGAGAGTGTCAGAGTGTGTCTGAGAGTGTCAGAGAGTGTCAGAGAGTGTCTGAGAGTGTCTGATAAGGTCAGAGTGTGTCAGAGTGTGTCTCAGAGTGTCAGAGAGTGTCAGAGTGTGTCAGAGAGTATCAGCGTGTGTCTGAGAGTGTCAGAGTGCGTCAGAGTGTGTCTGAGAGTGTCAGAGATTGTCAGAGTGTGTCAGAGAGTGTCTGAGAGAGTCTGAGAGTGCCAGAGAGTGTCAGAGAGTGTCAGAAAATGTCTGAGATTGTCAGATAGTGTCAGAGTGTGTCAGAGAGTGTCTGAGAGTGTCAGAGAGTGTCAGTGTGTGTCTGAGAGTGTCCGAGTGTGTCTGAGAGAGTCAGAGACTGTCAGAGATTGTCAGAGAGTGTCAGAGTGTGTCAGCGTGTGTCAGAGTGAGTCAGAGAGTGTCAGAGTGTGTCAGAGTGTGTCTGAGAGTGTCAGAGAGTGTCAGAGAGTGTCACAGTGTGTCCGGGAGTGTCAGAAAGTGTCAGAGAGTATCTGAGAGTGTCAGAGAGTCTCAGAGTGTGTCAGAGAATGTCAGAGAGTGTCAGAGAGTGTCAGAGTGCATCAGAGAGAGTCAGAGATTATCTGAGTGTTCAGCGAATGTCTGGGAGTGTCAGGCAGTGTCGGAGAGTGTCTCAGAGTGTCAGACAGTGTCAGAGAGTGTCAGAGGGTGTCAGAGAGTGTCAGAGTGTGTCTCAGAGTGTCAGAGGGTGTTGGAGAGTGTCAGAGAGTGTCAGAGATTGTCTGAGAGTGTCAGAGTGTGTCAGAGAGTGTCTGAGAGTGTCTGAGAGAGACTGTGAGTGTCAGAGAATGTCTGAGTGTGCCAGAGTGTGTCTGAGAGTGTCAGAGTGTGTCTGAGAGTGCCAGAGAGTGTCAGAGAGTGTCTGAGAGTGTCTGAGAGTGTCTGAGAGTGTCAGAGTGTGTCTGAGTGTGTCTCAGAGTGTCAGAGAGTGTCAGAGTGTGTCAGAGAGTATCAGCGTGTGTCTGAGAGTGTCAGAGTGTGTCAGAGTGGGTCTGAGAGTGTCAGAGATTGTCAGAGTGTGTCAGAGAGTGTCTGAGAGAGTCTGAGAGTGTCAGAGAGTGTCAGAGAGTGTCAGAAAATGTCTGAGATTTTCAGATAGTGTCAGAGTGTGTCTGAGAGTGTCATAGAGTGTCAGTGTGTGTCTGAGATTGTCCGAGTGTGTCTGAGAGAGTCAGAGAGTGTCAGAGATTGTCAGAGAGTGTCTGAGAGTGTCTGAGAGTGTCTGACAATGTCAGAGAGTGTCAGAGAGTGTCAGAGTGTGTCAGCGTGTGTCAGAGAGTGTCTGAGAGTGTCAGAGTGTGTCTGAGAGTGTCAGAGAGTGTCACAGTGTGTCCGAGAGTCTCTGAGATTGTCAGAGAGTATCTGAGAGTGTCAGAGAGTGTCAGAGTGCGTCAGAGAATGTCAGAGAGTGTCAGAGTGCGTCAGAGAGAGTCAGAGAGTGTCTGAGAGTGTCAGAGAGAGTCAGAGAGCGTCTGAGAGTGAAGGAGTGTGTCAGAGGGTGTCAGCGAGTGTCTGGGAGTGTCAGACAGTGTCAGAGAGTGTCTGAGAGTGTCAGACAGTGTCTCAGAGTGTCAGAGGGTGTTGGAGAGTGTCAGAGTGTGTCAGAGAGTATCAGCGTGTGTCTGAGAGTGTCAGAGTGTGTCAGAGTGTGTCTGAGAGTGTCAGAGATTGTCAGAGTGTGTCAGAGAGTGTCTGAGAGAGTCTGAGAGTGTCAGAGAGTGTCAGAGAGTGTCAGAAAATGTCTGAGAGAGTCAGAGATTGTCTGAGAGTGTCAGCGAGTGTCTGGGAGTGTCAGACAGTGTCACAGAGTGTCTGAGAGTGTCAGACAGTGTCAGAGAGTGTCTGAGAGTGTCAGAGAGTGTCGGAGAGAGTCATAGTGTGTCCGAGAGTGTCAAAAAGTGTCAGAGAGTATCTGAGAGTGTCAGAGAGTGTCAGAGTGTGTCAGAGAGAGTCAGAGATTGTCTGAGAGTGTCAGCGAGTGTCTGGGAGTTTCAGAGAGTGTCAGAGTGTGTCTGAGCCTGTCTGAGAGTGTCAGAGAGTGTCAGAGAGCGTCTGAGAGTGAAGGAGTGTGTCAGAGTGTGTCAGAGAGTGTCTGAGAGTGTCTGAGAGTGCCAGAGAGTGTCAGAGAGAGTCTGAGAGTGTCAGAGACTGTCAGAGAGTGCCAGAGAGTCTCAGAGTGTGTCTGAACGTGTCTGAGAGTGTCAGAGAGTGTCAGAGAGTGTCTGAGAGTGAAGGAGTGTGTCAGAGTGTGTCAGAGAGTGTCTGAGAGTGCCAGAGAGTGCCAGAGAGTGTCAGAGAGAGTCTGAGAGTGTCAGAGACTGTCAGAGAGTGCCAGAGAGTCTCAGAGTGTGTCTGAACGTGTATGAGAGTGTCAGAGAGTGTCAGAGAGTGTCTGAGAGTGAAGGAGTGTGTCAGAGTGTGTCAGAGAGTGTCTGAGAGTGCCAGAGTGCGTCAGAGAGAGTCAGAGATTGTCTGAGAGTGTCAGCGAGTGTCTGGGAGTGTCAGAGAGTGTCAGAGTGTGTCTGAGCCTGTCTGAGAGTGTCAGAGAGTGTCAGAGAGAGTCAGAGATTGTCTGAGAGTGTCAGCGAGTGTCTGGGAGTGTCTGAGAGTGTCAGAGTGTGTCTGAGCCTGTCTGAGAGTGTCAGACAGTGTCAGAGAGCGTCTGAGAGTGAAGGAGTCTGTCAGAGAGTGTCTGAGAGTGTCTGAGAGTGTCTCAGAATTCCAGAGAGTGTCAGAGAGAGTCTGAGAGTGTCAGAGACTGTCAGAGAGTGCCAGAGAGTCTCAGAGTGTGTCTGAACGTGTCTGAGAGTGTCAGAGAGTGTCTGAGAGTGAAGGAGTGTGTCAGAGAGTGTCTGAGAGTGCCAGAGAGTGCCAGAGAGTGTCTGAGAGTGCCAGAGAGTGCCAGAGAGTGTCAGAGAGTGTCTGAGAGTGAAGGAGTGTGTCAGAGTGTGTCAGAGAGTGTCAGAGATTGTCAGAGAGTGTCTGAGAGTGCCAGAGAGTGTCAGAGAGTGTCTGAGAGTGTCAGAGAGTGCCAGAGAGTGTCTGAGAGTGCCAAAGAGTGTCAGAGAGTGTCTGAGAGTGAAGGAGTGTGTCAGAGTGTGTCAGAGAGTTTCTGAGAGTGTCTGAGAGTGCCAGAGAGTGTAAGAGAGTGTCTGAGAGTGCCAGAGAGTGCCAGAGCGTGTCTGAGAATGCCAGAGAGTCTCAGAGAATGTCAGAGTGTGTCTCAGAGTGTCAGAGGATGTTGGAGAGTGTCAGAGAGTGTCAGAGATTGTCTGAGAGTGCCAGAGTGTGTCTGAGAGTGTCAGAGTGTGTCTGAGAGTGTCAGAGAGTGTCAGAGAGTGTCTGAGAGAGGCTGAGAGTGTCTGACAGTGTCAGAGATTGTCAGAGTGTGTCAGAGTGTGTCTCAGAGTGTCAGCGAGTGTCTGGGAGTGTCAGACAGTGTCAGAGACTGAGAGTGTCAGAAAGTGTCAGAGAGTGTCTGAGAGTGTCAGAGAGTGTCAGAGGGTGTCAGAGAGTGTCTGAAAGTGTCAGAGATGGTCAGAGAGTGTCAGAGAGTGTCAGAGTGTGTCTGAGTGTGTCTGAGAGTGTCAGAGAGAGTCAGAGAGTGTCTGAGAGTGTCTGAGAGTGCCAGAGGGTTCAAGAGAGTGTCATAGAGAGTCTGAGAGTGTCAGAGATTGTCAGAGTGTGTCAGAGACAGTCAGAGTGTGTCTGAGCGTGTCTGAGAGTGTCTGAGAGTGCCAGAGAGTGTAAGATAGTGTCTGAGAGTGCTAGAGAGTGTCTGAGAGTGTCAGAGAGTGCCAGAGAGTCTCAGAGAGTCTCAGAGTGTGACTCAGAGTGTCAGAGGGTGTTGGAGAGTGTCAGAGAGTGTCAGAGATTGCCTGAGTGTGTCAGAGTGTGTCAGAGTGTGTCAGAGAGTGTCTGAGAGTGGCTGAGAGAGTCTGAGAGTGTCAGAGAGTGTCTGAGAGTGCCAGAGTGTGTCTGAGGGTGTCAGAGTGTGTCTGAGAGTGTCTGAGAGTGTCTGATAAGGTCAGAGTGTGTCAGAGTGTGTCTCAGAGTGTCAGAGAGTGTCAGAGTGTGTCAGAGAGTATCAGCGTGTGTCTGAGAGTGTCAGAGTGCGTCAGAGTGTGTCTGATAGTGTCAGAGATTGTCAGAGTGTGTCAGAGAGTGTCTGAGAGAGTCTGAGAGTGTCAGAGAGTGTCAGAGAGTGTCAGAAAATGTCTGGGATTGTCAGATAGTGTCAGAGTGTGTCAGAGATTGTCTGAGAGTGTCAGAGAGTGTCAGTGTGTGTCTGAGAGTGTCCGAGTGTGTCTGAGAGAGTCAGAGAGTGTCAGAGATTGTCAGAGAGCGTCTGAGAGTGTCTGACAATGTCAGAGAGTGTCAGAGAGTGTCAGAGTGTGTCAGCGTGTGTCAGAGTGTGTCAGAGAGTGTCAGAGTGTGTCAGAGACAGTCAGAGTGTGTCTGAGCGTGTCTGAGAGTGTCTGAGAGTGCCAGAGAGTGTAAGATAGTGTCTGAGAGTGCTAGAGAGTGTCTGAGAGTGTCAGAGAGTGCCAGAGAGTCTCAGAGAGTCTCAGAGTGTGTCTCAGAGTGTCAGAGGGTGTTGGAGAGTGTCAGAGAGTGTCAGAGATTGCCTGAGTGTGTCAGAGTGTGTCAGAGAGTGTCTGAGAGTGGCTGAGAGAGACTGAGAGAGTCAGAGAGTGTCTGAGAGTGCCAGAGTGTGTCTGAGAGTGTCAGAGTGTGTCTGAGAGTGTCAGAGAGTGTCTGAGAGTGTCTGACAGTGTCAGAGAGTGTCAGAGTGTGTCAGAGTGTGTCTCAGAGTGTCAGAGAGTGTCAGAGTGTGTCAGAGAGTATCAGCGTGTGTCTGAGAGTGTCAGAGTGTGTCAGAGTGTGTCTGAGAGTGTCAGAGATTGTCAGAGTGTGTCAGAGAGTGTCTGAAGTGTCTGAGAGTGTCAGAGAGTGTCAGAGAGTGTCAGAAAGTGTCTGAGATTGTCAGATAGTGTCAGAGTGTGTCAGAGAGTGTCTGAGAGTGTCATAGAGTGTCAGTGTGTGTCTGAGAGTGTCCGAGTGTGTCTGAGAGAGTCAGAGAATGTCAGAGATTGTCAGAGAGTGTCTGAGAGTGTCTGAGAGTGTCTGACAATGTCAGAGAGTGTCAGAGAGTGTCAGAGTGTGTCAGCGTGTGTCAGAGTGTCTGAGAGTGTCAGAGTGTGTCTGAGAGTGTCAGAGAGTGTCAGAGAGTGTCACAGTGTGTCCGAGAGTGTCTGAGATTGTCAGAGAGTATCTGAGAGTGTCAGAGAGTGTCAGAGAATGTCAGAGAGTGTCAGAGTGCGTCAGAGAGAGTCAGAGAGAGTCTGAGAGTGTCAGAGAGTGTCTGACAATGTCAGAGATTGTCAGAGTGTGTCAGAGTGTGTCTCAGAGTGTCAGCGAGTGTCTGGGAGTGTCAGACAGTGTCAGAGAGTGTCTGAGAGTGTCAGACAGTGTCAGAGAGTGTCAGAGAGTGTCAGAGAGTGTCAGAGGGTGTCATAGAGTGTCAGAGTGTGTCAGCGTGTGTCAGAGAGTGTCTGAGAGTGTCAGAGTGTGTCTGAGAGTGTCAGAGAATGTCAGAGAGTGTCACAGTGTGTCCGAGAGTGTCTGAGATTGTCAGAGAGTATCTGAGAGTGTCAGAGAGTGTCAGAGTGTGTCAGAGAATGTCAGAGAGTGTCAGAGAGTGTCAGAGAGTATCTGAGAGAGGCTGAGAGTGTCTGACAGTGTCAGAGATTGTCAGAGTGTGTCAGAGTGTGTCTCAGAGTGTCAGCGAGTGTCTGGGAGTGTCAGACAGTGTCAGAGAGTGTCTGAGAGTGTCAGAGAGTGTCAGAGAGTGTCTGAGAGTGTCAGAGAGTGTCAGAGGGTGTCAGAGAGTGTCTGAGAGTGTCAGAGAGTGTCAGAGAGTGTCAGAGTGTGTCTGAGCGTGTCTGAGAGTGCCAGAGGGTTCCAGAGAGTGTCAGAGAGAGTCTGAGAGTGTCAGAGACTGTCAGAGAGTGTCAGAGACTGTCAGAGAGTGCCAGAGAGTCTCAGAGTGTGTCTGAGCTTGTCTGAGAGTGTCAGATTGTGTCAGAGAGTGTCTGAGAGTGTCAGAGAGAGTCAGAGAGTGTCTGAGATTGTCAGAGAATGTCTGAGAGTGTCTGAAAGTGTCAGAGAGTGTCAGAGTGTGTCAGCGTGTGTCAGAGAGTGTCAGAGAGTGTCAGAGTGTGTCAGAGTGTGTCTGAGAGTGTCAGAGAGTGTCACAGTGTGTCCGAGAGTGTCAGAAAGTGTCAGAGAGTATCTGAGAGTGCCAGAGAGTGTCAGATTGTGTCAGAGAATGTCAGAGAGTGTCAGAGTGCGTCAGAGAGAGTCAGAGATTGTCTGAGAGTGTCAGCGAGTGTCTGGGAGTGTCAGACAGTGTCAGAGAGTGTCTGAGAGTGTCAGAGAGTGTCGGAGAGAGTCATAGTGTGTCCGAGAGTGTCAGAAAGTGTCAGAGAGTATCTGAGAGTGTCAGAGAGTGTCAGAGTGTGTCAGAGAGAGTCAGAGATTGTCTGAGAGTGTCAGCGAGTGTCTGAGAGTGTCAGAGAGTGTCAGAGTGTGTCTGAGATTGTCTGAGAGTGTCAGAGAGTGTCAGAGAGCGTCTGAGAGTGAAGGAGTGTGTCAGAGTGTGTCAGAGAGTGTCTGAGAGTGTCTGAGAGTGCCAGAGAGTGTCAGAGAGAGTCTGAGAGTGTCAGAGACTGTCAGAGAGTGCCAGAGTGTCTCAGTGTGTCTGAACGTGTCTGAGAGTGTCAGAGAGTGTCAGAGAGTGTCTGAGAGTGAAGGAGTGTGTCAGAGTGTGTCAGAGAGTGTATGAGAGTGCCAGAGAGTGCCAGAGAGTGTCAGAGAGAGTCTGAGAGTGTCAGAGACTGTCAGAGAGTGCCAGAGAGTCTTAGAGTGTGTCTGAACGTGTCTGAGAGTGTCAGAGAGTGTCAGAGAGTGTCTGAGAGTGAAGGAGTGTGTCAGAGTGTGTCAGAGAGTGTCTGAGAGTGCCAGAGTGCGTCAGAGAGAGTCAGAGATTGTCTGAGAGTGTCAGCGAGTGTCTGGGAGTGTCAGAGAGTGTCAGAGTGTGTCTGAGCCTGTCTGGGAGTGTCAGAGAGTGTCTGAGCCTGTCTGAGAGTGTCAGAGAGTGTCAGAGAGCGTCTGAGAGTGAAGGAGTGTGTCAGAGTGTGTCAGAGAGTGTCTGAGTGTGTCTGAGAGTGCCAGAAAGTGTCAGAGAGAGTCTGAGAGTGTCAGAGACTGTCAGAGAGTGCCAGAGAGTCTCAGAGTGTGTCTGAACGTGTCTGAGAGTTTCAGAGAGTGTCAGAGAGTGTCTGAGAGTGAAGGAGTGTGTCAGAGTGTGTCAGAGAGTGTCTGAGAGTGCCAGAGAGTGCCAGAGAGTGTCTGAGAGTGCCAGAGAGTGCCAGAGAGTGTCAGAGAGTGTCTGAGAAGGAAGGAGTGTGTCAGAGTGTGTCAGAGAGTGTCAGAGATTGTCAGAGAGTGTCTGAGAGTGCCAGAGAGTGTCAGAGAGTGTCTGAGAGTGAAGGAGTGTGTCAGAGTGTGTCAGAGAGTATCTGAGAGTGTCTGAGAGTGCCAGAGAGTGTCTGAGAGTGTCAGAGAGTGTCAGAGGGTGTCAGAGAGTGTCTGAGAGTGTCTGAGAGTGCCAGAGGGTTCAAGAGAGTGTCAGAGAGAGTCTGAGAGTGTCTGAGAGTGCCAGAGAGTGTAAGAGAGTGTCTGAGAGTGCCAGAGAGTGTCTGAGAGTGTCAGAGAGTGCCAGAGAGTCTCAGAGTGTGTCTCAGAGTGTCAGAGGGTGTTGGAGAGTGTCAGAGAGTGTCAGAGATTGCCTGAGAGTGTCAGAGTGTGTCAGAGAGTGTCTGAGAGTGTCTGAGAGAGTCTGAGAGTGTCAGAGAGTGTCTGAGAGTGCCAGAGTGTGTCTGAGAGTGTCAGAGTGTGTCTGAGAGTGTCAGAGAGTGTCAGAGAGTGTCTGATAAGGTCAGAGTGTGTCAGAGTGTGTCTCAGAGTGTCAGAGAGTGTCAGAGTGTGTCAGAGAGTATCAGCGTGTGTCAGAGAGTGTCAGAGTGCGTCAGAGTGTGTCTGAGAGTGTCAGAGATTGTCAGAGTGTGTCAGAGAGTGTCTGAGAATGTCAGAGAGTGTCAGAGGGTGTCAGAGAGTGTCTGAGAGAGTCAGAGATTGACAGAGAGTGTCAGAGTGTGTCTGAGTGTGTCTGAGAGTGTCAGAGAGAGTCAGAGAGTGTCTGAGAGTGTCTGAGAGTGCCAGAGGGTTCAAGAGAGTGTCAGAGAGAGTCTGAGAGTGCCTGAGAGTGCCAGAGAGTGTGAGAGAGTGTCTGAGAGTGCCAGAGTGTGTCTGAGAGTGTCAGAGAGTGCCAGAGAGTCTCAGAGAGTCTCAGAGTGTGTCTCAGAGTGTCAGAGGGTGTTGGAGAGTGTCAGAGAGTGTCAGAGATTGCCTGAGAGTGTCAGAGTGTGTCAGAGAGTGTCTGAGAGTGTCTGAGAGAGTCTGAGAGTGTCAGAGAGTGTCTGAGAGTGCCAGAGTGTGTCTGAGAGTGCCAGAGTGTGTCTGAGAGTGTCAGAGAGTGTCAGAGAGTGTCTGAGAGTGTCTGATAAGGTCAGAGTGTGTCAGAGTGTGTCTCAGAGTGTCAGAGAGTGTCAGAGTGTGTCAGAGAGTATCAGCGTGTGTCTGAGAGTGTCAGAGTGCGTCAGAGTGTGTCTGAGAGTGTCTGAGAGTGTCAGAGATTGTCAGAGTGTGTCAGAGAGTGTCTGAGAGAGTCTGAGAGTGCCAGAGAGTGTCAGAGAGTGTCAGAAAATGTCTGAGATTGTCAGATAGTGTCAGAGTGTGTCAGAGAGTGTCTGAGAGTGTCAGAGAGTGTCAGTGTGTGTCTGAGAGTGTCCGAGTGTGTCTGAGAGAGTCAGAGACTGTCAGAGATTGTCAGAGAGCGTCTGAGAGTGTCTGACAATGTCAGAGAGTGTCAGAGAGTGTCAGAGTGTGTCAGCGTGTGTCAGAGTGAGTCAGAGAGTGTCAGAGTGTGTCAGAGTGTGTCTGAGAGTGTCAGAGAGTGTCAGAGAGTGTCACAGTGTGTCCGAGAGAGTCAGAAAGTGTCAGAGGGTATCTGAGAGTGTCAGAGAGTCTCAGAGTGTGTCAGAGAATGTCAGAGAGTGTCAGAGTGCATCAGAGAGAGTCAGAGATTATCTGAGTGTTCAGCGAATGTCTGGGAGTGTCAGGCAGTGTCAGAGAGTGTCTGAGAGTGTCAGACAGTGTCAGAGAGTGTCAGAGGGTGTCAGAGAGTGTCAGAGTGTGTCTCAGAGTGTGTCTCAGAGTGTCAGAGGGTGTTGGAGAGTGTCAGAGTGTGTCAGAGATTGTCTGAGAGTGTCAGAGAGTGTCAGAGAATGTCTGAGAGTGTCTGAGAGAGACTGAGAGTGTCAGAGAGTGTCTGAGAGTGCCAGAGTGTGTCTGAGAGTGTCAGAGTGTGTCTGAGAGTGCCAGAGAGTGTCAGAGAGTGTCTGAGAGTGTCTGATTGTGTCTGAGAGTGTCAGAGTGTGTCTGAGTGTGTCTCAGAGTGTCAGAGAGTGTCAGAGTGTGTCAGAGTGGGTCTGAGAGTGTCAGAGATTGTCAGAGTGTGTCAGAGATTGTCTGAGAGAGTCTGAGAGTGTCAGAGAGTGTCGGAGAGTGTCAGAAAATGTCTGAGATTGTCAGATAGTGTCAGAGTGTGTCAGAGAGTGTCTGAGAGTGTCATAGAGTGTCAGTGTGTGTCTGAGAGTGTCCGAGTGTGTCTGAGAGAGTCAGAGAGTGTCAGAGATTGTCAGAGAGTGTCTGAGAGTGTCTGAGAGTGTCTGACAATGTCAGAGAGTGTCAGAGAGTGTCAGAGTGTGTCAGCGTGTGTCAGAGAGTGTCTGAGAGTGTCAGAGTGTGTCTGAGAGTGTCAGAGAGTGTCACAGTGTGTCCGAGAGTGTCTGAGATTGTCAGAGAGTATCTGAGAGTGTCAGAGAGTGTCAGAGTGTGTCAGAGAATGTCAGAGAGTGTCAGAGTGCGTCAGAGAGAGTCAGAGAGTGTCTGAGAGTGTCAGAGAGAGTCAGAGAGTGTCTGAGAGTGAAGGAGTGTGTCAGAGGGTGTCAGCGAGTGTCTGGGAGTGTCAGACAGTGTCAGAGAGTGTCTGAGAGTGTCAGACAGTGTCTCAGAGTGTCAGAGGGTGTTGGAGAGTGTCAGAGTGTGTCAGAGAGTATCAGCGTGTGTCTGAGAGTGTCAGAGTGTGTCAGAGTGTGTCTGAGAGTGTCAGAGATTGTCAGAGTGTGTCAGAGAGTGTCTGAGAGAGTCTGAGAGTGTCAGAGAGTGTCAGAGAGTGTCAGAAAATGTCTGAGATTGTCAGATAGTGTCAGAGTGTGTCAGAGAGTGTCTGCGAGAGTCATAGAGTGTCAGTGTGTGTCTGAGAGTGTCCGAGTGTGTCTGAGAGAGTCAGAGACTGTCAGAGATTGTCAGAGAGCGTCTGAGAGTGTCTGAGAGTGTCAGAGTGTGTCTGAGAGTGTCAGAGAGTGTCACAGTGTGTCCGAGAGTCTCTGAGATTGTCAGAGAGTATATGAGAGTGTCAGAGAGTGTCAGAGTGTGTCAGAGAATGTCAGAGAGTGTCAGAGTGCGTCAGAGAGTGTCAGAGAGTGTCTGAGAGTGTCAGAGAGAGTCGAGAGTGTCTGAGAGTGAAGGAGTGTGTCAGAGGGTGTCAGCGAGTGTCTGGGAGTGTCAGACAGTGTCAGAGAGTGTCTGAGAGTGTCAGACAGTGACAGAGAGTGTCTGAGAGTGTCAGAGAGTGTCAGAGGGTGTCAGAGAGTGTCTGAGAGTGTCAGAGAGTGTCAGAGAGTGTCAGAGTGTGTCTGAGCATGTCTGAGAGTGCCAGAGGGTTCCAGAGAGTGTCAGAGAGAGTCTGAGAGTGTCAGAGACTGTCAGAGAGTATCTGAGAGAGTCTGAGAGTGTCAGAGAGTGTCAGAGAGTGTCAGAAAATGTCTGGGATTGTCAGATAGTGTCAGAGTGTGTCAGAGAGTGTCTGAGAGTGTCAGAGAGTGTCAGTGTGTGTCTGAGAGTGTCCGAGTGTGTCTGAGAGAGTCAGAGAGTGTCAGAGATTGTCAGAGAGCGTCTGAGAGTGTCTGACAATGTCAGAGAGTGTCAGAGAGTGTCAGAGTGTGTCAGCGTGTGTCAGAGTGTGTCAGAGATTGTCAGAGTGTGTCAGAGTGTGTCTGAGAGTGTCAGAGAGTGTCACAGTGTGTCCGAGAGTGTCAGAAAGTGTCAGAGAGTATCTGAGAGTGTCAGAGAGTGTCAGAGTGTGTCAGAGAATGTCAGAGAGTGTCACAGTGCATCAGAGAGAGTCAGAGATTATCTGAGTGTGTCAGCGAATGTCTGGGAGTGTCGGACAGTGTCAGAGAGTGTCGGAGAGTGTCAGACAGTGTCAGAGAGTGTCAGAGGGTGTCAGAGAATGTCAGAGTGTGTCTCAGAGTGTCAGAGGGTGTTGGAGAGTGTCAGAGAGTGTCAGAGATTGTCTGAGAGTGTCAGAGTGTGTCAGAGAGTGTCTGAGAGTGTCTGAGAGAGACTGAGAGTGTCAGAGAGTGTCTGAGAGTGCCAGAGTGTGTCTGAGAGTGTCAGAGTGTGTCTGAGAGTGTCAGAGAGTGTCAGAGAGTGTCTGAGAGTGTCTGAGAGTGTCAGAGAGTGTCAGAGTGTGTCAGAGTGTGTCAGAGAATGTCAGAGAGTGTCAGAGTGCGTCAGAGAGAGTCAGAGAGTGTCTGAGAGTGTCAGAGAGAGTCAGAGAGTGTCTGAGAGTGAAGGAGTGTGTCAGAGGGTGTCAGCGAGTGTCTGGGAGTGTCAGACAGTGTCAGAGAGTGTCTGAGAGTGTCAGACAGTGTCAGACAGTGTCAGAGAGTGTCTGAGAGTGTCAGAGAGTGTCAGAGGGTGTCAGAGAGTGTCTGAGAGTGTCAGAGAGTGTCAGAGTGTGTCTGAGCGTGTCTGAGAGTGCCAGAGGGTTCCAGAGAGTGTCAGAGAGAGTCTGAGAGTGTCAGAGACTGTCAGAGAGTGTCAGAGACTGTCAGAGAGTGCCAGAGAGTCTCAGAGTGTGTCTGAGCTTGTCTGAGAGTGTCAGATTGTGTCAGAGAGTGTCTGAGAGTGAAGGAGTGTGTCAGAGTGTGTCAGAGAGTTTCAGAGAGAGTCAGAGAGTGTCTGAGATTGTCAGAGACTGTCTGAGAGTGTCTGAAAGTGTCAGAGAGTGTCAGAGTGTGTCAGCGTGTGTCAGAGAGTGTCAGAGAGTGTCAGAGTGTGTCAGAGTGTGTCTGAGAGTGTCAGAGAGTGTCACAGTGTGTCCGAGAGTGTCAGAAAGTGTCAGAGAGTATCTGAGAGTGCCAGAGAGTGTCAGATTGTGTCAGAGAATGTCAGAGAGTGTCAGAGTGCGTCAGAGAGAGTCAGAGATTGTCTGAGAGTGTCAGCGAGTGTCTGGGAGTGTCAGACAGTGTCAGAGAGTGTCTGAGAGTGTCAGAGAGTGTCGGAGAGAGTCATAGTGTGTCCGAGAGTGTCAGAAAGTGTCAGAGAGTATCTGAGAGTGTCAGAGAGTGTCAGAGTGTGTCAGAGAGAGTCAGAGATTGTCTGAGAGTGTCAGCGAGTGTCTGGGAGTGTCAGAGAGTGTCAGAGTGTGTCTGAGCCTGTCTGAGAGTGTCAGAGAGTGTCAGAGAGCGTCTGAGAGTGAAGGAGTGTGTCAGAGTGTGTCAGAGAGTGTCTGAGTGTGTCTGAGAGTGCCAGAGAGTGTCAGAGAGTGTCTGAGAGTGAAGGAGTGTGTCAGAGTGTGTCAGAGAGTGTCTGAGAGTGCCAGAGAGTGCCAGAGAGTGTCAGAGAGAGTCTGAGAGTGTCAGAGACTGTCAGAGAGTGCCAGAGAGTCTCAGAGTGTGTCTGAACGTGTCTGAGAGTGTCAGAGAGTGTCAGAGAGTGTCTGAGAGTGAAGGAGTGTGTCAGAGTGTGTCAGAGAGTGTCTGAGAGTGCCAGAGTGCGTCAGAGAGAGTCAGAGATTGTCTGAGAGTGTCAGCGAGTGTCTGGGAGTGTCAGAGAGTGTCAGAGTGTGTCTGAGCCTGTCTGAGAGTGTCAGAGAGTGTCAGAGAGAGTCAGAGATTGTCTGAGAGTGTCAGCGAGTGTCTGGGAGTGTCAGAGAGTGTCAGAGTGTGTCTGAGCCTGTCTGAGAGTGTCAGAGAGTGTCAGAGAGCGTCTGAGAGTGAAGGAGTGTGTCAGAGTGTGTCAGAGAGTGTCTGAGAGTGTCTGAGAGTGCCAGAGAGTGTCAGAGAGAGTCTGAGCGTGTCAAGACTGTCAGAGAGTGCCAGAGAGTCTCGGAGTGTGTCTGAACGTGTCTGAGAGTGTCAGAGAGTGTCAGAGAGTGTCTGAGAGTGAAGGAGTGTTTCAGAGTGTGTCAGAGAGTGTCTGAGAGTGCCAGAGAGTGCCAGAGAGTGTCTGAGAGTGCCAGAGAGTGCCAGAGAGTGAAGGAGTGTGTCAGAGTGTGTCAGAGAGTGTCAGAGATTGTCTGAGAGTGTCTGAGAGTGCCAGAGAGTGTCAGAGAGTGTCTGAGAGTGTCAGAGAGTGCCAGAGAGTGTCTGAGAGTGCCAGAGAGTGTCAGAGAGTGTCTGAGAGTGAAGGAGTGTGTCAGAGTGTGTCAGAGAGTTTCTGAGAGTGTCTGAGAGTGCCAGAGAGTGTAAGAGAGTGTCTGAGAGTGCCAGAGAGTGCCAGAGCGTGTCTGAGAATGCCAGAGAGTCTCAGAGAGTGTCAGAGTGTGTCTCAGAGTGTCAGAGGATGTTGGAGAGTGTCAGAGAGTGTCAGAGATTGTCTGAGAGTGTCAGAGTGTGTCAGAGAGTGTCTGAGAGTGTCTGAGAGAGTCTGAGAGTGTCAGAGAGTGTCAGAGAAGGTCTGAGATTGTCAGAGGGTGTCAGAGTGTGTCAGAGAGTGTCTGAGAGTGCCAGAGTGTGTCTGAGAGTGTCAGAGTGTGTCTGAGAGTGTCAGAGAGTGTCAGAGAGGGTCTGAGAGAGGCTGAGAGTGTCTGACAGTGTCAGAGATTGTCAGAGTGTGTCAGAGTGTGTCTCAGAGTGTCAGCGAGTGTCTGGGAGTGTCAGACAGTGTCAGAGACTGTCTGAGAGTTTCAGAAAGTGTCAGAGAGTGTCTGAGAGTGTCAGAGAGTGTCAGAGGGTGTCAGAGAGTGTCTGAGAGAGTCAGAGATTGTCAGAGAGTGTCAGAGTGTGTCTGAGTGTGTCTGAGAGTGTCAGAGAGAGTCAGAGAGTGTCTGAGAGTGTCTGAGAGTGCCAGAGGGTTCAAGAGAGTGTCAGAGAGTGCCAGAGAGTCTCAGAGAGTCTCAGAGTGTGTCTCAGAGTGTCAGAGGGTGTTGGAGAGTGTCAGAGAGTGTCAGAGATTGCCTGAGAGTGTCAGAGTGTGTCAGAGAGTGTCTGAGAGTGTCTGAGAGAGTCTGAGAGTGTCAGAGAGTGTCTGAGAGTGTCAGAGAGTGTCAGAGAGTGTCTGAGAGTGTATGATAAGGTCAGAGTGTGTCAGAGTGTGTCTCAGAGTGTCAGAGAGTGTCAGAGTGTGTCAGAGAGTATCAGCGTGTGTCTGAGAGTGTCAGAGTGCGTCAGAGTTTGTCTGAGAGTGTCAGAGATTGTCAGAGTGTGTCTGAGAGTGTCAGACAGTGTCAGACAGTGTCAGAGAGTGTCTGAGAGTGTCAGAGAGTGTCAGAGGGTCTCAGAGAGTGTCTGAGAGTGTCAGAGAGTGTCAGAGTGTGTCTGAGCGTGTCTGAGAGTGCCAGAGGGTTCCAGAGAGTGTCAGAGAGAGTCTGAGAGTGTCAGAGACTGTCAGAGAGTGTCAGAGACTGTCAGAGAGTGCCAGAGAGTCTCAGAGTGTGTCTGAGCTTGTCTGAGAGTGTCAGATTGTGTCAGAGAGTGTCTGAGAGTGAAGGAGTGTGTCAGAGTGTGTCAGAGAGTTTCAGAGAGAGTCAGAGAGTGTCTGAGATTGTCAGAGACTGTCTGAGAGTGTCTGAAAGTGTCAGAGAGTGTCAGAGTGTGTCAGCGTGTGTCAGAGAGTGTCAGAGAGTGTCAGAGTGTGTCAGAGTGTGTCTGAGAGTGTCAGAGAGTGTCACAGTGTGTCCGAGAGTGTCAGAAAGTGTCAGAGAGTATCTGAGAGTGCCAGAGAGTGTCAGATTGTGTCAGAGAATGTCAGAGAGTGTCAGAGTGCGTCAGAGAGAGTCAGAGATTGTCTGAGAGTGTCAGCGAGTGTCTGGGAGTGTCAGACAGTGTCAGAGAGTGTCTGAGAGTGTCAGAGAGTGTCGGAGAGAGTCATAGTGTGTCCGAGAGTGTCAGAAAGTGTCAGAGAGTATCTGAGAGTGTCAGAGAGTGTCAGAGTGTGTCAGAGAGAGTCAGAGATTGTCTGAGAGTGTCAGCGAGTGTCTGGGAGTGTCAGAGAGTGTCAGAGTGTGTCTGAGCCTGTCTGAGAGTGTCAGAGAGTGTCAGAGAGCGTCTGAGAGTGAAGGAGTGTGTCAGAGTGTGTCAGAGAGTGTCTGAGTGTGTCTGAGAGTGCCAGAGAGTGTCAGAGAGTGTCTGAGAGTGAAGGAGTGTGTCAGAGTGTGTCAGAGAGTGTCTGAGAGTGCCAGAGAGTGCCAGAGAGTGTCAGAGAGAGTCTGAGAGTGTCAGAGACTGTCAGAGAGTGCCAGAGAGTCTCAGAGTGTGTCTGAACGTGTCTGAGAGTGTCAGAGAGTGTCAGAGAGTGTCTGAGAGTGAAGGAGTGTGTCAGAGTGTGTCAGAGAGTGTCTGAGAGTGCCAGAGTGCGTCAGAGAGAGTCAGAGATTGTCTGAGAGTGTCAGCGAGTGTCTGGGAGTGTCAGAGAGTGTCAGAGTGTGTCTGAGCCTGTCTGAGAGTGTCAGAGAGTGTCAGAGAGAGTCAGAGATTGTCTGAGAGTGTCAGCGAGTGTCTGGGAGTGTCAGAGAGTGTCAGAGTGTGTCTGAGCCTGTCTGAGAGTGTCAGAGAGTGTCAGAGAGCGTCTGAGAGTGAAGGAGTGTGTCAGAGTGTGTCAGAGAGTGTCTGAGAGTGTCTGAGAGTGCCAGAGAGTGTCAGAGAGAGTCTGAGCGTGTCAAGACTGTCAGAGAGTGCCAGAGAGTCTTGGAGTGTGTCTGAACGTGTCTGAGAGTGTCAGAGAGTGTCAGAGAGTGTCTGAGAGTGAAGGAGTGTTTCAGAGTGTGTCAGAGAGTGTCTGAGAGTGCCAGAGAGTGCCAGAGAGTGTCTGAGAGTGCCAGAGAGTGCCAGAGAGTGAAGGAGTGTGTCAGAGTGTGTCAGAGAGTGTCAGAGATTGTCTGAGAGTGTCTGAGAGTGCCAGAGAGTGTCAGAGAGTGTCTGAGAGTGTCAGAGAGTGCCAGAGAGTGTCTGAGAGTGCCAGAGAGTGTCAGAGAGTGTCTGAGAGTGAAGGAGTGTGTCAGAGTGTGTCAGAGAGTTTCTGAGAGTGTCTGAGAGTGCCAGAGAGTGTAAGAGAGTGTCTGAGAGTGCCAGAGAGTGCCAGAGCGTGTCTGAGAATGCCAGAGAGTCTCAGAGAGTGTCAGAGTGTGTCTCAGAGTGTCAGAGGATGTTGGAGAGTGTCAGAGAGTGTCAGAGATTGTCTGAGAGTGTCAGAGTGTGTCAGAGAGTGTCTGAGAGTGTCTGAGAGAGTCTGAGAGTGTCAGAGAGTGTCAGAGAAGGTCTGAGATTGTCAGAGGGTGTCAGAGTGTGTCAGAGAGTGTCTGAGAGTGCCAGAGTGTGTCTGAGAGTGTCAGAGTGTGTCTGAGAGTGTCAGAGAGTGTCAGAGAGGGTCTGAGAGAGGCTGAGAGTGTCTGACAGTGTCAGAGATTGTCAGAGTGTGTCAGAGTGTGTCTCAGAGTGTCAGCGAGTGTCTGGGAGTGTCAGACAGTGTCAGAGACTGTCTGAGAGTTTCAGAAAGTGTCAGAGAGTGTCTGAGAGTGTCAGGGAGTGTCAGAGGGTGTCAGAGAGTGTCTGAGAGAGTCAGAGATTGTCAGAGAGTGTCAGAGTGTGTCTGAGTGTGTCTGAGAGTGTCAGAGAGAGTCAGAGAGTGTCTGAGAGTGTCTGAGAGTGCCAGAGGGTTCAAGAGAGTGTCAGAGAGTGCCAGAGAGTCTCAGAGAGTCTCAGAGTGTGTCTCAGAGTGTCAGAGGGTGTTGGAGAGTGTCAGAGAGTGTCAGAGATTGCCTGAGAGTGTCAGAGTGTGTCAGAGAGTGTCTGAGAGTGTCTGAGAGAGTCTGAGAGTGTCAGAGAGTGTCTGAGAGTGTCAGAGAGTGTCAGAGAGTGTCTGAGAGTGTATGATAAGGTCAGAGTGTGTCAGAGTGTGTCTCAGAGTGTCAGAGAGTGTCAGAGTGTGTCAGAGAGTATCAGCGTGTGTCTGAGAGTGTCAGAGTGCGTCAGAGTTTGTCTGAGAGTGTCAGAGATTGTCAGAGTGTGTCAGAGAGTGTCTGAGAGAGTCTGAGAGTGTCAGAGAGTGTCAGAGAGTGTCAGAAAATGTCTGAGATTGTCAGATAGTGTCAGAGTGTGTCAAAGAGTTTCTGAGAGTGTCAGAGAGTGTCAGTGTGTATCTGAGAGTGTCCGAGTGTGTCTGAGAGAGTCAGAGAGTGTCAGAGATTGTCAGAGAGCGTCTGAGAGTGTCTGACAATGTCAGAGAGTGTCAGAGAGTGTCAGAGTGTGTCAGCGTGTGTCAGAGTGTGTCAGAGAGTGTCAGAGTGTGTCAGAGTGTGTCTGAGAGTGTCAGAGAGTGTCAGAGAGTGTCACAGTGTGTCCGAGAGTGTCAGAAAGTGTCAGAGAGTATCTGAGAGTGTCAGAGTGTATCAGAGAGAGTCAGAGATTATCTGAGTGTGTCAGCGAATGTCTGGGAGTGTCACGCAGTGTCAGAGAGTGTCTGAGAGTGTCAGACAGTGTCAGAGAGTGTCAGAGGGTGTCAGAGAGTGTCAGAGTGTGTCTCAGAGTGTCAGAGGGTGTTGGAGAGTGTCAGAGAATGTCAGAGACTGTCTGAGAGTGTCAGAGTGTGTCAGAGAGTGCCTGAGTGTGTCTGAGAGAGACTGAGAGTGTCAGAGAGTGCCTGAGAGTGCCAGAGTGTGTCTGAGAGTGTCAGAGTGTGTCTGAGAGTGTCAGAGAGTGTCTGAGAGTGTCTGAGAGTGTCTGAGAGTGCCAGAGAGTGTCTGAGAGTGTCAGAGAGTATCAGCGTGTGTCTGAGAGTGTCAGTGTGTCAGAGTGTGTCTGAGAGTGTCAGAGATTGTCAGAGTGTGTCAGAGAGTGTCTGAGAGCGTCTGAGAGTGTCAGAGAGTGTCAGAGAGTGTCAGAAAATGTCTGAGATTGTCAGATAGTGTCAGAGTGTGTCAGAGAGTGTCTGAGAGTGTCATAGAGTGTCAGTGTGTGTCTGAGAGTGTCCGAGTGTGTCTGAGAGAGTCAGAGAGTGTCAGAGATTGTCAGAGAGTGTCTGAGAGTGTCTGACAATGTCAGAGAGTGTCAGAGAGTGTCAGAGTGTGTCAGCGTGAGTCAGAGAGTGTCAGAGATTGTCAGAGAGCGTCTGAGAGTGTCTGACAATGTCAGAGAGTGTCAGAGAGTGTCAGAGTGTGTCAGCGTGTGTCAGAGTGTGTCAGAGAGTGTCAGAGTGTGTCAGAGTGTGTCTGAGAGTGTCAGAGAGTGTCAGAGAGTGTCAGAAAATGTCTGAGATTGTCAGATAGTGTCAGAGTGTGTCAGAGAGTGTCTGAGAGTGTCATAGAGTGTCAGTGTGTGTCTGAGAGTGTCCGAGTGTGTCTGAGAGAGTCAGAGAGTGTCAGAGATTGTCAGAGAGTGTCTGAGAGTGTCTGACAATGTCAGAGAGTGTCAGAGAGTGTCAGAGTGTGTCAGCGTGTGTCAGAGAGTGTCTGAGAGTGTCAGAGTGTGTCTGAGAGTGTCAGAGAGTGTCACAGTGTGTCCGAGAGTGTCTGAGATTGTCAGAGAGTATCTGAGAGTGTCAGAGAGTGTCAGAGTGTGTCAGAGAATGTCAGAGAGTGTCAGAGTGCGTCAGAGAGAGTCAGAGAGTGTCTGAGAGTGTCAGAGAGTGTCTGAGAGTGAAGGAGTGTGTCAGAAGGTGTCAGCGAGTGTCTGGGGGTGTCAGAGAGTGTCAGAGAGTGTCTGAGAGTGTCAGACAGTGTCTCAGAGTGTCAGAGGGTGTCTGAGAGTGTCAGAGAGTGTCAGAGATTGTCTGAGAGTGTCAGAGTGTGTCAGAGAGTGTCTGAGAGTGTCTGAGAGAGACTGAGAGTGTCAGAGTGTGTCTGAGAGTGCCAGAGTGTGTCTGAGAGTGTCAGAGTGTGTCTGAGCGTGACTGAGAGTGTCAGAGACTGTCATGGAGTGAAGGAGTGTGTCAGAGTGTGTCAGAGAGTGTCAGAGAGTGTCTGAGAGTGCCAGAGAGTGTCAGAGAGTGTCTGAGAGTATCAGAGTGTGTCTGAGAGTGTCAGAGTGTGTCAGAGTGCGTCAGCGTGTGTCAGAGAGTGTCTGAGATTGTCAGAGAGTGTCTGAGTGTGTCTGAGAGTGTCAGAGAGTGTCAGAGAGTGTCTGAGAGTGTCTGAGAGTGTCTGAGAGTGCCAGAGAGTGTCTGAGAGTGTCTGAGAGTGTCAGAGAGTGTCAGAGTGTGTCAGAGTGTGTCTCAGAGTGTCAGAGAGTGTCAGAGTGTGTCAGAGAGTATCAGCGTGTGTCTGAGAGTGTCAGAGTGTGTCAGAGTGTGTCTGAGAGTGTCAGAGATTGTCAGAGTGTGTCAGAGAGTGTCTGAGAGCGTCTGAGAGTGTCAGAGAGTGTCAGAGAGTGTCAGAAAATGTCTGAGATTGTCAGATAGTGTCAGAGTGTGTCAGAGAGTGTCTGAGAGTGTCATAGAGTGTCAGTGTGTGTCTGAGAGTGTCCGAGTGTGTCTGAGAGAGTCAGAGAGTGTCAGAGATTGTCAGAGAGTGTCTGAGAGTGTCTGAGAGTGTCTGACAATGTCAGAGAGTGTCAGAGAGTGTCAGAGTGTGTCAGCGTGTGCCAGAGAGTGTCTGAGAGTGTCAGAGTGTGTCTGAGAGTGTCAGAGAGTGTCACAGTGTGTCCGAGAGTGTCTGAGATTGTCAGAGAGTATCTGAGAGTGTCAGAGAGTGTCAGAGTGTGTCAGAGAATGTCAGAGAGTGTCAGAGTGCGTCAGAGAGAGTCAGAGAGTGTCTGAGAGTGTCAGAGAGAGTCAGAGAGTGTCTGAGAGTGAAGGAGTGTGTCAGAAGGTGTCAGCGAGTGTCTGGGAGTGTCAGACAGTGTCAGAGAGTGTCTGAGAGTGTCAGACAGTGTCTCAGAGTGTCAGAGGGTGTTGGAGAGTGTCAGAGAGTGTCAGAGATTGTCTGAGAGTGTCAGAGTGTGTCAGAGAGTGTCTGAGAGTATCTGAGAGAGACTGAGAGTGTCAGAGTGTGTCTGAGAGTGCCAGAGTGTGTCTGAGAGTGTCAGAGTGTGTCTGAGCGTGACTGAGAGTGTCAGAGACTGTCATGGAGTGAAGGAGTGTGTCAGAGTGTGTCAGAGAGTGTCAGAGAGTGTCTGAGAGTGCCAGAGAGTGTCAGAGAGTGTCTGAGAGTATCAGAGTGTGTCTGAGTGTGTCTGAGAGTGGCTGAGTGTGTCAGAGAGAGTCTGAGAGTGCAGAGAGTGTGAGAGGGTGTCGCAGAGTGTCAGAGAGTGTCAGAGATTGTCTGAGAGTGTCAGAGTGTGTCAGAGAGAGTCTGAGAGTGTCAGAGGGTGTCAGAGTGTGTCTGAGAGTGTCAGAGTGTGTCTGAGAGTGTCAGAGACTGTCTGAGAGAGTCTGAGAGTTTCTGACAGTTTCAGAGTGTGTCAGAGAGTGTCTGAGAGCGTCAGAGAGTGTCAGAGTGTGTCTGAGAGTGACAGAGTGTGTCTGAGAGTGTCAGAGAGTGTCTGAGAGTGTCTGACAGTGTCTGACAGTGTCAGAGTGTGTCAGAGAGTGTCAGCGTGTGTCAGAGAGTGTCAGAGAGTGTCACAGTGTGTCAGAGTGTGTCAGAGAGTGTCTGAAAGTGTCAGAGAGTGTCTGAGAGTGTCAGAGTGTTTCTGAGAGTGTCTGAGAGTGTCAGAGAATGTCAGAGAGTGTCTCAGAGTGTCAGAGGGTGTCGGAGAGTGTCAGAGAGTGTCAGAGAGTGTCTGAGAATGCCAGAGTGTGTCTGAGAGTGTCAGAGTGTGTCTGAGAGTGTCAGAGAGTGTCTGAGAGTGTCTGAGAGTGTCAGAGAGTGTCACAGTGTGTCCGAGAGTGTCAGAGAGTGTCAGAGAGATTCAGAGAGTGTCAGAGAGTGTCAGAGTGTGTCTGAGCGTGTCTGAGAGTGTCAGAGAGAGTCAGAGAGTGTCTGAAGGTGAAGAAGTGTGTCAGAGTGTGTCAGAGAGTGTCTGAGAGTGTCTGAGAGTGCCAGAGGGTTCCAGAGAGTGTCAGAGAGAGTCTGAGAGTGTCAGAAAGTGTCTGAGAGTGTCAGAGAGTGTCAGAGGGTGTCAGAGAGTGTCAGAGAGTGTCAGAGAGTGTCACAGTGTGTCCGAGAGTGTCAGAAAGTGTCTGAGAGTGTCAGAGAGTGTCAGTGGGTGTCAGAGAGTGTCAGAGAGTGTCAGAGAGATTCAGAGAGTGTCAGAGAGTGTCAGAGTGTGTCTGAGCGTGTCTGAGAGTGTCAGAGAGAGTCAGAGAGTGTCTGAGGGTGAAGAAGTGTGTAAGAGTGTGTCAGAGAGTGTCTGAGAGTGTCTGTGAGTGCCAGAGGGTTCCAGAGAGTGTCAGAGAGAGTGTGAGAGTGTCAGAGACTGTCAGAGAGTGTCAGAGACTGTCAGAGTGTGTCTGAGCGTGTCTGAGAATGTCTGAGAGTGCCAGAGAGTGTCTGAGAGTGCCAGAGAGTGCCAGAGAGTCTCAGAGAGTGTCAGAGTGTGTCTCAGAGTGTCAGAGGGTGTTGGAGAGTGTCAGAGTGTCTCAGAGAGTGTCAGAGAGTGTCGGAGTGTGTCAGAGTGTGTCAGAGAGCATCAGAGTGTGTCTCAGAGTGTCAGAGGGTGTTGGAGAGTGTCAGAGAGTGTCAGAGATTGTCTGAGAGTGTCAGAGTGTGTCAGAGAGTGTCTGAGAGTGTCTGAGAGTGTCAGAGAGTGTTAGAGAATGTCTGAGATTGTCAGATAGTGTGAGAGTGTGTCAGAGAGTGTCTGAGAGTGCCAGAGTGTGTCTGAGAGTGTCAGAGTGTGTCTGAGAGTGTCAGAGAGTGTCTGAGAGTGTCTCACAGTGTCAAAGAGTGTCAGAGAGTGTCACCGTGTGTCAGAGAGTGTCAGATGTGTCAGAGTGTGTCAGAGAGTGTCTGAAAGTGTCAGAGAGTGTCTGAGAGTGTCAGAGAGTGTCAGATTGTGTTAGAGTGTGTCTCAGAGTGTCAGAGATTGTCAGAGTGTGTCAGAGAGTATCAGAGTCTGTCTGAGAGTGTCTGTGACTGTCAGAGACTGTCAGAGATTGTCAGACAGTGTCAGAGATTGTCAGATAGTGTCTGAGTGTGTCAGAGACTGTCTGAGTGTGTCTGAGAGTGTCTGAGTGAGTCTGAGAGTGTCAGAGAGTATCAGAGTCTGCCTGAGAGTGTCAGAGAGTGTCGGAGAGTGTCAGAGAGTGTCAGAGAGTGTCAGAGTGTGTCAGAGTGTGTCTCACAGTGTCAGAGAGTGTCAGAGAGAGTCAGAGAGTATCAGAGACTGTCTGAGAGTGTCAGAGTGTATCAGAGATTGTCTGAGAGTGTCTGAGAGAGGCTGAGAGTGTCAGAGAGTGTCAGAAAATGTCTGAGATTGTCAGATAGTGTCAGAGTGTGTCAGACAGTGTCTGAGAGTGTCAGAGAGTGTCAGTGTGTGTCTGAGAGTGTCCGAGTGTGTCTGAGAGAGTCAGAGAGTGTCAGAGAGTCAGAGAGTGTCTGAGAGTGTCTGACAGTGTCAGAGAGTGTCAGTGTGTGTCAGCGTGTGTCAGAGAGTGTCAGAGAGTGTCGGAGTGTGTCAGAGTGTGTCAGAGAGTGTCAGAGAGTGTCAGAGAGTGTCACAGTGTGTCCGAGAGTGTCAGAAAGTGTCAGAGAGTATCTGAGAGTGTCAGAGAGTGTCAGAGTGTGTCAGAGAATGTCAGAGAGTGTCAGAGTACGTCAGAGAGTGTCAGAGATTGTCTGAGAGTGTCAGCGAGTGTCTGGGAGTGTCAGACAGTGTCAGAGAGTGTCTGAGAGTGCCAGACAGTGTCTGAGAGAGTCTGAGAGTGTCAGAGAGTGTCAGAGGGTGTCAGAGAGTGTCTGAGAGTGTCAGAGAGTGTCAGAGTGTGTCTGAGCGTGTCTGGGAGTGTCAGAGAGAGTCAGAGAGTGTCTGAGGGTGAAGGAGTGTGTCAGAGTGTGTCAGAGAGTGTCTGAGAGTGCCAGAGAGTGCCAGAGAGTGTCAGAGAGAGTCTGAGAGTGTCAGAGACTGTCAGAGAGTGTCAGAGCCTGTCAGAGTGTGTCTGAGCGTGTCTGAGAGTGTCGGAGAGTGTCAGATAGTGGCTGAGAGTGAAGGAGTGTGTCAGAGTTTGTCAGAGAGTGTCAGAGAGTCTCAGAGTGTGTCTGAGCGTGTCTGAGAGTGTCAGAGAGTGTCAGAGAGTGTCTGAGAGTGAACGAGAGTGTCAGAGTGTATCAGAGAGTGTCAGAGAGTGTCTGAGCGTGCCAGAGAGTGCCAGTGTGTGTCTGAGAGTGCCAGAGAGTGCCAGAGAGTGGCAGAGAGTGCCAGAGAGTGTCTGAGAGTGCCAGAGAGTGCCAGAGAGTGTCAGAGAGTGTCTGAGAGTGAAGGAGTGTGTCAGAGTGTGTCAGAGAGTTTCTGAGAGTGTCTGAGAGTGCCAGAGAGTGTAAGGGAGTGTCTGAGAGTGCCAGAGAGAGCCAGAGATTGTCTGAGATTGCCAGAGAGTGCCAGAGAGTCTCAGAGAGTGTCAGAGAGTGTCTCAGAGTGTCAGAGGGTGTTGGAGAGTGTCAGAGAGTGTCAGAGATTGTCTGAGAGTGTCAGAGTGTGTCAGAGAGTGTCTGAGAGTGTCAGAGAGTGTCAGAGAATGTCTGAGATTGTCAGATAGTGTGAGAGTGTGTCAGAGAGTGTCTGAGAGTGCCAGAGTGTGTCTGAGAGTGTCAGAGTGTGTCTGAGAGTGTCAGAGAGTGTCTGAGAGTGTCTCACAGTGTCAAAGAGTGTCAGAGAGTGTCACCGTGTGTCAGAGAGTGTCAGATGTGTCAGAGTGTGTCAGAGAGTTTCTGAAAGTGTCAGAGAGTGTCTGAGAGTGTCAGAGAGTGTCTGAGAGTGAACGAAAGTGTCAGAGTGTATCAGAGAGTGTCTGAGAGTGTCTGAGAGTGTCAGAGAGTGTCAGAGTGTGTCTGAGTGTGTCTGAGAGTGTCAGAGAGTGTCGGAGAGTGTCTGAGAGTGAAGGAGTGTGTCAGAGTGTGTCATAGTGTGTCTGAGAGTGCCAGAGAGTGCCAGAGCGTGTCAGAGTGTGTCTGAGAGTGTCAGACAGTGTCAGAGAATGTCTGAGATTGTCAGATAGTATCAGAGAGTATGAGAGTGTGTCAGAGATTGTCTGAGAGTGCCAGAGAGTGCCAGAGTTTGTCAGAGAGTGTCTGAGAGTGTCAGAGTGCGTCAGAGAGAGTCAGAGATTGTCTGAGAGTTTGAGCGAGTGTCTGGGATTGTCAGGCAGTGTCAGAAAGTGTCTGAGAGTGTCAGACAGTGTCAGAGAGTGTCTGAGAGTGTCAGAGAGTGTCAGAGGGTGTCAGAGAGTGTCTGAGAGTGTCAGAGAGTGTCAGAGAGTGTCAGAGTGTGTCTGAGCGTGACTGAGAGAGTCAGAGAGTGTCAGAGAGTGTCTGAGAGTGAAGGAGTGCGTCAGAGTTTGTCAGAGAGTGTCTCAGAGTGCCAGAGAGTGCCAGAGAGTGTCAGAGAGAGTCTGAGAGTGTCAGAGACTGTCAGAGAGTGTCAGAGAGTCTCAGAGTGTGTCTGAGCGTGTCTGAGAGTGTCAGAGAGTGTCTGAGAGTGAACGAGAGTGTCAGAGTGTATCAGAGAGTGTCAGAGAGTGTCTGAGAGTGCCAGAGAGTGCCAGAGTGTGTCTGAGAGTGCCAGAGAGTGCCAGAGAGTGTCAGAGAGTGCCAGAGAGTGTCTGAGATTGCCAGAGAGTGCCAGAGAGTGTCAGAGAGTGTCTGAGAGTGAAGGAGTGTGTCAGAGTGTGTCAGAGAGTTTCTGAGAGTGTCTGAGAGTGCCAGAGAGTGTAAGGGAGTGTCTGAGAGTGCCAGAGAGAGCCAGAGATTGTCTGAGAGTGCCAGAGAGTGCCAGAGAGTCTCAGAGAGTGTCAGAGAGTGTCACAGAGTGTCAGAGGGTGTTGGAGAGTGTCAGAGAGTGTCAGAGATTGTCTGAGAGTGTCAGAGTGTGTCAGAGAGTGTCTGAGAGTGTCTGAGAGAGTCTGAGAGTGTCAGAGAGTGTTAGAGAATGTCTGAGATTGTCAGATAGTGTGAGAGTGTGTCAGAGAGTGTCTGAGAGTGCCAGAGTGTGTCTGAGAGTGTCAGAGTGTGTCTGAGAGTGTCAGAGAGTGTCTGAGAGTGTCTCACAGTGTCAAAGAGTGTCAGAGAGTGTCACCGTGTGTCAGAGAGTGTCAGATGTGTCAGAGTGTGTCAGAGAGTGTCTGAAAGTGTCAGAGAGTGTCTGAGAGTGTCAGAGAGTGCCAGATTGTGTTAGAGTGTGTCTCAGAGTGTCAGAGATTGTCAGAGTGTGTCAGAGAGTATCAGAGTCTGTCTGAGAGTGTCTGTGACTGTCAGAGACTGTCAGAGATTGTCAGATAGTGTCAGAGATTGTCAGATAGTGTCTGAGTTTGTCAGAGACTGTCTGAGTGTGTCTGAGAGTGTCTGAGTGAGTCTGAGAGTGTCAGAGAGTATCAGAGTCTGCCTGAGAGTGTCAGAGAGTGTCGGAGAGTGTCAGAGAGTGTCAGAGAGTGTCAGAGAGTGTCTGAGAGTGTCTCACAGTGTCAGAGAGTGTCAGAGAGAGTCACCGTGTGTCAGAGAGTGTCAGATGTGTCAGAGTGTGTCAGAGAGTGTCTGAAAGTGTCAGAGAGTGTCTGAGAGTGTCAGAGAGTGTCAGATTGTGTCAGAGTGTGTCTCAGAGTGTCAGAGATTGTCAGAGTGTGTCAGAGAGTATCAGAGTCTGTCTGAGAGTGTCTGTGACTGTCAGAGACTGTCAGAGATTGTCAGATAGTGTCAGAGATTGTCAGATAGTGTCTGAGTGTGTCAGAGACTGTCTGAGTGTGTCTGAGAGTGTCTGAGTGAGCCTGAGAGTGTCAGAGAGTGTCAGAGAGTGTCATAGATTGTCTGAGAGTGTCAGAGTGTGTCAGAGAGTGTCAGAGTGTGTCAGAGTGTGTCTCAGAGTGTCAGAGAGTGTCAGAGTGTGTCAGAGAGTATCAGCGTGTGTCTGAGTGTGTCAGAGTGTGTCAGAGTGTGTCTGAGAGTGTCAGAGATTGTCAGAGTGTGTCAGAGAGTATCAGAGACTGTCTGAGAGTGTCAGAGTGTATCAGAGATTGTCTGAGAGTGTCTGAGAGAGGCTGAGAGTGTCAGAGAGTGTCAGAAAATGTCTGAGATTGTCAGATAGTGTCAGAGTGTGTCAGACAGTGTCTGAGAGTGTCAGAGAGTGTCAGTGTGTGTCTGAGAGTGTCCGAGTGTGTCTGAGAGAGTCAGAGAGTGTCAGAGAGTCAGAGAGTGTCTGAGAGTGTCTGACAGTGTCAGAGAGTGTCAGTGTGTGTCAGCGTGTGTCAGAGAGTGTCAGAGAGTGTCGGAGTGTGTCAGAGTGTGTCAGAGAGTGTCAGAGAGTGTCACAGTGTGTCCGAGAGTGTCAGAAAGTGTCAGAGAGTATCTGAGAGTGTCAGAGAGTGTCAGAGTGTGTCAGAGAATGTCAGAGAGTGTCAGAGTACGTCAGAGAGTGTCAGAGATTGTCTGAGAGTGTCAGCGAGTGTCTGGGAATGTCAGACAGTGTCAGAGAGTGTCTGAGAGTGCCAGACAGTGTCTGAGAGAGTCTGAGAGTGTCAGAGAGTGTCAGAGGGTGTCAGAGAGTGTCTGAGAGTGTCAGAGAGTGTCAGAGTGTGTCTGAGCGTGTCTGGGAGTGTCAGAGAGAGTCAGAGAGTGTCTGAGGGTGAAGGAGTGTGTCAGAGTGTGTCAGAGAGAGTCTGAGAGTGCCAGAGAGTGCCAGAGAGTGTCAGAGAGAGTCTGAGAGTGTCAGAGACTGTCAGAGAGTGTCAGAGGCTGTCAGAGTGTGTCTGAGCGTGTCTGAGAGTGTCGGAGAGTGTCAGATAGTGTCTGAGAGTGAAGGAGTGTGTCAGAGTTTGTCAGAGAGTGTCAGAGAGTGTCTGAGAGTGCCAGAGAGTGTCTGGGAGTGTCTGAGAGTGTCTGAGAGTGTCTGAGAGAGTCTGAGAGTGTCAGAGAGTGTCAGAGAAAGTCTGACATTGTCATGCAGGGTCAGAGAGTCTCTGAGAGTGCCAGAGTGTGTCTGAGAGTGTCAGAGAGTGTCACTGTGTGTCAGAGAGTGTCAGATGTGTCAGAGTGTGTCAGAGAGTGTCTGAAAGTGTCAGAGAGTGTCTGAGAGTGTCAGAGAGTGTCAGAGTGTGTCAGAGTGTATCTCAGAGTGTCAGAGAGTGTCAGAGTGTGTCAGAGAGTATCAGAGTGTGTCTGAGAGTGAAGGAGTGTGTCAGACTGAGTCAGAGAGTGTCAGAGAGTGCCAGCGAGTGTCTGAGAGTGCCAGAGAGTGCCAGAGTGTGTCAGAGAGTGTCTGAGAGTGAAGGAGTGTGTCAGAGTGTGTCAGAGAGTTTCTGAGAGTGTCTGAGAGTGCCAGAGAGTGTAAGGGAGTGTCTGAGAGTGCCAGAGAGTGCCAGAGATTGTCTGAGAGTGCCAGAGAGTGCCAGAGAGTCTCAGAGAGTGTCAGAGAGTGTCTCAGAGTGTCAGAGGGTGTTGGAGAGTGTCAGAGAGTGTCAGAGATTGTCTGAGAGCGTCAGAGTGTGTCAGAGAGTGTTTGAGAGTGTCTGAGAGTGTCAGAGAATGTCTGAGATTGTCAGATAGTGTGAGAGTGTGTCAGAGAGTGTCTGAGAGTGTCTGAGAGTGTCAGAGTGTGACTGAGAGTGTCAGAGAGTGTCAGAGAGTGTCTGAGAGTGTCTCACAGTTTCAGAGAATGTCAGAGAGTGTCACCGTGTGTCAGAAGTGTCAGAGAGTGTCTGAGTGTGTCTGAGAGTGTCTGAGTGAGTCTGAGAGTGTCAGAGAGTATCAGAGTCTGCCTGAGAGTGTCAGAGAGTGTCGGAGAGTGTCAGAGAGTGTCAGAGAGTGTCAGAGATTGTCGGAGAGTGTCAGAGTGTGTCAGAGAGTGTCAGAGTGTGTCAGAGTGTGTCAGAGAGTATCAGTGTGTGTCTGAGTGTGTCAGAGTGTGTCAGAGTGTGTCTGAGAGTGCCAGAGAGTGCCAGAGAGTGTCAGAGAGAGTCTGAGAGTGTCAGAGACTGTCAGAGAGTGTCAGAGGCTGTCAGAGTGTGTCTGAGCGTGTCTGAGAGTGTCGGAGAGTGTCAGATAGTGTCTGAGAGTGAAGGAGTGAGTCAGAGTTTGTCAGAGAGTGTCAGAGAGTGTCTGAGAGTGCCAGAGAGTGTCTGAGAGTGTCTGAGAGTGTCTGAGAGTGTCTGAGAGAGTCTGAGAGTGTCAGAGAGTGTCAGAGAAAGTCTGACATTGTCATGCAGGGTCAGAGAGTCTCTGAGAGTGCCAGAGTGTGTCTGAGAGTGTCAGAGAGTGTCACTGTGTGTCAGAGAGTGTCAGATGTGTCAGAGTGTGTCAGAGAGTGTCTGAAAGTGTCAGAGAGTGTCTGAGAGTGTCAGAGAGTGTCAGAGTGTGTCAGAGTGTATCTCAGAGTGTCAGAGAGTGTCAGAGTGTGTCAGAGAGTATCAGAGTGTGTCTGAGAGTGAAGGAGTGTGTCAGACTGAGTCAGAGAGTGTCAGAGAGTGCCAGCGAGTGTCTGAGAGTGCCAGAGAGTGCCAGAGTGTGTCAGAGAGTGTCTGAGAGTGAAGGAGTGTGTCAGAGTGTGTCAGAGAGTTTCTGAGAGTGTCTGAGAGTGCCAGAGAGTGTAAGGGAGTGTCTGAGAGTGCCAGAGAGTGCCAGAGATTGTCTGAGAGTGCCAGAGAGTGCCAGAGAGTCTCAGAGAGTGTCAGAGAGTGTCTCAGAGTGTCAGAGGGTGTTGGAGAGTGTCAGAGAGTGTCAGAGATTGTCTGAGAGCGTCAGAGTGTGTCAGAGAGTGTTTGAGAGTGTCTGAGAGTGTCAGAGAATGTCTGAGATTGTCAGATAGTGTGAGAGTGTGTCAGAGAGTGTCTGAGAGTGTCTGAGAGTGTCAGAGTGTGACTGAGAGTGTCAGAGAGTGTCAGAGAGTGTCTGAGAGTGTCTCACAGTTTCAGAGAATGTCAGAGAGTGTCACCGTGTGTCAGAAGTGTCAGAGAGTGTCTGAGTGTGTCTGAGAGTGTCTGAGTGAGTCTGAGAGTGTCAGAGAGTATCAGAGTCTGCCTGAGAGTGTCAGAGAGTGTCGGAGAGTGTCAGAGAGTGTCAGAGAGTGTCAGAGATTGTCGGAGAGTGTCAGAGTGTGTCAGAGAGTGTCAGAGTGTGTCAAAGTGTGTCAGAGAGTATCAGTGTGTGTCTGAGTGTGTCAGAGTGTGTCAGAGTGTGTCTGAGAGTGTCAGAGTGTGTCAGAGATTGTCTGAGAGTGTCTGAGAGAGTCTGAGAGTGTCAGAGAGTGTCAGAGAGTGTCAGAAAATGTCTGAGATTGTCAGATAGTGTCAGAGTGTGTCAGACAGTTTCTGAGAGTGTCAGAGAGTGTCAGTGTGTGTCTGAGAGTGTCCGAGTGTGTCTGAGAGAGTCAGAGAGTGTCAGAGATAGTCAGAGAGTGTCTGAGAGTGTCTGACAGTGTCAGAGAGTGTCAGTGTGTGTCAGAGAGTGTCAGAGAGTGTCGGAGTGTGTCAGAGTGTGTCTGAGAGTGTCAGAGAGTGCCAGAGAGTTTCACAGTGTGTCCGAGAGTGTCAGAAAGTGTCAGAGAGTATCTGAGAGTGTCAGAGAGTGTCAGAGTGTGTCAGAGAATGTCAGAGAGTGTCAGTGTGCGTCAGAGAGTGTCCGAGTGTGTCTGAGAGAGTCAGAGAGTGTCAGAGATAGTCAGAGAGTGTCTGAGAGTGTCTGACAGTGTCAGAGAGTGTCAGTGTGTGTCAGAGAGTATCTCAGAGTGTCAGAGAGTGTCAGAGTTTGTCAGAGAATGTCAGAGAGTGTCAGTGTGCGTCAGAGAGTGTCCGAGTGTGTCTGAGAGAGTCAGAGAGTGTCAGAGATAGTCAGAGAGTGTCTGAGAGTGTCTGACAGTGTCAGAGAGTGTCAGTGTGTGTCAGAGAGTGTCAGAGAGTGTCGGAGTGTGTCAGAGTGTGTCAGAGAGTGTCGGAGAGTGTCAGAGAGTGTCAGAGAGTGTCTGAGAGAATCTCACAGTGTCAGAGAGTGTCAGAGAGTGTCACCGTGTGTCAGAGAGTGTCAGATGTGTCAGAGTGTGTCAGAGAGTGTCTGAAAGTGTCAGAGAGTGTCTGAGAGTGTCAGAAAGTGTCAGATTGTGTCAGAGTGTGTCTCAGAGTGTCAGAGTGTGTCAGAGTGTGTCAGAGAGTATCAGAGTCTGTCTGAGAGTGTCTGTGACTGTCAGAGACTGTCAGAGATTGTCAGATAGTGTCAGAGATTGTCAGATAGTGTCTGAGTGTGTCAGAGAGTGTCTGAGTGTGTCTGAGAGTGTCTGAGTGAGTCTGAGAGTGTCAGAGAGTATCAGAGTCTGCCTGAGAGTGTCAGAGAGTGTCGTAGAGTGTCAGAGAGTGTCAGAGAGTGGCAGAGATTGTCTGAGAGTGTCAGAGAGTGTCAGAGAGTGGCAGAGATTGTCTGAGAGTGTCAGAGTGTGTCAGAGAGTGTCAGAGTGTGTCAGAGTGTGTCTCAGAGTGTCAGAGAGTGTCAGAGTGTGTCAGAGAGTATCAGTGTGTGTCTGAGTGTGTCAGAGTGTGTCAGAGTGTGTCTGAAAGTGTCAGAGTGTGTCAGAGATTGTCTGAGAGTGTCTGAGAGAGTCTGAGAGTGTCAGAGAGTGTCAGAGAGTGTCAGAAAATGTCTGAGATTGTCAGATAGTGTCAGAGTGAGTCAGACAGTGTCTGAGAGTGTCAGAGAGTGTCAGTGTGTGTCTGAGAGTGTCCGAGTGTGTCTGAGAGAGTCAGAGAGAGTCAGAGAGTGTCAGAGACTGTCAGAGAGTGTCTGAGAGTGTCTGACAGTGTCAGAGAGTGTCAGTGTGTGTCAGAGAGTGTCAGAGAGTGTCGGAGTGTGTCAGAGTGTGTCTGAGAGTGTCAGAGAGTGCCAGAGAGTGTCACAGTGTGTCCGAGAGTGTCAGAAAGTGTCAGAGTATCTGAGAGTGTCAGAGAGTGTCAGAGTGTGTCAGAGAAAGTCAGAGAGTGTCAGTGTGCGTCAGAGAGTGTCCGAGTGCGTCTGAGAGAGTCAGAGAGTGTCAGAGATAGTCAGAGAGTGTCTGAGAGTGCCTGGCAGTGTCAGAGAGTGTCAGTGTGTGTCAGAGAGTGTCAGAGAGTGTCGGAGTGTGTCAGTGTGCGTCTGAGAGTGTCAGAGAGTGCCAGAGAGTGTCACAGTGAGTCCGAGAGTGTCAGACAGTGTCAGAGAGTGTCTGAGAGTGCCAGACAGTGTCTGAGAGTGTCAGAGAGTGTCAGAGGGTGTCAGAGAGTGTCTGAGAGTGTCAGAGAGTGTCAGAGTGTGTCTGAGCGTGTCTGAGAGTGTCAGAGAGAGTCAGAGAGTGTCTGAGAGTGAAGGAGTGTGTCAGAGTGTGTCAGAGAGTGTCTGAGAGTGTCTGAGAGTGTCTGAGAGTGCCAGAGAGTGTCAGAGAGAGTCTGAGAGTGTCAGAGAGTGTCAGAGAGTGTCAGAGACTGTCAGAGTGTGTCTGAGCGTGTCTGAGAGTGTCAGAGAGTGTCAGAGAGTGTCTGAGAGTGAAGGAGTGTGTCAGAATGTGTCAGAGAGTGTCAGAGAGTGTCTGAGAGTGCCAGAGAGTGCCAGAGAGTGTCTGAGAGTGCCAGTGAGTGCCAGAGAGTGTCAGAGAGTGTCTGAGAGTGTCAGAGAGTGTCTGAGAGTGTCTGAGAGAGTCTGAGAGTGTCAGAGAGTGTCAGAGAATGTCTGAGATTGTCATGCAGGGTCAGAGAGTGTCTGAGAGTGCCAGAGAGTGTCTGAGAGAGTCTGAGAGTGTCAGAGAGTGTCAGAGAATGTCTGAGAATGTCATGCAGGGTCAGAGAGTGTCTGAGAGTGCCAGAGTGTGTTTGAGAGTGTCACTGTGTGTCAGAGAGTGTCAGATGTGTCAGAGTGTGTGAGAGAGTGTCTGAAAGTGTCAGAGAGTGTCTGAGAGTGTCAGAGAGTGTCAGAGTGTGTCAGAGTGTATCTCAGAGTGTCAGAGAGTATCAGAGTGTGTCTGAGAGTGTCAGAGAGTGCCTGAGTGTGTCAGAGTGTGTCAGAAAATGTCTGCCAGTGTCAGGGAATGTCAGAGGGTGACTGACAGTGTCTGATTAGATTAGATTAGAGATGCAGCACTGAAACAGGCCCTTCGGCCCACCGAGTCTGTGCCGAACATCAACCACCCATTTATACTAATCCTACACTAATCCCATATTCCTACCAAACATCCCCACCTGTCCCTATATTTCCCTACCACCTACCTATATTGGTAACAATTTATAATGGCCAATTTACCTATCAACCTGCAAGTCTTTTGGCTTGTGGGAGGAAACTGGAGCACCCGTAGAAAACCCACACAGACACAGGGAGAACTTGCAAACTCCACACAGGAAGTACCCGGAATCGAACCCGGGTCCCTGGAGCTGTGAGGCTGCGGCGCTAACCACTGCGTCACTGTGCCGCTCTGAGATTGCAGAGAGTGTCTGAGAGTGTCAGAGAGCTTCAGAGAGTGTCAGAGAGTGTGAGAGACTGTCAGAGTGTGTCTGAGAGTGTCAGAAAGTGTCAGGGAGTGTCTGAGAGTGTCAGACAGTGTCAGAGAGTGTCTGAGAGTGTCAGAGAGTTTCAGAGAGTGTCAGAGAGTGTCAGAGTGTGTCTGAGAGTGTCTGAGAGTGTCAGAGAGTGTCAGAGAGTGTCTGAGAGTGAAGGAGTGTGTCAGAGTGTGTCAGAGAGTGTCTGAGAGTGCCAGAGAGTGCCGGAGAGTTCAGAGTGTGTCTGAGAGTGTCTGAGACAGTCAGAGACTGTCACAGAGTGTCTGAGAGTGTCTGAGAGAGTCTGAGAGAGTCTGAGAGTGTCAGACAGTGTCAGAGAATGTCTGAGATTGTCAGATAGTGTCAGAGAGTATGAGAGTGTGTCAGAGAGTGTCTGAGAGTGTCTGAGAGTGCCAGAGAGTGCCAGAGAGTGTCAGAGAGTGTCTGAGAGTGCCTGTGACTATCAGAGACGGTCAGAGATTGTCAGATATTGTCAGAGTGTGTCAGAGAATGTCTGAGAGTGTCAGAGAGTGTCAGAGAGTGTCTGAGTGTGTCTGAGAGTGTCTGAGTGTGCCTGAGAGTGTCAGAGAGTATCAGAGTTTGCCTGAGAGTGTCAGAGAGTGTCGGAGAGTGTCAGAGAGTGTCAGAGATTGTCTGAGAGTGTCAGGGTGTGTCAGAGAGTGTCAGAAACTGTCAGAGTGTGTCTCAGAGTGTCAGGGAGTGTCAGAGTGTGTCAGAGAGTATCAGAGTCTGTCTGAGAGTGTCAGAGTGTGTCAGAGTGTGTCTGAGAGTGTCTGAGAGAGTCTGAGAGTGTCAGAGAGTGTCAGAGAGTGTCAGAAAATGTCTGAGATTGTCAGATAGTGTCAGAGTGTGTCAGACAGTGAGTGAGAGTGTCAGAGAGCGTCAGTGTGTGTCTGAGAGTGTCCGAGTGTGTCTGAGAGAGTCAGAGAGTGTCAGAGATTGTCAGAGAGTGTCAGAGAGTTTCTGAGAGTTTCTGAGAGTGTCAGAGAGTGTCTGAGAGAGTCTGAAAGTGTCAGACAGTGTCAGAGAATGTCTGAGATTGTCAGATAGTGTCAGAGAGTATGAGAGCGTGTCAGAGAGTGTCTGAGAGTGTCTGAGAGTGCCAGAGAGTGCCAGAGAGTGTCAGAGTGTGTCTGAGAGTGCCTGTGACTGTCAGAGACTGTCAGAGATTGTCAGATAGTGTCAGAGTTTGTCAGAGAATGTCTGAGAGTGTCAGAGAGTGTCTGAGTGTGTCTGAGAGTGTCTGAGTGTGTCTGAGAGTGTCAGAGAGTATCAGAGTCTGCCTGAGAGTGTCAGAGAGTGTCGGAGACTGTCAGAGAGTGTCAGAGATTGTCTGAGAGTGTCAGAGTGTGTCAGAGAGTGTCAGAGTGTGTCAGAGAGTGTCAGAGTGTGTCTGAGAGTGTCAGAGATTGTCAGAATGTGTCAGAGAGTATCAGAGTCTGTCTGAGAGTGTTAGAGTGTGTCAGAGAGTGTCTGAGAGTGTCTGAGAGAGTCTGAGAATGTCAGAGAGTGTCAGAGAGTGTCAGAAAATGTCTGAGAGTGTCTGAGAGTGCCAGAGAGTGCCAAAGAGTGTCAGAGAGAGTCTGAGAGTGTCAGAGACTGTCAGAGAGTGTCAGAGAGTCTCAGAGTGTGTCTGAGCGTGTCTGATAGTGTCAGAGAGTGTCAGAGAGTGTCTGAGAGTGAAGGAGTGTGTCAGAGTGTGTCAGAGAGTGTCAGAGTGTGTCTGAGAGTGCCAGAGAGTGCCAGAGAGTGTCTGAGAGTGCCAGAGAGTGCCAGAGAGTGTCAGCGAGTGTCTGAGAGTATCAGAGAGTGTCTGAGAGTGTCAGAGTGTGTCAGAGTGTGTCAGAGTGTGTCAGAGAGTGTCTGAGATTGTCAGAGAGTGTCTGAGTGTGTCTCAGAGTGTCTGAGTGTGGCTGAGAGAGTCAGAGAGTGTCAGAGTGTGTCTGAAAGTGTCAGAGAGTGTCAGAGAATGATAGAGGGTGTCTGAGAGAGTCTGAGAGTGTGAGACAGTGTCAGAGAAGGTCTGAGAATGTCAGAGAGTGTCAGAGAGTGTCAGACTCTGTCTGAGAGTGTCAGAGAGTGCCAGAGAGTGTCAGAGAGTGTCTGAGAGTGCCTGTGACTGTCAGAGACTGTCAGAGACTGTCAGATAGTGTCAGAGAGTATCTGAGAGTGTCAAAGAGTATCGGAGAGTGTCAGAGAGTGTCTGAGTGTGTCAGAGAGTGTCTGAGAGTGTCAGAGTGTGTCAGAGGTTGTCAGAGAGTGTCTGCCAGTGTCAGAGAGGGTCAGAGAGTGTCAAAGTGTGTCAGAGAGTGTCAGAGAATGTCAGAGAGTGTCAGTGTGTGTCTGAGAGTGTCCGAGAGTGTCTGACAGAGTCAGAGAGTGTCAGAGATTGTCAGAGAGTGTCTGAGAGTGTCAGAGTGTGTCAGAGAGTGTCAGAGAGTGTCAGAGTGTATCAGCGTGTGTCAGAGAGTGTCAGAGAGTGTCAGAGTGTGTCAGAGTGTGTCTGAGCGTGTCAGAGAGTTTCAGAGAGTGTCACAGAGTGTCCGAGAGTGTCAGAAAGTGTCAGAGTGTGTCAGAGAATGTCAGAGAGTGTCAGAGTGCGTCAGAGAGAGTCAGAGATTGTCTGAGAGTGTCAGCGAGTGTCTGGGAGTGTCAGACAGTGTCAGAGAGTGTCCGAGAGTGTCAGACAGTGTCAGAGAGTGTCTGGGAGTGTCAGAGAGTGTCAGAGGGTGTCAGAGAGTGTCTGAGAGTGTCAGAGAGTGTAAGAGTGTGTCTGAGCGTGTCTGGGAGTGTCAGAGAGAGTCAGAGAGTGTCTGAGAGTGAAGGAGTGTGTCAGAGTGTGTCAGAGAGTGTCTGAGAGTGTCTGAGAGTGCCAGAGAGTGCCAAAGAGTGTCAGAGAGAGTCAGAGAGTGTCTGAGAGTGTCAGAGACTGTCAGAGCGTTTCAGAGAGTCTCAGAGTGTGTCTGAGCGTGTCTGAGAGTGTCAGAGAGTGTCAGATAGTGTCTGAGAGTGAAGGAGAGTGTCAGACTGTGTCAGAGAGTGTCAGAGAGTGTCAGAGAGTGTCTGAGAGTGCCAGAGAGTGCCAGAGAGTGCCAGAGAGTGTCTGAGAGTGCCAGAGAGTGCCAGAGAGTGTCAGAGAGTGTCTGAGAGTGTCTGAGAGTATCAGAGTGTGTCTGAGAGTGTCAGAGTGTGTCAGAGAGTGTCTGAGATTGTCAGAGAGTGTCTGAGTGTGTCTGAGAGTGTCTGAGTGTGGCTGAGAGAGTCAGAGAGTGTCAGAGTGTGTCTGAAAGTGTCAGAGAGTGTCAGACTCTGTCTGAGAGTGTCAGAGAGTGTTAGAGGGTGTCGGAGAGTGTCAGAGATTGTCTGAGAGTGTCAGAGTGTGTCAGAGAGTGTCTGAGAGTGTCAGAGAGTGTCAGAGTGTGTCTGAGAGTGTCAGACTGTGTCTGAAAGTGTCAGAGAGTGTCTGAGGGTGTCTGAGAGTTTCTGACAGTGTCAGAGTGTGTCAGAACGTGTCTGAGAGTGTCAGAGAGTGCCAGAGTGTGTCTGAGAGTGTCAGAGTGTGTCTGAGAGTGTCAGAGAGTGTCAGAGTGTGTCAGAGAATGTCTGACAGTGTCTGACAGTGTCAGAGTGTGTCAGAGAGTGTCACCGTGTGTCAGATACTTTCAGAGATTGTCAGAGTGTGTCAGAGAGTGTCATCGTGTGTCAGAGAGTTTCAGAGAGTGTCCGAGTTTTTCTGAGAGTGTCTGATAGTGTCAGAGAATGTCAGAGAGTGTCTCAGAGTCTCAGAGGGTGTCGGAGAGTGTCAGAGAGTGTCAGAGATTGTCTGAGAGTGTCAGAGTGTGTCAGAGAGTGTCTGAGAGTGTCTGAGAGCGTCTGAGAGTGTCAGAGAGTGTCAGATAATGTCTGAGATTGTCATACAGTGTCAGAGAGTGTCTGAGAGTGCCAGAGTGTGTCTGAGAGTGTCAGAGTGTGTCTGAGAGTGTCAGAGAGTGTCAGAGAGTGTTGGAGAGTGTCTGAGTGTGTCAGAGAGTGTCAGAGAGTGTCACTGTGTGTCAGAGAGTTTCAGATGTGTCAGAGTGTGTCAGAGAGTGTCTGAAAGTGTCAGAGAGTGTCAGAGAGTGTCAGAGTGTTTCAGAGTGTACCTCAGAGTGTCAGAGAATGTCAGAGTGTGTCAGAGAGTATCAGAGTGTGTCTGAGAGTGTCAGAGTGTGTCAGAGTGTGTCTGAGAGTGTCAGAGAGTGTCAGTGTGTGTCAGAGTGTGTCAGAGAGTATCAGAGTGTGTCTGAGACTGTCAGAGTGTGTCAGAGTGTGTCAGAGAGAGTCTGACAGTGTCAGGGAGTGTCAGAGGGTGTCTGACAGTGTCTGATTAGATTAGATTAGAGATGCAGCACTTAAACAGGCCCTTCGTCCCACCGAGTCTGTGCCGAACATCAACCACCCATTTATACTAATCCTACACTAATTCCATAATCCTACCTAACATCCCCACCTGTCCCTATATTTCCCTACCACCTACCTATACTGGTGACAATTTATAATGGCCAATTTACCTATCAACCTGCAAGTCTTTTGGCTTGTGGGAGGAAACTGGAGCACCCGGAGAAAACCCACGCAGACACAGGGAGAAATTGCAAACTCCACACAGACAGTACCCGGAATCGAACCCGGGTCCCTGGAGCTGTGAGGCTGCGGTGCTAACCACTGCGTCACTGTGCCGCTCTGAGAGTGCCAGAGAGTGTCTGAGAGTTGCAGAGAGTGTCTGAGAGTGTCTGAGTGTGTCAGAGAGTTTCAGAGAGTGTCAGAGAGCGTCACAGAGTGACAGAGTGTGTCAGAGTGTGTTTGAAAGTGTCAGAAAGTGTTAGAGAGTATCTGAGAGTGTCAGAGAGAGTCAGAGTGTGTCAGAGAGTGTCAGAGAGTGTCAGAGTGCGTCAGAAAGAGTCAGAGTGTGTCTGAGAGTGTCAGAGAGTGTCTTGGAGTGTCAGGCAGTGTCAGAGAGTGTCTGAGAGTGTCAGACAGTGTCAGAGAGTATCTGAGAGTGGCAGAGAGTGTCAGTGAGTGTCAGAGAGTGCCTGAGTGCGTCTGAGAGTGTCTGAGAGTGTCAGAGAGCGTCAGAGAGTGTCTGAGAGTGCCAGAGAGTGCCAGAGAGTGTCAGATAGTGTCAGAGTGTGTATGAGAGTGTCTGAGACAGTCAGAGAGTGTCAGAGAGTGTCAGAGAGTTTCTGAGAGTGTCTGAGAGTATGAGAGTGTGTCAGAGAGTGTCTGAGAGTGTCTGAGAGTGCCTGTGACTGTCAGAGACTGTCAGAGATTGTCAGATAGTGTCAGAGTGTTTCAGAGGGTGTCTGAGAGTGTCAGAGAGTGTCTGAGTGTGTCAGAGAGTGTCAGAGAGTGTCAGAGAGTGCCAGAGTGTGTCAGAGAGTGTCTGAGAGTGTCAGAGAGTGTCAGAGAGTGTCAGAGTGTCTCAGAGTGTGTCTGAGCGTGTCTGAGAGTGTCAGAGAGTGTCAGAGAGTGCCAGAGTGTGTCAGAGAGTGTCTGAGAGTGTCAGAGACTGTCAGAGAGTGTCAGAGTGTCTCAGAGTGTGTCTGAGCGTGTCTGAGAGTGTCAGAGAGTGTCAGAGAGTGTCTGAGAGTGAAGGAGTGTGTCAGAGAGTGTCAGAGAGTGTCAGAGAGTGTCTGAGAGTGCCAGAGAGTGCCAGAGAGTGTCTTCGAGTGCCAGAGAGTGCCAGAGAATGTCAGAGAGTGTCTGAGAGTGTCTGAGACTGTCAGAGACTGTCAGAGAGTTTCAGAGAGTTTCTGAGACTGTCTGAGAGTGTCATAGTGTGTCAGAGAGTGTCTGAGAGTGTCAGAGACTGTCAGAGAGTGTCTGAGTGTCTCAGAGTGTGTCTGAGCGTGTCTGAGAGTGTCAGAGAGTGTCAGAGAGTGTCTGAGAGTGAAGGAGTGTGTCAGAGAGTGTCAGAGAGTGTCTGAGAGTGCCAGAGAGTGCCAGAGAGTGTCTTCGAGTGCCAGAGAGTGCCAGAGAATGTCAGAGAGTGTCTGAGAGTGTCTGAGACTGTCAGAGACTGTCAGAGAGTTTCAGAGAGTTTCTGAGACTGTCTGAGAGTGTCAGAGTGAGTCAGAGAGTGTCTGAGAGAGTCTGAGAGAGTCTGAGAGTGTCAGACAGTGTCAGAGAATGTCTGAGCTTGTCAGATAGTTTCAGAGAGTGTCAGAGTGTGTCAGAGAGTGTCTGAGAGTGTCTGAGAGTGCTAGAGAGTTCCAGAGAGTGTCAGAGAGTGTCTGAACAAAGAACAAAGAACAAAGGAAATTACAGCACAGGAACAGGCCCTTCGGTCCTCCAAGCCTGCGCCGATCCAGATCCTCTGTCTAAACATGTCGCCTATTTTCTAAGGGTCTGTATCTCTTTTCTCCCTGCCCATTCATGTATCTGTCTAGAAACATCTTAAAAGACGCCATTGTGCCCGCATCTACCACCTCAACTGGCAACGCGTTCCAGGCGCTCACCACCCTCTGCGTAAAGAACTTTCCACGCATATCCCCCTAAACTTTTCCCCTTTCACTTTGAAATCGTGTCCTCTAGTAATTGAATTCCCCACTCTGGGAAAAAGTCTCAAGCTATCCACCCTGTCTATACCTCTCATGATTTTGTCCACCTCAAACAGGTCCCCCCTCAACCTCCGTCTTTCTAATGAAAATAATCCTAATCTGCTCAACCTCTCTTCATAGCTAGCGCCCTCCATACCAGGCAACATCCTGGTGAACCTCCTCTGCACCCTCTCCAAAGCATCCACATCCTTTTGGTAATGTGGCGACCAGAACTGCACGCAGTATTCCAAATGTGGCCGAACCAAAGTCCTATGCAACTGTAACATGACCTGCCAACTCTTGTACTCAATACCCCGTCCGATGAAGGAAAGCATGCCGTTTGCCTTCTTAACCACTCTATTTACCTGCGTTGCCACCTTCATGGAACAGTGGATCTGAACACCCAAATCTCTCTGGACATCAATTTTCCCCAGGACTTTTCCATTTACTGTATAGTTCACTCTTGAATTGGATCTTCCAAAATGCATCACCTCGCATTTGCCCTGATTGAGCTCCATCTGCCATTTCTCTGCCCAACTCTCCAATCTATCTATATTCTGCTGTATTCTCTGACAGTCCCCTTCACTATCTGCTACTCCACCAATCTTAGTGTCGTCTGCAAACTTGCTAATCAGTCCACCTATACTTTCCTCCAAATCATTAATGTATATCACAAACAACAGTGGTCCCAGCACGGATCCCTGTGGAACACCACTGGTCACACGTCTCCATTTTGAGAAACTCCCTTCTCCTGCTACTCTCTGTCTCCTGTTGCCCAGCCAGTTCTTTATCCATCTAGCTAGTACACCTTGGGCCCCATGCGCCTTCACTTTCTCCATCACCCTGCCATGAGGAACCTTATCAAACGCCTTACTGAAGTCCATGTATATGACATCTACAGCCCTTCCCTCATCAATCAACTTTGTCACTTCCTCAAAGAATTCTATTAAGTTGGTAAGACATGACCTTCCCTGCACAAAACCATGTTGCCTATCACTGATAAGTCCATTTTCTTCCAAATGGGAAAATATCCTATCCCTCAGTATCTTCTCCAGCAGCTTCCCTACCACTGACGTCAGGCTCACCGGTCTATAATTACCTGGATTATCCCTGCTACCCTTCTTAATCAAGGGGACAACATTAGCAATTCTCCAGTCCTCCGGGACCTCACCCGTGTTTAAGGATGCTGCAAAGATATCTGTTAAGGCCCCAGCTATTTCCTCTCTCGCTTCCCTCAGTAACCTGGGATAGATCCCATCCGGACCTGGGGACTTGTCCACCTTAATGCCTTTTGGAACACCCAACACTTCCTCCCTCCTTATGCCGACTTGACCTAGAGTAATCAAACATCTGTTCCTCACCTCAACATCCGTCATGTCCCTCTCCTCGGTGAATACCGATGCAAAGTACTCGTTTAGAATCTCACCCATTTTCTCTGAGTCCAAGCATAACATTCCTCCTTTGTCCTTTAGTGGGTCAATCCTTTCTCTAGTTACCCTCTTTCTCCTTATATATGAATAAAAGGCTTTGGGATTTTCTTTAACCCTGTTTGCTAAAGATATTTCATTACCCCTTTTCGCCCTCTTAATTCCTCGTTTCAGATTGGTCCGACATTCCCGATATTCTTTCAAAGCTTCGTCTTTCATCTGCCGCCTAGACCTTATGTATGCTTCCTTTTTCCTCTTCGCTAGTCTCACAATTTCACCTGTCATCCATGGTTCCCTAATCTTGCCATTTCTATCCCTCATTTTCACAGGAACATGTCTCTCCTGCACACTAATCAACCTCTCTTTAAAAGCCTCCCACATATCACATGTGGATTTACCTTCAAACAGCTGCTCCCAATCTACATTTCCCAGCTCCTGCCGAATTTTGGTACAGTTGGCCTTCCCCCAATTTAGCACTCTTCCTTTAGGACCACTCTCTTCTTTGTCCATGAGTATTTTAAAGCTTACGGAATTGTGATCACTATTCGCAAAGTAGTCCCCGACTGAAACTTCAAACACCTGGCCGGGCTCATTCCCCAACACCAGGTCCAGTCTGGCCCCTTTCCGAATTGGACTATTTGCATACTGCTCGAGAAAACCCTCCTGGATGCTCCTTACAAATTCTGCTCCATCTAGACCTCTAACACTAAGTGAATCCCAGTCAATGTTGGGAAAATTAAAATCTCCTATCACCACCACCCTGTTGCTCCTACATCTTTCCATAATCTGTTTGCATATTTGAACCTCTATCTCAAGCTCGCTGTTGGATAGTCAGATATTGTCAGAGTGTGTGAGAGAGTGTCAGAGAGTGTCAGGATGTGTCAGAAAGTGTCAGAGAGTGTCTGAGAGTGTCTGAGAGTGTCTGAGAGTGTCTGAGACTGTCAGAGACTGTCAGAGAGTGTCAGAGAGTTTCTGAGAGTGTCTGAGAGTGTCAGAGAGTGTCAGACTGCGTCTGAGAGTGTCAGAGAGTATCAGAGTCTTTCTGAGAGTGTCAGAGAGTGTCAGAGAGTGTCAGAGAGTGCCAGGATGTGTCAGAGAGTGTCTGAGAGTGTAATTGAGTGTCTGAGAGTGTATGAGACTGTCAGAGAGTGTCAGAGTGCGTCTGAGAGTGTCAGAGATTATCAGAGTCTGTCTGAGAGTGTCAGAGAGTGTCAGAGAGTGTCAGAGAGTGTCTGAGAGTGTCATTGAGTGTCAGCATGTGTCACAAAGTGTCAGACATTGTCTGAGAGTGTCTGAGAGTGTCTGATACTGCCAGAGACTGTCAGAGAGTGTCAGAGAGTTTCTGAAAGTGTCTGAGAGTGTCAGAGAGTGTCAGAGTGTGTCTGAGCGTGTCAGAGAGTATCAGAGTCTTTCTGAGAGTGTCAGAGAGAGTCAGAGAGTGTCAGAGATTGCCAGGATGTGTCAGAGAGTGTCTGAGAGTGTCATTGAGTGTCTGAGAGTGTCTGAGACTGTCTGAGAGTGTCTGAGTGTGTCTGAGAGTGTCAGAGAGAGTCTGAGAGTGTCAGACAGTGTCTGAGAACGTCTGAGATTGTCAGATAGTGTCAGAGTGTGTCAGAGAGTGTCTGAGAGTGTCAGAGTGTGTCTGAGTGTTTCTGAGTGTGTCTGACAGTGTCAGAGAACGTCTGAGATTGTCAGATAGTGTCAGAGTGTGTCAGAGATTGTCTGAGATTGTCAGAGTGTGTCTGAGTGTGTCTGAGAGTGTCTGAGTGTGTCTGAGAGTGTCAGAGAGTGTCAGAGCGCGTCTGAGAGTGTCAGAGATTATCAGAGTCTTTCTGAGAGTGTCAGAGAGTGACAGGATGTGTCAGAGAGTGTCTGAGAGTGTCATTGAGTGTCTGAGAGTGTCTGAGAGTGTCTGAGAGTGTCTGAGAGTGTCAGAGAGAGTCTGAGAGTGTCTAAAAGTGTCAGAGAACGTCTGAGATTGTCAGATAGTGTCAGAGTGTGTCAGAGAGTGTCTGAGAGTGTCAGATTGTGTCTGAGTGTGTCTGAGAGTGTCTGAGAGTGTCAGAGAGTGTCAGAGTGAGTCTGAGAGTGTCAGAGAGTATCAGAGTCTGTCTGAGAGTGTCAGAGAGTGTCAGAGAGTGCCAGGATGTGTCAGAGAGTGTCTGAGAGTGTCATTGAGTGTCTGAGAGTGTCTGAGACTGTCTGAGAGTGTCTGAGTGTGTCTGAGAGAGTCAGAGAGTGCAAGATGGAGACTGAGAGTGTCAGAGAGTGTCTGAGAGTGTTTGAGAGTGTCAGAGAGTCTCAAAGAGTGTCTGAGTGTGTCAGAGAGTGTCAGAGAGTGTCTGCTGAGTGTCTGAGAGTGAGGTAGTGTGTCAGAGAGAGTCTGAGAGTGCGGGAGTGTTTCAGAGTGTGTCAGAGAGTGTCTTAAAGTGTCAGAGAGAGTCTGAGAGTGTCAGAGAGTATCAGAGTCTGTCTGAGAGTGTCAGAGAGTGTCAGAGAGTGCCAGGATGTGTCAGAGAGTGTCTGAGAGTGTCATTGAGTGTCTGAGAGTGTCTGAGACTGTCTGAGAGTGTCTGAGTGTGTCTGAGAGAGTCAGAGAGTGCGAGATGGAGACTGAGAGTGTCAGAGAGCGTCTGAGAGTGTCAGAGAGTGTCAGAGGGAGTCAGTGAGTGTCTGACAGTGTCAGAGAGTGTCAGAGAGTGTCAAAGTGTGTCAGAGAGTGTCAGCGAATGTCTGAGAGTGTCATTGAGTGTCTGAGAGTGTCTCAGACTGTCTGAGAGTGTCTGAGAGTGTCTGAGAGTGTGAGAGAGAGTCTGAGAGTGTCTAAAAGTGTCAGAGATCGTCTGAGATTGTCAGATAGTGTCAGAGTGTGTCTGAGAGTGTCAGATAGTGTCTGAGTGTGTCTGAGAGTGTCAGAGAGTGTCAGAGAGTGTCAGAGTGAGTCTGAGAGTGTCAGAGAGTATCAGAGTCTGTCTGAGAGTGTCAGAGAGTGTCAGAGAGTGCCAGGATGTGTCAGAGAGTGTCTGAGAGTGTCATTGAGTGTCTGAGAGTGTCTGAGACTGTCTGAGAGTGTTTGAGTGTGTCAGAGAGTCTCAAAGAGTGTCTGAGTGTGTCAGAGAGAGTCAAAGAGTGCGAGATGGAGACTGAGAGTGTCAGAGAGTGTCTGAGAGTGTTTGAGAGTGTCAGAGAGTCTCAAAGAGTGTCTGAGTGTGTCAGAGAGTGTCAGAGAGTGTCTGCTGAGTGTCTGAGAGTGAGGTAGTGTGTCAGAGTGTGTCAGAGTGTCTGAGAGTGCGGGAGTGTTTCAGAGTGTGTCAGAGAGTGTCTGAATGTGTCAGAGAGAGTCTGAGAGTGTCAGAGAGTATCAGAGTCTGTCTGAGAGTGTCAGAGAGTGTCAGAGAGTGCCAGGATGTGTCGGAGAGTGTCTGAGAGTGTCATTGAGTGTCTGAGAGTGTCTGAGACTGTCTGAGAGTCTCTGAGTGTGTCTGAGAGAGTCAGAGAGTGCGAGATGGAGACTGAGAGTGTCAGAGAGTGTCTGAGAGTGTTTGAGAGTGTCAGAGAGTCGCAAAGAGTGTCAGAGAGTGTCAGAGTGTGTCAGAGAGTGTCTGAATGTGTCAGAGAGTGTCTGAGAGTGTCAGAGAGTGTCTGAGAGTGTCTGAGACAGTCTGAGAGGGCCTGAGTGTGTCTGAGAGAGTCAGCGACAGTGTGACGGAGACTGAGAATGTCAGACAGTGTCAGAGAGTGTCTGCGAGTGTCAGAGAGTGTCAGAGGGTGTCAGAGAGTATCTGAGAGTGTCAGAGTGTGTTAGAGAGTGTCTGAGAGTGTCAGAGAGGGTCAGAGTATGTCAGAGAGTGTGTGAGAGTGTCAGAGTGTGTCTGAGAGTGTCATAAAATGTCAGAGAGTATCTGAGAGTGTCAGAGTGTGTCTGAGAGTGTCATAAAGTGTCAGAGTGTTTCAGACAGGGTCTGAGAGTGTCTGAGAGTGTCAGAGAGTGTCAGAGTGTCTCTGACAGTGTCTGAGAGTGTCAGAGAGTTTCAGAGTTTTTCAGACAGTGTCTGAGTGTGTCAGAGAGCGTCAGAGAGCGTCAGAGTGTGTCGGAGAGTGTCAGAATGTGTCAAAGAGTGTCAGAGAGTGTCAGAGAGTGTCTGAGAGTGTCTGAGACAGCCTTAGAGGGCCTGAGTGTGTCTGAGAGAGTCAGAGAGTGTGTGACGGTGTTTGAGAGTGTCAGAGAGTGTCTGAGAGTATCTGAGAGTGTCTGAGAGTGTCAGAGTGCGTCAATGAGAGTCAGAGTGTGTCTGAGAGTGTCAGACTGTGTCTGAGAATGTCAGACAGTGTCAGAGAGCGTCTGAGAGTGTCAGAGAGTGTCAGAGGGTGTCAGAGAGTGTCTGACAGTGTCAGAGAGTGTCAAAGTGTGTCAGAGAGTGTCAGCGAATGTCAGAGAGTGTCAGTGTGTGTCTGAGAGTGTCAGAGTGTGTCAGAGAGTATCAGAGTGTGTCTGAGAGTGTCAGAGCGGCAGAGAGTGTCAGAGAGTGTCTGCTGAGTGTCTGAGAGTGAGCTAGTGTGTCAGAGTGTGTCAGAGAGTGTCTGAGAGTGCGGGAGTGTTTCAGAGTGTGTCAGAGAGTGTCTGAAAGTGTCAGAGAATGTCTGAGAGTTTCAGAGGGTGTCAGAGACTGTCAGAGTATGTCAGAGAGTTTCTGAGAGTGTCTGAGAGTGCCAGAGAGTGTCAGAGAGTGTCTGAGAGTGCCTGAGAGTATCAGAGTGTGTCTGAGAGTGTCAGAGAGTGTCAGAGAGTGTCAGAGAGTGTCTGAGAGTGCCTGAGAGTGAAGGATTGTGTCTGAGAGTGTCAGAGAGTGTCAGAGAGTATCTGAGAGTATCTGAGAGTGTCAGAGAGTGTCAGAGTGTGTCAGATTGTGTCTGAGAGTGTCTGAGAGTGTCAGACAGTGTCAGAGTGTTTCAGAGAGTGTCTGAGAGTGTCAGAGAGTGTCAGTGTGTGTCAGCGATTTTCTGAGAATGTCTGAGAGTGCCAGAGAGTGTCAGAGAGTGTCTGAGAGTGTCTGAGAGAGTCAGAGAGTGTCTGAGAGTGTCTGAGAGAGTCTGAGAGTGCCAAAGTATGTCAGAGAGTGTCAGAGAGTGTCTGAGTATGATGGAGTGTGTAAGAGAGTGTCAGAGAGTGTCTGACAGTTACAGAGAGTGTCAGAGAGTGTCAGAGAGTGTCAGAGAGTTTCTGAGAGTGTCACAGAGTGTCTGAGAGTGTCTGAGAGTGTCAGGGTGTGTCTGAGAGTGTCAGAGAGTGTCAGAGAGTATCTGAGAGTGTCAGAGTGTATCTGAGAGTGTCAGAGAGTGTCAGAATGTGTCAGAGAGTGTCTGAGAGTGTCAGAGAGTATCTGAGAGTGTCAGAGAGCGTCAGAGTGTGTCAGAGAGTGTCTGAGAGTGTCATAGAGGGTCAGAGTATGTCAGAGAGTGTGTGAGAGTGTCACAGAGTGTCAGAGAGTGTCTGAGAGTGTCAGAGTGTGTCTGAGAGTGTCATAAATTGTCAGAGAATATCTGAGAGTGTCAGAGAGTACCTGAGAGTGTCAGAGAGTGTCAGAGTGTCTCTGACAGTGTCTGTGAGTGTCAGAGATTTTCAGAGTGTTTCAGACAGTGTCTGAGAGTGTCTGAGAGTGTCAGAGAGTGTCAGAGTGTCTCTGACAGTGTCTGAGAGTGTCAGAGTTTCAGAGATTTTCAGACAGTGTCTGAGAGTGTCTGAGATTGTCTGAGAGTGTCAGAGTGTGTCAGAGAGAGTCTGAGAGTGTCTGAGAGTGTCAGAGAGTGTCTCAGTGTGTCAGAGATTGTCAGAGAGTGTCAGAGTTTGTCAGATAGTGTCAGAGAGGGTCAGAGAGAGTCTGAGACTGTCAGAGAGTATCTCAGTGTGTCAGAGATTGTCAGAGAGTGTCAGAGTGTGTCAGAGAGTCTCAGAGAGTGTCTGAGAGTGTCTGAGTGTGTCTGAGAGAGTCAGAGAGTGTCTGACAGAGTCTGAGAGTCTCAGAGAGTGTCAGAGAGTGTCTGAGAGTGTCAGAGAGTGTCAGAGACTGTCGTGTCTGAGAGTGTCTGACAGTGTCAGAGAGTGTCTGAGTTTGTCAGAGAGTGTCAGAGAGTGTCAGAGTGTGTCTGAGAGTGTCAGAGAGTCTCAGAGAGTGTCTGAGTGTGTCAGAGAGTGTCAGAGAGTGTCAGAATGTGTCAGAGAGTGTCTGAGAGTGTCAGAGAGTGTCTGCGACTGTCTGAGAGGGTCTGAGTGTGTCTGAGAGAGTCAGAGAGTGTGTATCGGAGACTGAGATTGTCAGAGAGTGTCAGAGAGTGTCAGAGAGAGTGTCAGAGAGTCTCAGAGAGTGACTGAGTGTGTCAGAGAGTGTCACAGTGTGTCAGAGAGTGTCTGAGAGTGTCAGAGAGTGGGTGATAGTGTCTGAGTGTGTCAGAGAGCGTCTGAGAGTGTCAGAGAGTGTCGGAGAGTGTCAGAGAGTGTCTGAATGTGTCAGAGAGTGTCAGAGAGTGTCACTGTGTGTCTGAGAGTGTCAGAGAGTGTCATAGTGTGTCAGAGAGTGTCTGAGAGTGTCAGAGATTGTCAGAGTGCGTCAGAGAGAGTCATAGTGTGTCTGAGAGTGTCAGAGAGTGTCTGGCAGTGGCAGAAAGAGACTGAGAGTGTCTGAGAGAGTCAGAGAGTATCAGAGAGTGTCAGTGTCTGTCTGAGCGTGTCAGAGAGTGTCTGAGAGTGAGGGACAGTGTCAGACTGTGTGAGAGAGAGTCTGAAAGTGTCAGAGAGTGTCCGAGAGTGTCAGAGGGTGTCAGAGAGTGTCAGAGTATGTCAGAGATTGTCTGAGAGTGTCTGAGAGTGCCAGAGAGTGTCAGAGCGCGTCTGAGAGTGTCAGAGATTATCAGAGTCTTTCTGAGAGTGTCAGAGAGTGACAGGATGTGTCAGAGAGTGTCTGAGAGTGTCATTGAGTGTCTGAGAGTGTCTGAGAGTGTCTGAGAGTGTCTGAGAGTGTCAGAGAGAGTCTGAGAGTGTCTAAAAGTGTCAGAGAACGTCTGAGATTGTCAGATAGTGTCAGAGTGTGTCAGAGAGTGTCTGAGAGTGTCAGATTGTGTCTGAGTGTGTCTGAGAGTGTCTGAGAGTGTCAGAGAGTGTCAGAGTGAGTCTGAGAGTGTCAGAGAGTATCAGAGTCTGTCTGAGAGTGTCAGAGAGTGTCAGAGAGTGCCAGGATGTGTCAGAGAGTGTCTGAGAGTGTCATTGAGTGTCTGAGAGTGTCTGAGACTGTCTGAGAGTGTCTGAGTGTGTCTGAGAGAGTCAGAGAGTGCAAGATGGAGACTGAGAGTGTCAGAGAGTGTCTGAGAGTGTTTGAGAGTGTCAGAGAGTCTCAAAGAGTGTCTGAGTGTGTCAGAGAGTGTCAGAGAGTGTCTGCTGAGTGTCTGAGAGTGAGGTAGTGTGTCAGAGAGAGTCTGAGAGTGCGGGAGTGTTTCAGAGTGTGTCAGAGAGTGTCTTAAAGTGTCAGAGAGAGTCTGAGAGTGTCAGAGAGTATCAGAGTCTGTCTGAGAGTGTCAGAGAGTGTCAGAGAGTGCCAGGATGTGTCAGAGAGTGTCTGAGAGTGTCATTGAGTGTCTGAGAGTGTCTGAGACTGTCTGAGAGTGTCTGAGTGTGTCTGAGAGAGTCAGAGAGTGCGAGATGGAGACTGAGAGTGTCAGAGAGCGTCTGAGAGTGTCAGAGAGTGTCAGAGGGAGTCAGAGAGTGTCTGACAGTGTCAGAGAGTGTCAGAGAGTGTCAAAGTGTGTCAGAGAGTGTCAGCGAATGTCTGAGAGTGTCATTGAGTGTCTGAGAGTGTCTCAGACTGTCTGAGAGTGTCTGAGAGTGTCTGAGAGTGTGAGAGAGAGTCTGAGAGTGTCTAAAAGTGTCAGAGATGTCTGAGATTGTCAGATAGTGTCAGAGTGTGTCTGAGAGTGTCAGATAGTGTCTGAGTGTGTCTGAGAGTGTCAGAGAGTGTCAGAGAGTGTCAGAGTGAGTCTGAGAGTGTCAGAGAGTATCAGAGTCTGTCTGAGAGTGTCAGAGAGTGTCAGAGAGTGCCAGGATGTGTCAGAGAGTGTCTGAGAGTGTCATTGAGTGTCTGAGAGTGTCTGAGACTGTCTGAGAGTGTTTGAGTGTGTCAGAGAGTCTCAAAGAGTGTCTGAGTGTGTCAGAGAGAGTCAAAGAGTGCGAGATGGAGACTGAGAGTGTCAGAGAGTGTCTGAGAGTGTTTGAGAGTGTCAGAGAGTCTCAAAGAGTGTCTGAGTGTGTCAGAGAGTGTCAGAGAGTGTCTGCTGAGTGTCTGAGAGTGAGGTAGTGTGTCAGAGTGTGTCAGAGTGTCTGAGAGTGCGGGAGTGTTTCAGAGTGTGTCAGAGAGTGTCTGAATGTGTCAGAGAGAGTCTGAGAGTGTCAGAGAGTATCAGAGTCTGTCTGAGAGTGTCAGAGAGTGTCAGAGAGTGCCAGGATGTGTCGGAGAGTGTCTGAGAGTGTCATTGAGTGTCTGAGAGTGTCTGAGACTGTCTGAGAGTCTCTGAGTGTGTCTGAGAGAGTCAGAGAGTGCGAGATGGAGACTGAGAGTGTCAGAGAGTGTCTGAGAGTGTTTGAGAGTGTCAGAGAGTCGCAAAGAGTGTCTGAGTGTGTCATAGAGTGTCAGAGAGTGTCAGAGTGTGTCAGAGAGTGTCTGAATGTGTCAGAGAGTGTCTGAGAGTGTCAGAGAGTGTCTGAGAGTGTCTGAGACAGTCTGAGAGGGCCTGAGTGTGTCTGAGAGAGTCAGCGACAGTGTGACGGAGACTGAGAATGTCAGACAGTGTCAGAGAGTGTCTGCGAGTGTCAGAGAGTGTCAGAGGGTGTCAGAGAGTATCTGAGAGTGTCAGAGTGTGTTAGAGAGTGTCTGAGAGTGTCAGAGAGGGTCAGAGTATGTCAGAGAGTGTGTGAGAGTGTCAGAGTGTGTCTGAGAGTGTCATAAAATGTCAGAGAGTATCTGAGAGTGTCAGAGTGTGTCTGAGAGTGTCATAAAGTGTCAGAGTGTTTCAGACAGGGTCTGAGAGTGTCTGAGAGTGTCAGAGAGTGTCAGAGTGTCTCTGACAGTGTCTGAGAGTGTCAGAGAGTTTCAGAGTTTTTCAGACAGTGTCTGAGTGTGTCAGAGAGCGTCAGAGAGCGTCAGAGTGTGTCGGAGAGTGTCAGAATGTGTCAAAGAGTGTCAGAGAGTGTCAGAGAGTGTCTGAGAGTGTCTGAGACAGCCTTAGAGGGCCTGAGTGTGTCTGAGAGAGTCAGAGAGTGTGTGACGGTGTTTGAGAGTGTCAGAGAGTGTCTGAGAGTATCTGAGAGTGTCTGAGAGTGTCAGAGTGCGTCAATGAGAGTCAGAGTGTGTCTGAGAGTGTCAGACTGTGTCTGAGAATGTCAGACAGTGTCAGAGAGCGTCTGAGAGTGTCAGAGAGTGTCAGAGGGTGTCAGAGAGTGTCTGACAGTGTCAGAGAGTGTCAAAGTGTGTCAGAGAGTGTCAGCGAATGTCAGAGAGTGTCAGTGTGTGTCTGAGAGTGTCAGAGTGTGTCAGAGAGTATCAGAGTGTGTCTGAGAGTGTCAGAGCGGCAGAGAGTGTCAGAGAGTGTCTGCTGAGTGTCTGAGAGTGAGCTAGTGTGTCAGAGTGTGTCAGAGAGTGTCTGAGAGTGCGGGAGTGTTTCAGAGTGTGTCAGAGAGTGTCTGAAAGTGTCAGAGAATGTCTGAGAGTTTCAGAGGGTGTCAGAGACTGTCAGAGTATGTCAGAGAGTTTCTGAGAGTGTCTGAGAGTGCCAGAGAGTGTCAGAGAGTGTCTGAGAGTGCCTGAGAGTATCAGAGTGTGTCTGAGAGTGTCAGAGAGTGTCAGAGAGTGTCAGAGAGTGTCTGAGAGTGCCTGAGAGTGAAGGATTGTGTCTGAGAGTGTCAGAGAGTGTCAGAGAGTATCTGAGAGTATCTGAGAGTGTCAGAGAGTGTCAGAGTGTGTCAGATTGTGTCTGAGAGTGTCTGAGAGTGTCAGAGAGTGTCAGAGAGTGTCTGAGAGTGCCTGAGAGTGAAGGATTGTGTCTGAGAGTGTCAGAGAGTGTCAGAGTGTTTCAGAGAGTGTCTGAGAGTGTCAGAGAGTGTCAGTGTGTGTCAGCGATTTTCTGAGAATGTCTGAGAGTGCCAGAGAGTGTCAGAGAGTGTCAGAGAGTGTCTGAGAGTGTCTGAGAGAGTCAGAGAGTGTCTGAGAGTGTCTGAGAGAGTCTGAGAGTGCCAAAGTATGTCAGAGAGTGTCAGAGAGTGTCTGAGTATGATGGAGTGTGTAAGAGAGTGTCAGAGAGTGTCTGACAGTTACAGAGAGTGTCAGAGAGTGTCAGAGAGTGTCAGAGTATGTCAGAGAGTTTCTGAGAGTGTCACAGAGTGTCTGAGAGTGTCTGAGAGTGTCAGGGTGTGTCTGAGAGTGTCAGAGAGTGTCAGAGAGTATCTGAGAGTGTCAGAGTGTATCTGAGAGTGTCAGAGAGTGTCAGAATGTGTCAGAGAGTGTCTGAGAGTGTCAGAGAGTATCTGAGAGTGTCAGAGAGCGTCAGAGTGTGTCAGAGAGTGTCTGAGAGTGTCATAGAGGGTCAGAGTATGTCAGAGAGTGTGTGAGAGTGTCACAGAGTGTCAGAGAGTGTCTGAGAGTGTCAGAGTGTGTCTGAGAGTGTCATAAATTGTCAGAGAATATCTGAGAGTGTCAGAGAGTACCTGAGAGTGTCAGAGAGTGTCAGAGTGTCTCTGACAGTGTCTGTGAGTGTCAGAGATTTTCAGAGTGTTTCAGACAGTGTCTGAGAGTGTCTGAGAGTGTCAGAGAGTGTCAGAGTGTCTCTGACAGTGTCTGAGAGTGTCAGAGTTTCAGAGATTTTCAGACAGTGTCTGAGAGTGTCTGAGATTGTCTGAGAGTGTCAGAGTGTGTCAGAGAGAGTCTGAGAGTGTCTGAGAGTGTCAGAGAGTGTCTCAGTGTGTCAGAGATTGTCAGAGAGTGTCAGAGTTTGTCAGATAGTGTCAGAGAGGGTCAGAGAGAGTCTGAGACTGTCAGAGAGTATCTCAGTGTGTCAGAGATTGTCAGAGAGTGTCAGAGTGTGTCAGAGAGTCTCAGAGAGTGTCTGAGAGTGTCTGAGTGTGTCTGAGAGAGTCAGAGAGTGTCTGACAGAGTCTGAGAGTCTCAGAGAGTGTCAGAGAGTGTCTGAGAGTGTCAGAGAGTGTCAGAGACTGTCGTGTCTGAGAGTGTCTGACAGTGTCAGAGAGTGTCTGAGTTTGTCAGAGAGTGTCAGAGAGTGTCAGAGTGTGTCTGAGAGTGTCAGAGAGTCTCAGAGAGTGTCTGAGTGTGTCAGAGAGTGTCAGAGAGTGTCAGAATGTGTCAGAGAGTGTCTGAGAGTGTCAGAGAGTGTCTGCGACTGTCTGAGAGGGTCTGAGTGTGTCTGAGAGAGTCAGAGAGTGTGTATCGGAGACTGAGATTGTCAGAGAGTGTCAGAGAGTGTCAGAGAGAGTGTCAGAGAGTCTCAGAGAGTGACTGAGTGTGTCAGAGAGTGTCACAGTGTGTCAGAGAGTGTCTGAGAGTGTCAGAGAGTGGGTGATAGTGTCTGAGTGTGTCAGAGAGCGTCTGAGAGTGTCAGAGAGTGTCGGAGAGTGTCAGAGAGTGTCTGAATGTGTCAGAGAGTGTCAGAGAGTGTCACTGTGTGTCTGAGAGTGTCAGAGAGTGTCATAGTGTGTCAGAGAGTGTCTGAGAGTGTCAGAGATTGTCAGAGTGCGTCAGAGAGAGTCATAGTGTGTCTGAGAGTGTCAGAGAGTGTCTGGCAGTGGCAGAAAGAGACTGAGAGTGTCTGAGAGAGTCAGAGAGTATCAGAGAGTGTCAGTGTCTGTCTGAGCGTGTCAGAGAGTGTCAGAGAGTGTCTGAGAGTGTCAGAGAGAGTCAGAGGGTGTCAGAGAGCGTCTGACAGTGTCAGAGAGTGTCAGAGAATGTCAAACTGTGTCAGAGAGTGTCAGAGAATGTCAGAGAGTGTCAGTGTGTGTCTGATAGTGTCAGAGAGTGTCAGAGTGTGTCAGAGAGAATCAGAGTGTGTCTGAGAGTGTCAGAGTGTCAGAGAGTGTCTGGAGAGTGTCTGAGAGTGAGGGACTGTGTCAGAGTGTGTCAGAGAGTGTCTGAGAGTGAGGGACAGTGTCAGACTGTGTGAGAGAGAGTCTGAAAGTGTCAGAGAGTGTCCGAGAGTGTCAGAGGGTGTCAGAGAGTGTCAGAGTATGTCAGAGATTGTCTGAGAGTGTCTGAGAGTGCCAGAGAGCGTCTGAGAGTGTCGGAGAGTTTTAGAGAGTTTCAGAGATTATCTGAGAGTGCCTGAGAGTGTCAGAGAGTGTCTGAGAGTGTCTGAGAGTATCAGAGTATGTCTGAGAGTGTCAGTGAGTGTCAGAGAGTGTCAGAGAGTGTCTGAGATTGTCTGAGAGTGAAGGAGTGTGTCAATGTGTGTCAGAGAGTGTCTGAAAGTGTCAGAGAGAGTCTGAGAGTGTCAGAGGGTGTCAGAGAGTGTCAGAGTATGTCAGAGAGTGTCTGAGAGTGTCACAGAATGTCTGAGATTGTCACAGAGTGTCAGAGAGTGTCTGAGAGTGTCAGAGTGTGTCTGAGAGTGTCAGAGAGTGTCCGAGAGTGTCTGAAAGTGTCAGAGAGAGTCTGAGAGTGTCAGAGGGTGTCAGAGAGTGTCAGAGTATGTCAGAGACTGTCTGAGAGTGTCACCGAATGTCTGAGAGTGTCACAGAGTGTCAGAGAGTGTCTGTGAGTGTCAGAGTGTGACTGAGAGTGTCAGAGAGTGTCAGAGAGTATCTGAGAGTGTCAAAGAGTAGCGGAGAGTGTCAGAGAGTGTCTGAGTGTGTCAGAGAGTGTCTGAGAGTGTCAGAGAGTGTCAGAGAGTGATAGAGAGTGATAGAGAGTGATGGAGAGTGCTGAGACTGTCTGAGAGTGTCAGAGTGTGTCAGAGAGTCTCAAAGTGTGTCAGAGAGTGTCAGAGAATGTCAGAGAGTGTCAGTGTGGGTCTGAGAGTGTCAGAGAGTGTCCGAGTGTGTCAGAGAGAATCAGAGAGTGTCTGAGAGTGTCAGAGTGTCAGAGAGAGTCAGAGAGTGTCTGGAGAGTGTCTGAGAGTGAGGGACTGTGTCAGAGTGTGTCAGAGAGTGTCTGAGAGTGAGGGAGAGTGTCAGAGTGTGTGAGAGAGAGTCTGAAATGTCAGAGAGTGTCCGAGAGTGTCAGAGGGTGTCAGAGAGTGTCAGAGTATGTCAGAGATTGTCTGAGAGTGTCTGAGAGTGCCAGAGAGCGTCTGAGAGTGTCTGAGAGTTTCAGAGAGTGTCAGAGAGTGCCAGGATGTGTCGGAGAGTGTCTGAGAGTGTCTGCTGAGTGTCTGAGAGTGAGGTAGTGTGTCAGAGTGTGTCAGAGTGTCTGAGAGTGCGGGAGTGTTTCAGAGTGTGTCAGAGAGTTTCTGAAAGTGTCAGAGAGAGTCTGAGAGTGTCAGAGAGTATCAGAGTCTGTCTGAGAGTGTCAGAGAGTGTCAGAGAGTGCCAGGATGTGTCGGAGAGTGTCTGAGAGTGTCATTGAGTGTCTGAGAGTGTCTGAGACTGTCTGAGATTCTCTGAGTGTGTCTGAGAGAGTCAGAGAGTGCGAGATGGAGACTGAGAGTGTCAGAGAGTGTCTGAGAGTGTTTGAGAGTGTCAGAGAGTCGCAAAGAGTGTCTGAGTGTGTCATAGAGTGTCAGAGAGTGTCAGAGTGTGTCAGAGAGTGTCTGAATGTGTCAGAGAGTGTCTGAGAGTGTCAGAGAGTGTCTGAGAGTGTCTGAGACAGTCTGAGAGGGCCTGAGTGTGTCTGAGAGAGTCAGCGACAGTGTGACGGAGACTGAGAATATCAGACAGTGTCAGAGAGTGTCTGCGAGTGTCAGAGAGTGTCAGAGGGTGTCAGAGAGTATCTGAGAGTGTCAGAGTGTGTTAGAGAGTGTCTGAGAGTGTCAGAGAGGGTCAGAGTATGTCAGAGAGTGTGTGAGAGTGTCAGAGTGTGTCTGAGAGTGTCATAAAATGTCAGAGAGTATCTGAGAGTGTCAGAGTGTGTCTGAGAGTGTCATAAAGTGTCAGAGTGTTTCAGACAGGGTCTGAGAGTGTCTGAGAGTGTCAGAGAGTGTCAGAGTGTCTCTGACAGTGTCTGAGAGTGTCAGAGAGTTTCAGAGTTTTTCAGACAGTGTCTGAGTGTGTCAGAGAGCGTCAGAGAGCGTCAGAGTGTGTCGGAGAGTGTCAGAATGTGTCAAAGAGTGTCAGAGAGTGTCAGAGAGTGTCTGAGAGTGTCTGAGACAGCCTTAGAGGGCCTGAGTGTGTCTGAGAGAGTCAGAGAGTGTGTGACGGTGTTTGAGAGTGTCAGAGAGTGTCTGAGAGTATCTGAGAGTGTCTGAGAGTGTCAGAGTGCGTCAATGAGAGTCAGAGTGTATCTGAGAGTGTCAGACTGTGTCTGAGAATGTCAGACAGTGTCAGAGAGCGTCTGAGAGTGTCAGAGAGTGTCAGAGGGTGTCAGAGAGTGTCTGACAGTGTCAGAGAGTGTCAAAGTGTGTCAGAGAGTGTCAGCGAATGTCAGAGAGTGTCAGTGTGTGTCTGAGAGTGTCAGAGTGTGTCAGAGAGTATCAGAGTGTGTCTGAGAGTGTCAGAGCGTCAGAGAGTGTCAGAGAGTGTCTGCTGAGTGTCTGAGAGTGAGCTAGTGTGTCAGAGTGTGTCAGAGAGTGTCTGAGAGTGCGGGAGTGTTTCAGAGTGTGTCAGAGAGTGTCTGAAAGTGTCAGAGAATGTCTGAGAGTTTCAGAGGGTGTCAGAGACTGTCAGAGTATGTCAGAGAGTTTCTGAGAGTGTCTGAGAGTGCCAGAGAGTGTCAGAGAGTGTCTGAGAGTGCCTGAGAGTATCAGAGTGTGTCTGAGACTGTCAGAGAGTGTCAGAGAGTGTCAGAGAGTGTCTGAGAGTGCCTGAGAGTGAAGGATTGTGTCTGAGAGTGTCAGAGAGTGTCAGAGAGTATCTGAGAGTATCTGAGAGTGTCTGAG